>NC_137798.1:42120588-42486626 GCF_963383645.1 Muscardinus avellanarius | reverse complement strand
CTGCAGTTGGCCTGTACTTTGCACAAATGGCAATTAGTTTCATGTTTTGTAAGTCTGTCATGTGGAAATAAAGATTTGCCTATTTAATCCACATTATTAGAGAGTTCATTATTAGAAAGTGATTGAACTGTATGGTTGCCTGTATAAGTGAAGGAGAAGTCCCTGAAATGGAATCGGCTTTCTCTTTTTATTTCCTTTTGGCTTTTATCAAGCCAGACCTTCATAAAGAACATGGTATATGGAATTCACCTGGAATACTTGGCTCAGTACCATTGGGCTTTATGTGAGCATGGCATGGAGATTGGTGTGAAATAATAGTTCAAAAATAAGGGCTCATGTAGTTACGGTTCCAGGTCATTCAGCAAATATAAAATTAAGAGTTAACACCTCAGGGCAAGTATCGCACCTTGATTAAGGAAATGAAGAAAATCTTGGCTATATATTATTAGTGAAAAGCAATGGTAGCAACTCTTATAAAAGCCAGAAATCACTTTCTCCATGAATGTGAGTATGACTGCAATAAATAATGCTAATTAGGATAAATGAAGAGCATTATTATTTCATCTTGATTTTTATATTTGTTTATTTATTTGCTTGTTTGTTTGTTTGTTGTGGTACCGGGAATGGAATCCTGGGCATTCTACCTCCAAGCTCCACCCTCCAAGCCCTATTTTTTTATTCTTTATTTTGAAACAGGGTCTCATTGAGTTGCAAAGGACCTCACTAAGTAGTAGCTGAGGCTGTCCGAAAACCAGGATCTTCCCATCTCAACCTCCCAAGTGCTGGGATTACAAGCATGTTTCACCATGCCTGGCTCGTCTTGCTTTTTAAATAATAATTGGTATCAGGAACTTACAGAAAAGAATAAACTGGGTACTTGACACCCACAGAGCTGAATACTTCACTCAGCCAGATGTCGTATATATGCTTTCTGTCTCCTCCTGGTCTCCTATTGAGCAGCATCTCTCTCTCCCTCTCTCTCTCTCTCTCTCTCTCTCTCCCTCTCCCTCTCCCTCTCCCTCTCCCTCTCCCTCTCCCTCTCCCTCTCCCTCTCCCTCTCCCTCTCCCTCTCCCTCTCCTCTCCCTCTCCCTCTCTCTCTCTCTCTCTCTCTCTCTCTCTCTCTCTCCTGGGAAGAGGGTAAGGCTAGGAAGCTATTTTCCCAAAAAAAGAGAAGACTTACTGTCTTTGCTGCATCTCTATGTGGCAGGATAACAGAAGCATTCGCACAACAGAGTTGCAAATCACAGTCATGTTTGAAGGGTTGATGGGTGGGTTGGTTTCCTTGGATGTCAATCCTAAGGATTTTTAAAATTTCCAATGTAGGGCCAACTTTTATTATTTTTTTTATTTTTTATTGGTGCACTATATTCATACATCATAGTGGGATACAACAAAACTTTTGTAGACATACATGTACACATCGCCCAGTCAGCCCCCACCCGATCCCTACCCCATTCCCTCCCCATCCCTCCTTCCCATGCTTGGCTTAGTGGTTGACATCTAGTATTATAGCAATTTATCCAAAATTAAAAATGATAATCTCACATAACAGTTTCATTTGTCTGATACCAAGCTTTTGATAACTTAAAGATAACATTTTAATATATCTTTTTGCTGTCTTTCTTACCAGAGAATATTTTTTCTTTTTTTTTAGGTGAAACTATCATATATTTATATATTTATTTTTCAGAAAAAAATCTATCCTAATATGGAATATGGACTCTAGATACCCAAAACAATCTTGAAAAAGAACAAAGCCAGAAGATATATATTTTCTGATTTCAAACCATATAAAGCTACAATAATTGAAACAGTTTAGTACTGTTATAAAGGCAGATATATAAACCATTGGAGTTAAATAAAAGCCTAGAGCTAAATTCTTCCATATATTGTCAAGTTATTTTTGACAAGGTTTCCACAAACATTTGGTGGAGGAAATAATAATCTTTTAACTAAATATTGTTGAAAAATAATAATTACATGAAAAAGAATAAAATTGGACCCTTACCTAATCCCATATAAATATATTAACTCTAAATAGATAAAAGACCTAAATATAAATCTTAAGACTATAAACTTTTATAAGAAAATCTGGGTCATAAAACCTCACAACATTGAAATTGGCAGTGATTTCTTGGATATGATTTCAGTGGCACAGGCAACAGAAGAGTATACAAACTCCCTAAAAAATAAAAAAAATTGTATATCCAAAGACAATGTAAACAGAGTTAAAAGTTACTAATAGAATTGGATAAAATATTTCCAAATGCTATATCTGAAGGTATATTAATATTCCAACTAGAAATCCTAAAAATTAACAACAATAAAAGCAAACAATACAATTTAGAGATAGGTATAAGATTAACATAAATAATGAATCTCCACAGATAACCAATTTTAGTTGTCTGTTGGATGGAAAATCTTGTTTCTCTGGTTCTGATGTGTGTTACCTATTTCTTCTTTGTAGTTAATCTCTTTGAGTATTTTCTCTAGTGCTGGTTTTGAAGACAAAAATTCCTTCAGTTTCTGTTTGTCATGAAAGCTTCTTATTTCTCCATCTAATTTTATAGAAAGTTTTGCTGGGTAGGAAATTTTTGGCTGGAAGTTGTTTTCTTTCAGAGTTTGGAATATGTTAGTCCAAGCCCTTCTGGCTCTCATGACTTGGTTTGGGAAGTCTGGAGTGATTCTAATTGGCTTGCCTCTGAATGTCACTTGGCCCTTTGTTTTTGTTGCCTTTAAGATTCTCTGCTTGGCTTCCACATTGGTTGTTTTGACAATTATGTGGCGTGGGGATCCTCTTCTTTGATCCTGTCTAAAGGGAGTTCTATAAGTTTCCTGAACCTGTGTATCAACCTCTTGCTCTATGTTTGGAAAATTTTCTGCTATTACTTCCTTGAAGAGATTGTTGATCCCTTTGGTTTCACTTTCTTTTCCCTCCTCTATTCCAATTATTCTTAGGTTAGCTCTCTTAAAATGGGCCCATATTTCTTCAATGTCAGATTCCTGCTGTTGGATATTTTTTTCTAGATTAGAAACTATGCGTTCATTTTTGGAATGATCTTCTTCTAAGAGTGAGATTCTGTTCTCCATGTGGTCTAATCGGTTGTTCATGCTTTGAATTGAGGCCTTTACTTCATTAATTGCATCCTTTATCTCTTTTTGGCTCTCTCTGAATTCTTTTCGAAACACCTCTATTATTTCCACAGTTATTTTCCTGATTTGATCTTCTAGAAATCTCTGAATTTCTGTTTTATCGGGTTCTGATGTTGTGGGGTTGTGGGCATTCATTGCTCCATTGTTATTCCTCTTTCCCATGATTTTGGAAGTTTGTGCCTTCTCTGGGTTCTTCCCTTGGGTCACTATGACTTCACTTAAGGTGCTCTGGATCTCGAGTCTGTGGTATCTCAGACCCCACTACTCCTTTACTGGGTTGTATCACAGAGTCTCAGATCCCGGGAGTCTATAGAGGCTGCTTTAGACTATGGGGTGGGGGGGTGCCATGTTGGGTGTTCTCCTATGGTGTGATATCTCTGCCACCGCCAGTCCCCCACTGGGTCAAGTCCCTGGGAGTGCAGTACTGGGATTTCTCCTCTGGGGCCCGCAATTTGACTCACTGTTGTTGAGTACGCAATTGGAGCTGTAGCGGACTCAGTGAATTCGCTGCTGCTGCCGCCGGTGGCAATATGGTGCCGCTGCCACGCCCTCGGCCGTGAGGCTGGTGTATTTATTCTCTGGTTTTGAGCTCCGCTCTGAGTCCCTGCAGCGTGTGCTGAGCCCAGCCATTGGGAGCTTTAGATGCTCCCTGCACCGAAAAATCTACCGAATTCCGCCCGGCTGTTCCGCAGCGGCTCACCTCGGCTCGCTGTCCGCCGCTCCTCTCTGGAGCCTAGTGGGCTGTTAAGTTCGTTGATCTGGAGCCATCTGGTGAACTCACCGCTGCCGCCGGCAGTAAGGCGCTGCTGCTGCGTCCTTGGCCGTGCAGCCGGTGTATCTCCTCTGTGGCTCTGAGCTCCATTCTGAGTCCCCCTCCTCTCCGGGGCCTGGTGCTGCAAGGAAAGATGGTGCCTGCCGCTCCGTGCCGCAACTCCAGCAGCAGCACTGCAGTCTGGTTTCTATCTGGTGTCCCATTTTTCCAGCCCTCTTTTTCTCTGTCCCTTTTAATTACATTTTTTTGTTTCTCTGGTGATGGTGTTTTCTGGCTATGAAAGGTGCTGATTTTGTGGTAATAGAGATTGGTTGTTAGCGTGGCTCTTAAGCCCCGCTTTTTTTGGTCGCCATCTTCCCGGAAGTCCATTTTTATTATTAAGTTATGGTGAACAGAGAATCTAAGATAAAGATTAAATTTATGACACCCTTGGGAATTTGTACAATCAATGTTAAAGATTTATTGAAAATTTAGAAAAAACAACCCTCTGTGTGTGATAATTTTTTAAAGGTCTTCAATTTATTTATTTATTTATTTATTTATTTATTTATTTATTTATTTATTTTTGGTGGTACTGGGGTTCCTGGAAGCCCTTCTACTTCCGGGCTACACTCCCAGACCTTTTATTTTTATTTGGAAACAGGGTCTCTTAAACCAACACGGCTGGCTTCGAACCTGAGCAATCCTCCTGTCTCTGCCTCCCAAGCACAGGGATTACAAGCGTGCGCCACCACGCCCAGCTACGTGTGATAGTTTTAAAACTGTTTGAATCTAGTAGGCAGGTCAATAAGATTTATAGTGGTGTGCTGGAGAATGTTTAACAATCAGGTTACTGGAAAACAAGCAAACACCTTGTATCTGTAGATGTGCCTGTCTCTTCAATGTCAATCCTCCTAACAAGGCCTATTTCAAGCTACCAACATGGTGCCACTGAACACAAAGTTGGGAAGAGGCGTGAAATCTTCCCTGTAAGAGCCAGTTCCAGCACATCACAGAGGGCTATCAGGGAGGGATGAATTCTATCCCTGACTCCTGTGACAAAGTGAGGGTTTCTTCTTTCTGGGCAGCTCAATAAAAGAAGAAATCCTGAGACAGGGAAAATGCGTGCATGTTTCTGGGTGGTAGGCAGAAAGCAAAGAGAATCCCAGAGGTTCTCATACTCAGCTGCCGGCTCCGCTTCTCCAGCCATACAGTCCCAAATCCTCTTTTAATTGCTTTTCTGTATTTTGATTAACTTCTGATGTGGAAATGCTGGTCAGCTTGAACATATTTTCACTTTTAGTAAACAAAGTACAATGTGAACTTTTCCCAAATCAATACATATAATTAATATATATGTATACATATATTCCTACATATACATATCTAACATGTGAATATATATTCATTACAGATTTTATATATTTACCTAAAACCTATAAAACAAGTGTAACCTCTGTTTCTCTTTTTTATTTATATTTCCTTCTCTTTAAAGACATTTAATATACTTCTTTGGTGTGTGTGTGGTACTGGGGATGGAACCCAGGGGCATTCTACCTCTGAGCTATACCTTTGATTCTATATTATTCTTTATTTTGAAACATGGTCTCACTAAATTGCAGAGGGCCTCACAAGTTGCTGAAGTTGACCATAAACCTATGATCCTCCTGTCTCAGTCTTCCAAGTACTGGGATTACAAGCTGGTGCCGCCATACCCAGCTCCCATTCAATACACTTCTAAAAGCATTTTCCCATCTGCCAACGAATCTACAGTTTATCTTTCCCCTGATTTTTTCCTTGTATTGCTGAACTTGTTAAGGGCCCACATATACATTTTCATAAAAGGCCAACATATCTAAAAGTTGGTCTACATGGAGGTTGCTTGGGTCTTAAATAGGATTAAGTATCAACAAAGGAAAAGAATATCTTCTTATTGGGTTAAAATATGAAACAGTAATTTTAAAGACATTACATTGAGCTGAAAATGATTAACACAAAACCTAATTAGTATAAAGTAATGTAAAAGTTTTAGCTACAGTGATGTTTTTATTAATTTAATTTTCAGTCTGTTTTTGCCTTTAAAGTGAGTTTTTTAATTCACTTTTTAAAAAATCTTTAAATCTGCCTCAATTTTTCTTCCTTCTTTGGACATGCTCAATTTACCATGATTCCCAGAGGATAATGTGTGCATATGTTGATACCTCTGCAATATATTTTCTTAAATTCTGAGGACAATTAGATAGTAACTGTAAGAGCAGAGAGTGCACAATGAGGAAACTGTTGTATTCCCTGTAAACACATACTGATGGCAATTGCTTAGTGTTCATTTCTTTAAAAAAATACACACTAGTAAACTTATATAAATATACTTGATTTGACTTTTTCAATGAAGACTGTGGTTTGGCCAAACACATACCTTTTAACAACACCTTTTGAACTTGCCTATTTGGCCAGTTCAGTGTATATAATATTAATTTTCTGTGCCACAATTCTGGTGTGCCTTAGTTGTTATATTAGAGAGAAGCATACTGTATTTGATTTCCCTTTATGAGTCTCACATTGCTTATAATTTAGTAGGCTACCACATTTTCTGGGCAGGCTACCAAATAGCACATTGTAATGATTTGACCAATATAGGTTCTGTTTGTAGATGTTCTGTTTTTTTAAGTTGAAATTTGCACAGTATGGAACCTCTGTGATTCTCTTTAAAAAATAAAAAAATCTTTTTATTTTTTAAAGAATTAAAAATTCCATAGAGTACTTAACAAAGTAGCAGGATACAAAATCAACATATAAAAATCAACACTTTTTCTATATGTTACTGAATTCGTGGAGAAAGAAATCAGGGAAATATTTCTATTAACAACAGCCTTAAAATATACCCAAGAATAAGTTTAACCAAGAATGGAAAAGACTTTTAGAGTGAAAATTACAAAACACTGAATAAAGGAATTGAAGAAGACATTAGAAGATGAAAAGACCTTCCATGTTCATAGATACGTAAAAGTAATATTATTAAAATAGCCACATTACCAAATGACGTACAGATACAATGCAAACCTCGCTAGAAAACAATTTCTAAAATTTATATATAAGAACAAAAGACCCAGTAAAGCCAAAGCAATTCTGAGCAAAAAGAACAATACCCAATTTCAAATTATACTACAGAGCCATAGTAACAAAAACAGCATGGTACTGGCATGAAAACATATGTGTATACCAATGGAATGGAATAGAAGATACAAAGATAAATCCATAAAGATACAATTATCTGATACTTGGCAAAGATGCCAAAAACACATTGAAGAAGAGACAGCCTTTTTAATAGATGGTGCTGGGAAAACTGGATATCCATATGTAGAAGAATAAAACTATATCTCTGTCTCTCAGTCTGCATAAATGTCAATTCTAAGTGAATCAGAGATCTAGGAATTAGACCAGAAACTTTGCAACTACTAGAAGGACACACAGAGGAAAGACTCTAACATATTGAAAAAAATCAAGACCTCTGAAGCTCAGAGAATAATACCAAGAATTAATAAATGGGATGGCATCAAATTAGAGAGATTCTGCAAAGCAAAGAAAACAAGAGTATGAAGAGAGTGCCTATAGAATGGGAAAAAATCCTTTTTAGCTACTCCTTTGACAGAGAACTTGTATCCAGAATTTATTAAAAACTCAAAAAGCTTAACACCAAAATAAAAGAAAGAACCCAATTAAAAAATGGGCAAATAAACAAAGCAGACATTTTTGAAAAGAAGTATAAATGGCCAACAAATATGTGAAAATGTTAAACATCTTTAGCAAATAAATAAATGCAAATTAAAACTTATACTGAGATTTCATTTTATTCCAGTTAGATTGGCCATCACCAAGAATAAAAATAATAAATATTGTTGTGAAAGTTGGGAGAAATAAATTGTTGCCGAGATTGTAAATTAGTATAAGCACCATGGAAGTCAGTACAGAGGCTCCATAAAAGACTAGAACTAATGCCATCCCATAACGCAGCCATACCACGCCTCAGAATTTGTCCAAATGAATTAAAGTCTGCATACCCTAGAGATACCTGCATACCCATGTTTATAGCTTCGCGATTCACAGTGGCTAACTTATGGAACCAGTTTAAGTGTCTGTCAACATAAAGAGAATGTAGCTTACATACACCATGGAGTTTTACTTACCCATAAAAATAAAAGAATGAAATTATGTTAGGAAAATGGATGGAATTGGAGAACATCATGTTTAGTGAGATAAACCAGACTCAGAAAGTCAAGGGTCATATGTTTTCTTTCCTATATGGAAGCTAAAAAGAAAAAAAAAAGAAAGAAGATGGATAGTATGAAAACACAAAGGAGACCAGTATCATAAAGGAAAGGAATCCGAGGAGGCAGGAAGAGGAAGGGAAGTACTTGGGAGGGAAATAGATCAAATTATGTTATGTGCATATACAAATATATTACAGTGAATCCCACTATTTCATATAATTATTATGCACCATTAAAATGTTAAAAGTCAATTCAGAAAAACTAAAACAAAAATTTAAGCTTGGCATGATGGTGCACACTTGTAGTCCCAGCATTCAGGAGGCTGAGACAGGAAGAGCGTGGTTCTTGGACAGCCTCGACTACTACTTAAGAGATGCCCTTTGCAACTCAGTGAGACCCTGTCTCAAAATAAAGACTATAAAATAGGGCTGGGGGTGTTGCTTGGAGATAGAATGCCCCTGGGTTCCATCCCTAGTACCACAAAAGAAATAAATAAGTAAGTAAGTAAATAAATAAATAAATAAATAAATAAATAACTAAATAAATTAAAGCAAATGCTATCAGATAGTGAAAAATCATTATGATGAATTCTTTGGACTAAGTTTCTGTTCTATATACAGTAACTTCTTATAAGTTTATGCTCTACATACCACAGAAAATGAATACCATTACTATAGCAGGTCCATGCTTTTTTATAATTCAGTTTCTTTTTCATCAAACGTTTGTTGAGCAACCACTAGGTATAGGCATGTATTGTGGAAAGACAAAGCTTTATATATTCCTGTATACTACCAGTTATAATGTGTCATGGAAGGTCCTTTTCTTGGCATATGTAGGGCAATTGTAATAGAATTTTAATGTAATGTGATATAATTGGTGTAGATAATGGAACTGTAGGGAAAAAAGTGGTGAATTGACTCGGTGAAAATAAAGGATAGTAAATTTGCAGTACTCTGATCTCAAATAATGCACCTTAGAACAGACCAGTGTGTTGTAACCTCATGGAGAGTTAAACTCAAAATTAAGACCTAAACTGAAGAATCACACCACATTGTCCTTCAATTAGCTATGTTTAGGGCTGTTTTGGTGAGCAGAGTTAGGTTTCCACATCCCTTCATCTTCTTGCTAAAAAGGCCACTGAAGCCCCCTGCAATACTGTCTCCACGTGAGGCGGAGGTGGGGTGAGAAGGAAGGCGCAGGAATGACGACGGTGTTGTAGTTGTGCGTTCTGGGCAGGGTGGGGCGTTCTCCGTAGTCAGTCCGTCCGTCACTGCAGTACTGCACACATCACTGCCTCTTTTCTGAGGCTCAGGTTAAAAACATAAATGGGTCTTCTGCTTTATGTTGTAGGCATTTTAACTCTCTAGAATGAAAAAGAACAACCCAATCCTTTCTCAGGAGTGATGGCTTTGATGTGGTTTCTACTCCTAGCTCTAAGGAAAAAGGATATCATTGAGTTATAAGATATCTACCAGTGGTTTTTGGCAAAGTAGGTGAAAGCTATAAGAGCTGCTTCCTGGTGAGATACGTATTTCAAAAATACATGTCTTTACCCACAGAAATCAGCCTTGTGATTTAGGGCACGAAATACAAAACACAAAGAATGCCCAGGCCACTGATTATAATTTTACTTAAATTTTTTTTAATATTTGTTTATATTTTCTGTGATTACTTTTGTGAGAACTCTAGCATACTTTTTGAAGAAGATTGACAATCTGGGGCAAATGTACACAGTTGTGTAAGACTAGAATTGATACAGAACATAAATAACATTCCACATAATCACATGGTAATGCCATCAGTAATGGAAGTAGGAAATGCATTATTTATTGTGAGTGGCCAGAAAAAAAAAAGAGGAGATGAATTCTATGGGGTAACTAAGAAGTCTCTTCCTCAAGATTTCTGGAGAAATAGTTGTTTAAATTAAGATCTGAAGGTGAGTAGGATACTCAGAAGTGTACATGTGTGTGTCCTTATGGGAGGAAAACATTTTAGAGAAAAGCAAATGAACATTGGAGGAATTGAACACTGAAAAGAAGCTGTTCTCTCTCCAATCATGATTAATCATTGCATGAGAGTGTGTGTCCTTTTTTCTTTTTTTAACAAAAGAGGCGTGGCTCTGATTTATCAGAGGAAGGGGCATGGGGCTGATGTTCAGAGCAAGTTTATAGTTAAACATTGCTGGAGACCCTCTCAGAAAAGATGGAGGCTGGGAGAAGGGTTTATAACGCGGTGGTGGTAATCCATTTTCATTAGTATTGGCTCAGGGGAAGGCAGACATTTGAACCAGTTAAAAGATGACATTTATTTAGGGAGTATCCCAAGTCACAGGTCCAGAGGCTAGCCCATGCCTTCTCAAGCCCATGACAGTCTTACTC
The DNA here is from genome assembly GCF_963383645.1 of Muscardinus avellanarius. Taxonomy (NCBI): domain Eukaryota; kingdom Metazoa; phylum Chordata; class Mammalia; order Rodentia; family Gliridae; genus Muscardinus; species Muscardinus avellanarius. The sequence continues at coordinate 42,476,075 of NC_137798.1, read as the reverse complement.
CCAAGTTCACTTAAATCATACAGAATTAGTTGTGCTCACTAGAGTGCATGGATCTGTATGTAGAAACACTGAAAGCAAAATCCACAATATCACTCTGTCTTGGGGCCTCAAGTTTTATGTCTAGCTGTATAAATTAGTCTTTTGCTTACTTTAAACAAGTCTAATGGCAAGTCACCTTTGCCTGTTATTGTGATAAATCAGCAGTTGCCTTAAGTAGCAAATGGAACTTATTTTTATGCCGTGGAAGGGAGAGGTTATTGGGGCTTGAACCCAGGGGTATTGTAACTTTGAGCTACATCACCAGTCCTTTTTATTTTACATTTTGAAATAGGGTCTTGCTAAATTTTCCTAGTTGTAAATGGAACATTTTTAACTTTCTGATGTACAGTATTTTTATGTTTTCCTAATCATTTTCATACTGCAATTTGGTTAAGTTCAATTTAAGATCAACAGCAGCAAAAAACATAAAATACTAGAACTCAAATTTACTTTGAACCATTTACTCTTTCCCTGTGCATATAAGGAACTGATGTTCCATGGAGAAATGGCCATTCCCTAGAGGCACCAGGGCAAGAGCCCTGATTCTTACTTCCAGGTGAATTTGATTTTTTCTTCTCTTTTCTTTTTTGGTAGGGATTAAACCCAGGGAAATTCTACCTGCAAGCTACACCTCCAGTCCTTTTAAATTTTTTATTTTTTTACTTGAAAGAGGCTCTCTCTAAGTAGCGGAGGCTGGCTTCAATTCTGCAATCCTCCTGTTTCAGCCTCCCAAGTACTGAGATTATAGGCATCGGCCATCATGCCTAGTTTGAATGTGAATATCCAAGCAAGGAGCAGCATATGGGGACCTAACAGGTTCAAGGAAGAGGCCACTCACGTTATCTTGAGTAATAGGACTTCTTGATAAAGCTAAGACAGTGGCCACAGGCTCACCGTTGTGCCCTGAGGTCCCATCACCTCTACTCACCTGTGCCTTTCTCTTCCTTGTGGATGACAACTCTTTGGTTCTTGTTTGTTGTCAGTACCTATGACTTTACACTGTATAGCAGGCACACACAGGACAAATTTCCTGAAGCTTGTGTGGAAGCAAAGCAGACCTTTAGTTGACACAGGCCTTTGAGCTCTCCGGGCCTGACCAGTCTGAGGAGTAAAAGCCTTTTGTGTGTGTGTATATATGGGATGGGGAAGATGTACCAAACCACAGACAAACTCAAACTGAATTATTTTTGCAAATGGGGTAAAGCTCCTCTCCTCTCATTATAAGAAACTCCCCATAAATTCTGTTGTGTGGCCTTTGGAAATTAGTTGAATCCTCTCTACCTCAGATTGTTTATCTTAAAGTAAAGGTGATAATGATACTTTTTCCAGTAGTTGTGCATGTCAGTGAAAATATATATGAAACGAACATCACTATGACCTTTAGCTAAGGTAATGTTATTGTTGTTTATTACCATAATACTATTATGACTGCTGCAACTTTTTTTTTTTTTTTTTTTTTTTTTTTTGCGGATCTGGGGATGGGACCCAGGGCATTGACCTCCGAGCTACACCTCCTGCCATATTTTTTATTCTTTATTTTGAAACAGGGTTTCACTAAGTTGTGGAGGGCCTCTCTAAGTAGCTGAGACTGTCCGCGAACCTGCGAACCGCGATCCTCCAGTCTCAGCCACCCAAATGCTGAGACTACAAGTGTGCGCCACCAAGCCTGGCTACAACAATTATTTTTATAACTGCTATTATCTAAAGCTACTTGTACTGTAACTACACTCACACGCCAGTAGTTTGTGATTGAGCAGATTTCTCTGCTCATTTAACAACAGAGGGCTTAACAATTTATTCGTAAGAAGCTATAGAAGTTTTCATACTGTGCGATGTTTCTGATCATAGACTCTGTGAGAATTAAGACTCCTTCCTAGATGTGACATCTTGGACAAGTTAGTTAACCTTGCATGCATCAGTGTGTACATGGGAATAATAATCTAGTACTGCTTGGAACAATGCATGACACACAATAAACAATACATCTTCTCTATTAAACTATTCATGTATTACATTCTCACAGTTACCTTGTGAGATAGAGTCCCAGTTATCTTTCTTTCATGGATACTAGAAGTAAGACTTCAGGTTTGACATGTTCCTAGGAGAGGAACTCAAAGATTCCCCCCCCCTTTCATTGCTTCTTTATTTACTTATCTATCAGAATGGATTGGGATTCAATGATCCCTTCTTAGTTGATTGAGATTTAGTCTCATTCTTGTTCCATTTTTCTTTCTCTTACAGTTCCATCTTCCTGCCAGAGCACTTGTATAAAAGTACTCACTCACCTTGCTTACTTCCTTTGAAATAAAATCATATTATGCTTTTGTCTTTAGTGACTAATAGCCTACTACTATTATCTGTCATGTTCAAAGCTCTAAATTCTTTATTTGAATCTTCATCTTTGAGAAATCAGTAGGGTCTAGGAAATAAGAACCAGTATTTACGTAAGTATTTATTGGACTTTTTTTTAAATCATCTTTCAGGTCTTGTAGAAATTTCCCTGATGCATCCCCTCGATGTGGTGAAAACCAGGTAAGGTTCTGCATGAACAAGTTTTATTGACTTTGGCTAATATCCAAATTAAGATCTGTCAGAATACTAAATGCTAGAACTTGTCCCAGGCCGGTAGCTTCTCCCTGTAATGGTATTTATATTTGCCTTTTAAAGAAAAGTACTATTTGACAGATAAAATGTGAACAGTGAAAAGCATTTCTGGATAGAGGTCATCTGAAGGTATGTAATATTTTATTGCCTTCACATGACAACCATGAGGTATGATTTGTGGTTATACTGGCAATGAAGCAAATTTATCAAAAATGATGTAAAAACTAAACTTTATCCAGTGAATTATGATAGCTGGTTTTTATTTGGCATTATATATAACAGATTTCTATTTAATAGTTAGCATTTGGTGTGAGACTCCAAAATATCAAGTAAGCTTCTTAAATGGTGCTTAAAGAATTTATCCTGTGAGTCTTTGCCAATGCAAAATGTCATATTTCCAGGAAAATGCATTTGCTCTTAAAAGGAGACACAAATCAGGTCCGTGTATTACATCTAAGAGTAAAAGCAAAAAGCAAAACAAAAATAGTAAAACCCCTGAGGCTTAATATGATCTAGAGCATTTTAAGAAAAGTAACTTGTGATTGAATTACTGAACTCCCTATTTTTTTCAAGTTAGAAGTTCTTGAGAGTTTCATTTTTTGGGCATTGCGTAAAACCCAAAAGTACCATGCCTGGGTAAGAGTCTAAAAGCAAACAGCTCTATGCAACCATGTGGTTGAGCAAATCATTACTGCCTCAGGAAATACTTGATAGGTGGGGCTCACCATCCGATGGAGATGTTACTTTATCTACAGAGTCTGTAGAGTCTTCGGTTGCCGAAGGTAGGAGCAAGTCAGTGTAACATGAAAATCATGCTACATTTCTCAAAAAGATAGAGACGATGAAAATTTGTACTATAACTTGGTTCAAAGATGTTATAACAAACTACTGTAATGGGGATGGCTTAAACAACAGACATTTATTTCTCACAGTTTTGAAAGCTGAGAAGTCCAAGATCAAGGTTGAGAGCAGCTCAGCTGCTGGGTGAGGACCCTTTTCCTGGCCAGCCTTCTTCTCTCTGTCCTCACTTAGCAGAGAAAGGAAGCTCTGTCATAATTTCTTATAAAGCCATTAATTCCATTATAGGTGATCTATCCCCTGACTTCAATTCAACCTAATCACCTCCTAGAGGTCCACTTTTAAATGCCAACACATTAAGAATTTATGTTTCAACATACAAATTTTGTAGGGATGCAAGCATTCAATGTGTAACAGCCTCACATAAATTGTTAAATCAAAACATACAAAAAAGAAAATAAGTTATATTGAAGTCTTGGTGGGTGAACCCCTGGACCATCTTTTACAAATTTCAGGAATAGAAAACAAAACTCACTAGCTTTCCTTTCTTAGATTCTATGTTAACTTTCTTTTAACAAAAACAGAGTATTATTCTAGTTTCACTTAGAAATAGGTTGTCTTTTTCATTTAAGGCTAATTTCCTAAATTGGGAAAGTATTCAAGAGAGCATTGAGGAGAAATAAAAAAAGATTTTTAAAAGACATGATATTAAAATTATGGTCAATCACCCATTCAACAAATATATATTGAATACCTAGAATATGGGTTCCTGGCCAGCTCTGCCTTCAAAGAGCTCACAGTCTGAGGATCTATTCGGAATCTCATCACCATGACCTTTAAAACCTTTTTCATTTTGCTGGATTGGAATTAAATTCCATATTTCTTATAATGGATGTGCCAAGTAGCTGAGGTTTTATGTTATGCAAATTAATAAATATTGCATTCATTAATTAGATTATTAATGCCCTTACCTAACTTCAAGGGGGAAGGATAACAGAACTTTCCAGGTATGCTGAAGTAAAGGGGAACTAGATACCAGATGGCATTTAACCTGCATAACAATGAAAAGTATATTGAATAAAGACTCCAATCGTAGAGAAAGCTGGAAGCCCCAAGTATGTGCAATTGACTTTGCAACAGAAGTGAAATATACAAGACTGACAGGATTTGCCACTCAGGCAACTAACATGGAAGTGATAGCGAATGGACAGAAACAGACTAAGGTGTTAGAATCTCTCTGCTGTTGCACTGTACGGAATATGATGACATCTTTAAATGGGAGTAAGTTTACACCAAGAAACATAATCATTTATAGAGTAAAAAAAAAAATCTCCTGGAAAAAATAATTTAAAAATAGAAGTTTTAGATTCTCTTGTTTTTCAAAGTAAAGGATTAGGCACTAATAGGGTCCAAAATGAACAGACTAGACTTTAAAAAAGTAAACGCACTTACTTTGTTGTATGAGATGTCATAGTCCATAAGATATCATAGAAATTAGCCATATCCATACTTAGACTAATTCAGTGTACCACCCTTCAAATAATAGCATCATGGAGAAGGGAAACAGTTCTCAAAAAAAAAAAAAAAAAAAAACTATGAGGTTTACCTGGCCTGGTGTATCTCTTGTCCCACTTATTTATTTATTTTGAGACTTTTTATTTATTTATTTATTTATTTATTTATTTATTTATTTGAGGCCTCAAACTCCTGCTCGTCCCGCCTGAGGAACTGGAATTATAGATGTGTGTTCTCACCCAGCTTTCTTGCCCCACTTTGACAATGCCTGCAACAACTTAGAATCTAGTGCCTTTGGAATACCATATCATTAAAAAAAAATCTGCTAAAATCACTAATGCTAAGCGATATTATTGCTTACAATTTATCTTATTTATATCAAAATAGTAAATGTGTATTGCATAAAAGTTGAATAACACTCCAGACCTCATGTGTATCAAGATAGGCTAGGTGATGGCATCATAACATCAAGAACAGGCCCCAAATCTCAGTAGATTACAGAATTTTTTCCTCATCCCTACTTTATGGCCATTATGCAGTAGATGTCTTGATCCATTCAAGATGCTATAACAAAATACCATACACTGGGAACCATCTAAATAACAGACATTTATTTCTCACAGCCCTGGAGGCTGGAAGTGCAAGGTCAAGGCACCTGCAGATTGGGTGCGGATGAGGCCCTGTTCCCTGACTCACTGTATACTCACCTGGTGGGAGGGGCACGGTGGCATTATGAGGTCTCTCTTTTAAGGCGTGAATCCCATTCACAACCTAATCACCTCCCAAAATCCATGAGCATTAGGATTTCAACATAGGGATCTTTGGGGTGGGGGGCAGATTCAGACCACAGCAATGGCAGCCTCTGCTCACTGAAGTCATTTAGGTTTATAGACGCTCCATTTCAAGACACACTTTTACCATCCCCGTGTCAGGAAGCATAAAAAGGAATGGTCTTATCCTGACGAGTATAGCTCTGACCAAAAGGGCCATTTCCTTCTCAACCTACTGTTAAACACTAGTTACTTGACCACCACTGTCAACCAGAAGAAGTCCAAGGCTCCATCTGGCCTGAAGGAGAGGGCTGAGGTGTCAGCGTGCCACAGGCATGCCTGTTCCAAGCCTTAAAAACATGAACATCATTCTCTTACACCCACCACTTCCCATTGCTGGCGTAAGGGCCTTTGACATTTAGCTGTTTGTTTTAGAATTCACAGCCATATTTCTAAATATTATGCTTCTAACAGTTGTCTTGAAATGAATGATGCTCCCTGCCCCAATCTGTATCCCAGAACCTCAAAAAGTGAACTCGTTTGGAAATAGCATCTCTGCAGATGTAGTTAGTCAAGAGCAGTTATACCAAAGGAGGGTTGGCCCTAAATTCATTATAAATTGTATCCTTATACAAAAAAGAGAAGAGACTCAGAAGGATAGAGGTGAAGGGAAGAGGCCACACCACCCTAAAGGTGGAGACTGGAGTCACACAGGGCACTGGACACCAAGGGTCCTCGCAGCCACCAGAAGCTAAGAAAACAGAATGTAGCAGATTAGGAAGCTTATATATCATCCTTTTTTAATTTGTCCATTTTAAATGTTATTCATGACATAATTATACCCTGCCCCCATTCCCCTTCCTTCATCTGTCTCATTATCAATAATCGACTGTTTCATTATTTGACTAGGCAAACATTGCTCCCTGCAGAACCAAGCAGTGTGTCATGATTTATTTTCCTAGAGTTAATTACTGCCTTCTATTTTCATTCTTTAGTTCTTTCTAAGGCTGTTGCCAGTCGCGGTTTCTTCCCAAATGCTTCTACAGGTTCCTTTTCAGGACTGTTTTCCGCATTGTCAAACTACTAGAAAATGACGTGGTGGGGCTTGTCAAAAGTGTGCTCCTCTTCCTCCTCCTCCTCCTCCTCCTCCTCCTCCTCCTCCTCCTCCTCCTCCTCCTCCCCCCCCTCCTCCTCCTCCTTTTACAATGATCTAGTTTTTTTTGTTAGCTACTTCCTCTCCCCCTTCCAATGTCAATATTTGGAGACACTGTTCTTCCAGCAGAGAATCTTTCACTTAAGGTTTTGTGTGGAAGAGAATGAAGAAAGTCACATCTTCCCATTGGGGGCCCCCTCCTGCCCTCTGCTGCTCCTACAGGCATGCTGTATGGAGCTGAGCTGGTTCAGTTGCACAGAATGAGGCTTCGCTGTCTAGCAGGGAGATGGGCGAGGCGAATGCATATAGACTTTTCAGTCCCTACTCCCACCTTCCAAGGAGTCCGGTGTCCCTAAGGCCTAATGCTCCTCAGGGTCTTGTCTGGTGTCCCCTCTTCATGTTCCCAGGGTGCAGCCTCCCAGCCCTGCTGAGGCCATGCTCCATCGATTGCCTCCAGCCATTTCCATTTTGCAAGAACGTTCTGACGTTGTACATCCGCTGTACTTCCTGCTCCATATTCTTTGTGCCTGTGAGTTTATACTTATTTATAATTATTGTTCTTCTACTAGCTGTGTTAGTCAGGGTTCACCCCGGAAAAATAATCTACTCTGGGTATTTGAAACAATGGGAGTTTAATGCAAGGAATTAGTTATACAGATGACAGAACTTGACAAGATGCCAGAATAAGTATGTGAAACAACTCAGAGATTAGCAACAGTACCACCGCCCACACTGGCTGGACAAAGGAGGTAGTATTATTTTGTTGTTGTTGTTGTTGTTACTAGGGATTAGAATAAGTGGGGTTCTACCACTGACCCACATCCCCAGCCATTTTTAATTTTTATTTTGTTTGTTTGTTTGTTTGTTTGTTTGCAGTACTGGGGATGGAACCCTCCGAGCTACATCCCCAGCCCTATTTTTTTTTTTTTAGTTTTTATTTTGAAATAGGGTCTCTCTGAGTTGCAGGGGGCCTTGCTAAGTAGCTGAGGCTCTCCGTGAACCGTGATCTTCCTGTCTCAGCCTCCCAAAGTCTGGGATTACAAGCATGAGCCACCACGTCCCTTTATGGTTTGAGATGAATGTTACTATTTGGGGGTAAGGGTTAACATTTAGGGGAACAGTTCCAGGGGACCTTTTTTAGACCCCTGGAAATAATTCCCGTCAAACACAAAAACCGTGGGTTCTTGTCCTGAGCTAAGGAAAAATACACAATAGACCAGACTCTTGCTGAAGATCTAAAGAAGTTTATTAAGAAGATAGAAATACAGAAGATAGTTACAGCTCCATGCCATTCAGGAGTGGCATGGGGTGCTTTGAACAAAATCACCGAAATAAAAAACCCGGAATAGTTTTTACAGACATAAGGCCCTCCATCTTGTTCTACGTAACCCTGACATAGGTAAAGTCCATCCCTTTGATTTTCCTGCCGAATTTCGGTCTATGCCCAGGTTTCTCCTTTCCTGAAGGTCAATCCCCTCCTCTCATCCAAACTAGATTATCAATTATTATGTAAACATGTCTTTAGAACGAGGAAGTCCTAGCTCCCCTTCTCTTTCCATTTGTTAATTACCTTTAGCTAGGTTAATTTACGTTACAATAGCTGCCTGCTTCTTGGCCAAAACCAAGTCCTTCCACGTCTGCCCCTCACCCAATTTTTTTAATTAATTAATTTATTTTTTAAATTGGTGCATTGTAGTCATATATCAATCACATTGGAGTACAAGACTTGAAAGGATATACAAGCACACATCATCCAATTAGCCCTTCTCCAGCCCCCATCCCATTCCCTCCACCTCCCTCCATCCCAAGCTTCTTTGGTGATTTACTTTGATACATTTGTTTATGTACCTACTGCGTTTTAAAGAGGCTCTGTCCTCCAGTATTACATACCCTCTGATTGGTCACATTATTTGCTTCACTATAGGGCCCTTTCTATAGCTCAACCTCTTCCTGTTGCCCCTTTCCTCCTAGTTATTGCTGATTAAGAGAAGCGTCTGATTTATATTTTCTGCGATATTTCTCTGTGCATGCTGCGTTGCAAGTACCGATCCCACTCTTGATGGCCACAGTAGTGGCCTGGCTACTCAGTGGACTGATCCAGACCTCGCTGGCTCAAGCAGCGGCCTTGCCTCATGGGAGGCCCCAGTTCTGGTATCGCTGGCCCCTGCACCAGTCTAACCCCTAAGCTGGCTTCGGTCCCGGCCTTGGAGGCCGAAGGAGTCGCCTTGCCTCACGGCAGGCTCCGATGCTGGCCATTGGCCCCTGCACCGGCCTAACCCCTTGGCAGGATTCCAATCCCGGCCTCGGAGGCCCCAGCACCTAGCCTCACGGCAGGCTCCGATGCTGACCTCGCCTCAAGGCAGGCTCCGATGCCGGCCTCGCTGGCCCCAGCACTGGTCTAGCCCTTCAGCAAGCTGTTATCCTGGCCTCGGAGGCCCCAGTATCGGCCTTGCCTCATGGCAGGCTCCGATGCCGGCCTTGCTGGCCCCAGCACCAGCCTAACCCCTCAGCAGGCTCTTATCCCGGCCTCAGAGGCCCCAGTACCGACCTTGCCTCACGGCAGGCTCCGATGCCGGCCTTGCTGGCCCCAGCACCAGCCTAACACCTCGGCAGGCTCCGATCCTGGCCTCGGAGGACCCAGCACCGGCCATGCCTCATGGCAGGCTGTGATGCTGGCCTCACTGGCCCCAGCACCGGCCTAACCCCTCGGCAGGCTCTTATCCTGGCCTCAGAGGCCCCAGTACCGGCCTTGCCTCACGGCAGGCTCCGATGCCAGCCTCACTGGCCCCAGCTCTGTCCTAACCCCTCGGCAGGCTCCAATCCCAGCCTCGGAGGCCCCAGTACCGGCCTTGCCTCAAGGCAGGCTCTGATGCCGGCCTCACTGGCCCCAGCACCGGCCTAACCCCTCAGCAGGCTCTTATCCTGGCCTCGGGGGCCCCAGAACCGGCCTTGCCTCATGGTATGCTCTGATGCCAGCCTCGCTGGCCCCAACACCGGTCTAACCCTTTGGCAGGCTCTTATCCCAGCCTTGGAGGCCCCAGCACCGGCCTTGCCTCATGGCAGGCTCCGGTGCCGGCCTCGCTGGCCCCAGCACCGGCCTAACCCCCTCGGCAGACTCTGATCCCGGCCTAGGAGGCCCCAGTACCGGCCTTGCCTCATGGCAGGCTCCGATGCCGGCCTCGCTGGCCCCAGCACCGGCCTAACCCCTCAGCAGGCTCTGGTCCCATCCTCGGAGGCCCCAGCACCGGCCTTGCCTCACGGCAGGCTCCAATGCCAGCCTCGCTGACCCCAGCACTGGCCTAACCCCTCGGCAGGCTCTTATCCTGGCCTCGGAGGCCCCAGTACTGGCCTTGCCTCACGGCAGGCTCCGATGCCGGCCTCGCTGGCCCCAACACCGGCCTAACCCCTCAGCAGGTTCCGGACCCGACTTCGGAGGCCCAGCACCAGCCTTGCCTCATGGCAGGCTCCAATGCCGGCCTCGCTGGCCCCAGCATCGGTCTAACCCCTCAGCAGGCTCCAATCCCGGCCACAGAGGCCTCAGTAGTGGCCTTTTCTCACAGCAAGCTTTGATGTCGGCCACTGGCCCCAGCGCCCGCCTAACCCCTCAGCAGGTTCCGATCACTGTCTCTGTGGTTATTATTTCAAAGGTTCTAGGCGTAATGTATCAGATGTCTGCCTCCCCTGAGTACTGGCCACTGGCATTGCCACTGCCTCCACCGTTTCAAATCCTTCCCAGGCTCTTTTTCCACTCTGATTGTTGTCCAGTGTTCCTAAGCATGCATGATGGTAGCATTCGACATTTGGTATAATTTCTCCAAAAAAATAAGCTTGGTAGGATCTGGTTTCTGCTTCTCCTGAATACAAGTCTCCACCACCATCACGGAGAACTCTTTCAACACCGCCTTTCTCCTTGGTCTCCGCTAAACTCTCTCCTTACAGGTGATGTCCGAGATTCTTAACAATATAGAGAAATAGCAGTCCTCTTTCAGGGGGAATTTTTCCATAATTTCCAGTGCATTTAGATAAGTTTTGTCTGTATCTCCAGTGTCCTGGCATCCATAATGGCTTTCTTACCTCCTCACCGATATTTTTCTTTTTCTTTTTCTGTTCCTTTTTTTTTTTTTTTAATGAGAGAAGACAGTATATGTGGTTTGAGGAGGTAGTGGGATCAGGCACTCAGTAGCACTGTAACCCTGTCGGTTTCCCCATGGGTCCAGAGTGATCCGCACTACTCCGCCTGGGGCCCAGGGTCCCACGACCCGGGCCCCAGCTGGCGTGCTCTGCGCAACCCCTGCCCGGAACCCAGGGTACTGGGCCCAGTTTCTCCAGGGGTCTGGCATGCTACGCATGAGTCCTGCAACCCGTGCCCCAGCTGGCGTGCCCCGCGTGACCCCCGCCCGGAAACCAGAGTCTTACTGGGCCTGGTTTCTCCAGGGGTCTGGCATGCTCCGCGCAGTTCGGCCCGGGGCCCAGAGTCCCGCGACCCAGGCCCCGGCTGGCGTGCCCCGCGCGCGACCCCCGCCCAGAACCCAGCGTCTTACTGGGCCCAGTTTCTCCAGGGGTCTGGCGTGCTCCGCTCAGTTCGGCCCGGGTCCCAGAGTCCCGCGACCCGGGCCCTGGCTATTTAATGCCCTCACCCAATTTTGAAATATACTTATTAATAATCAGAGTTTTCTCAAATCTTCCTAGGCCATTCCCAATACTGGTACACACCTAATTAGGCTGGGAGGTGGTCTTGCCAGAGTCTGGCAACCCTAGTGAAAACTAGAATCATGGTAGGTCTTCCCAGTGTAGACGGAGCCTCAGAGGAGACCCAGCCTCTGCCAGATCCTCTGCTGGAGGTAGAGAGAGAGAAGAAGAGAAGAAGGAATCCTGTCACTTCTTGCTCCTCTCCCATCTCCAGTCTCCCAGCCACAATTGTTCCTTCTTGCTGAATCGTGGAAGCTTGGAGGACCCAACCTTGCAGAGTCAGCCCCTCACTTTAGAGCAGAGCAGAACAAGGGAAGAGTGCAAAGTGGACCTGAAGACTGGGACTGCCGTGCTGTCTGTTAGTGGGCTTGGGAGAAAGGGCTTGCATACACATGCATTCCCAATCCAGCAGGTTGAATAGAAACTTGCACTGCTTTTATTTATGTGTTTGTTTGTTTGTTTGTTTGTTTATTATTGTGGTATTGGGGATGGAACCTAAGGGCATTCTACCTCCAAGCAACACCCCCAGCCCTATTTTTTTTAGCCTTTTTTAAATTTCTGAAACAGGGTCTCACGAGTTGCAAAGGGCTTCACTAAGTAGCTGAAGCTGTCTGCGAATCGTGATCCTCTAGTCTCAGCCTCCTGGATGCTGGGATTACAAGTGTGCACCACCATACCCGGCTGAAGCTTGCATTTTAAAAGATAATTTGAAAGTATAATTGATAAATTTTTTTTAGAGAGAACTTTTTCAGGCAATGTGGTATTTGGCTATATATCTGTGTAAGGATAGTTCCAGGGACAGACCTAATATGAGAAGAGGCCAGGCACGTGACAACTGGCTTGTTCTAATTATCCCCACCTAATTTTAGAAGAGGATATTTAGCTAAGATGCTGTACACGTGGAAGTTATATACAACCAAGGTCTCCTTTGAGATTCTCCCTGGACATGTACATGCATGCAGTTTTGTAGTTCTCTTTATATGCAAACACAACTTTGTGTACAATTGGGAGTAGACAACCCCCCTTCCACTAAGAACCCCTGGCTGAGCTGGGTGTGGCGACCTGTAATCCCAGTACTTGGGAGGCTGAGATCTGAGAATCACAGGTTTATAGTCAGTCTCAGCAACTTAGTAAGACCCTGTTTCAAAATAAAAAATAAAAAGGCCTGGGGGTATAGATCTGAAGTAGAATGTCCTTGGGTTCAATCCCAGTACCAAAATAAAACAAAGCAAACAAACAAATAAACAAAATCCTGGCTCAAAAACTGATAAAAGACTCAATTCCCTTGTACAACTAGGAACACCAATGGGTAGGTTCTGGCTTCATATTCTCCTGGGGTTCAAATACAATCATACTATTTCTCTCCTATGCTTTTTCCTTCTCTCCCTTCATGTTGCCTTTTCCTGTACAGGCTTCATTTGGCATGAGATGGCCCCACAGCTTCAGGCTTACATGGTTCTTGGTGTTTGTTTTGGAGCTGGTTAATAGCGCTCGCTCTAGAGTGAGACTGCCTGGGTTCAAATCCTGACTCCTCCTCTTGGTACCCGGGTGACCCCATTCAATCCCTTAACTTCCCTGAGTCTCAGTTTCCTCATCTTGAAGTGGGAACAGTAATGGTACCTGCATTATTATGAGTGATAAGTGTGACACACAAACACATAGTCACACAGACACACACACACACACAGGCATGGTGTTTTGCTATGTCAACAAAGGAAGGGAGAATACAAAGGGAAATGCGGATTTTAAGGTAGTCGGGCAAGCGGAAGGGAGTGTATACAGTGTGGGAGAGGGGAAACGTTTAATATGGAGTCAAGCAGTTTCACATTTTCAAGCCGGAAACTTGTGTTATGTGAGCACTGCATTTCAGTCCTTCCTCTGAAGGTGTTTGCAAGCTGAGAGTCCTCCTGGGTCCGAGGGCAGGAGAGTGTTGGTGTAGAGCATGTGTTCCTGTTGACGTCATTCCACACATCATTTCAAGGCTGTGTGCTGACATGATTACGTATCCCCTATGGTGAGCAGGGTGCCTGGCCTCCGGGAGGCGCCCAGTAGATGCTGCTGAGTAAAGAGTAAAGGAATAAATGAGCATTTGTCATCAATCAGAAGTAATAACCATGCTAGTTCTGTGACCAAACTGGAAGATGTAGAAAGTGAATAATAGGCAGCTATGCTGTCTTCATTTTTTAAAAAGTGGAAGATTTCACAGAAGAGGTGGGAATTAAGGATCTATTGAAATAAAAAGGAGACCGGACTTGACAGAACGGTGGGCAAACACATTTCAAGCCTGTGGTAGAGACTTAGAGACTGGAGAGAGGCGAGTACTTTCTTGTTAGGTGTGTCCAGATGAGAGGTGGGTGGGCTGAGTCAGGAGAGGGGGTCAGGGGCACAAGAGAACAGGTTTAGTAAGCTCTGAGATGGAAGGCGGAATGCTGGACTTCACCTAGAACAGCACTGATTGGTAGGAATAAAGTGCACGACACAGCCATCATTTTAAGTTTTCTAAGAGCCACATTTTATTTTTTTTATTTTTTATTTTTGGTGGTACTGGGGGTGGAACCCAGAGGCTTTCTACCTCTGGGCTATACTTCCAGATCTATTTTATACTTTATTTGGAAACAGGGTCTCACTGAGTTGCGGAGAGCCTCCCTAAGTAGCTGAGACTGGCTTCGAACCTGTGCGATCCTCCTGTCTCCGCCTCCCAAGCGCCGGGATAACGAGTGTGCATCACCATGCCCGGCAAGTCACATTTTAAAAAGCAAGAAGAAATGAGAAAAATGAATTTTGATAATACAGCTTTAACCCCATGTACCCAAAACATTGTCCTAGTAACATGTTAATCAACATAAAAAATATTAATGAAACAGTCCTTTCTTTCATAGTAGGTCTTTGAAACTTGGTGCCTATTTTACACTTAGAGTACATTAATATTGACAAAGCAGCCACATTTCAAATGCTGAACAGCCGCTTGGGGTTAGTGGCTTCTGATGTGACAGCATGTGCCTAGAGCGCAGTGGGGGATAGGAAGGTCTTTGGGGGGAAAGGACAGGTCCTGTGGTCCCTTTGCAAGAAGAATGAGCTCTTAGACCGGGTTGCACTTGCGCATAAACAGGGTCCAAGGTGGGGAATTTTATCACATGTGCGTTTAAAGATTTTTGCCCATGTGGAGAAAGTGTCATTCAAAAGCCACTGGGACGTGTGGAAGTCACAGTGAGAGGGCTGTGGCTCACATCTCTTTCATGTTTTTATTCTTGAGGAGGGAAATGGTCCATCGTGGTTCAGGAAAAGAGAACACTGAGGGGCTGATTCTGCCCCCCTGCCCCCAGTCATTCTTCATCATTATTGTTTCATTTCCAAATGGAGCATAAATCAGTTGTAAATTACATAAATTACTGATCCTGTGAAGGCTGATCTTTTAAAAGCACTACTTGTCAAAGGACTGCCCATTTTCTGGCAGGTGCTGGGGAAGGTGGGAAGGGAAGAGATTTCACATCTCCTAGTAGGCATCCATTTACCGACTATTGGGGACTGGACGGGCCAATCCGTGCCCTGGCTTTCATCCTTCCTCCCATCAGGACTTAACTTTTACTAAGGACTCTCCCATACTTCTCTCAAAACATATTCATCACTATGCAAATTCTAAAGATTCACATAGGCTGAAAATTTGGCACCACGTGCTATTTTATATGCTATGTATTAGGCTTTTACTCAAGCTGTTGAGATTGATTTACACACTGTATTGGTGGCGCCTGAGCCTCAGCACTACTGGATCAGAAACTCTAGGGGTGGGGCCCACCAGTATTTATGTTCCACAGCCTCTCCAGTGAGCCCAGACTTGTCACTGGGTGGGCCTTTGGGAACCATTGCTGACTACCCGTGGGCTGTTCTGTAACAAGTCATGTAAAGAATTCCTTTCTTTTCCTTTGAGTGTCAAACATCTCATTAACCCGTGCTTCTCACTCATTTCCTTATGTAAACGGCTTTGTTAGCAGTGAGAGGAGGTAGAAAGCTTGCCCTGCAGAACTCATTTTGTGGCTTTGTGACAGTGATGTGGGGATATATTATCTAGAGCCAGAAGCAACACATGTTATTCCACTGAATGGGGTCACGGGGGCAAAAGTCAGCACCAGGGAATGGGAGAGGAGCTGGCTGTTGGTTACAGAGACAAGGTAAATGGCTCTTGATGGGTAAAGATGATTTGGAGGCACAAGCCCATCGCAAACTTTATTAAAAAGAAATACGAGGATGGCTATGGTGGGGAGCCCAGCAGAGAGTGAGGAGCCAGGACCTGGGAAGCCTCTGCGGCCCCCTTTATCAGAGGGTTGGAGGAGGCAGCCTGAGCTTTAAAACAAGTACTTAGAGGTTGGAGAGGGAACCCCAAGCAGCCACTGAGGCCAAGGGAACAGCAAGGGTGGAAACAGGGAATGAAAAATATTTCCCCCTGTAGATTCTTTAGCTTCTTTAAGAAAGAAAAGAATCCCTTTAAAATGAGGAGAGAACATAGAGAAAGGGCTAAGTTAGAATATCCAGTGGAGGCAATAGAGCCTATAGAATTAACAACAACAACAACAACAACAACAACAACAACAACAACAACAACAACAACAACAACAACGAAGCTGCTGGAAGGATTATTTCCATGTGTTCATAA
Organism: Muscardinus avellanarius; assembly: GCF_963383645.1. NCBI lineage: Eukaryota > Metazoa > Chordata > Mammalia > Rodentia > Gliridae > Muscardinus > Muscardinus avellanarius. The sequence continues at coordinate 42,459,859 of NC_137798.1, read as the reverse complement.
TTTACCAGTGGTATAAAATATTAAGATCCCATTCAGGGTTAGACCATGGTTTTGGCTGATTTCTTGCCATAGATAGAAATCCAGGGCAAGACCACGGTCATGGTTTGTTTCTAACCATGGACAAAATGTGTCTGAAATAAAGGAGAAGTAGGAGCACATGTGCATAAGCCCTATTTTTTTTAATTGTGGTACTGGGGCATTTTACCTCCAAGCTATACCCTCAGCCCTATTTTTTTTTTATTCTTTATTTTGAAACAGGGTCTCCCTGAGTTGCAAAGGTCCTCACTAAGTAGCTGAGGCTGTCTGCAAGCCATGATCCTCCTGTCTCAGCCTCCTGAATGCTGGGATTACAAGTGTGTGCCACCATGCCCGGCTCGTAAGCCCTATTTTTATTGGACATTCTACCTCCAAGCTACACCTCCAGACCTATTTTTTTTTATTCTTTATTTTGAAAGAAAGCTAAATCAATACATGGCAACATATAATCTTATAAAATGGTGACAGTATCTCTGAATACATTCAACTCTGATTTTGAAGTTGCATGACCATAGTAGGGTTTCGCTGGTGCTGTGGTTTTATTGAACTGAAATGTCTTACTGTAGTTTCCAAGCTAAAGAAGGAAAGTGCTAGGTGGCAGGAGCCTTGAACTCTACTGATCATGCCATTCTTTTTCATGCAATCATTGGGTTAAGATTTTACTTATTAGCATAGTTAAATTTAAAAGGTGCATAAGATGGGTAATGTATTTGAAAGGGCTAGAAGTACCAATGAGCTATGTACTCCCAATTAGGGTTTTGGGGAATACATGTTGAATGAATAAATATGTGCGTTTTAAAATGCCATTTGTGCTTTTTCCAAGTGCCTTATCACAAATTTGATTCATCATTACCTATGAGTTCATGGCAAACTTTAAATAGATCCCACATTTGTAGAGTGAATAATATAAAACCTAAGCATGACCTGAGATCTAAAAGACAACCATGCTGTGCTCCACACTGTTTCAGAAGGCTGCGTGTTCATGTCCAGGTGTGTGCATCTTTCCAGAGGAAGGCAGAGGGTGTGGGGATGATAGACCAAGTCCTCATGAAGAGATGCCATTCGTATTACTTTTGGGATTTTCTCTGTTGACAGTGTTCTCCTAAAGGGTCCCCAGAAGGAAGTCTTGCCTCTGCCTCCCTCACATTTTGGTGGTCCTCCCACTGAGCATAGACCCAAGGCCTGGGCTGGGTGATGTGCAGTAGCTGTCCCAGCCCCAGGTGTGCTCCAAGCATACCAGCTTCTCATGTGCTAGTGTAATCATTTCTCCACTGGGGTATTCATAAGGTGTACACCAGTGAGCTGAGGTCTTGGGGAAACTATCATCCCCAAAGGTCTTACACAGACGAATCTTGCTACCATATACCATAGGCTAAAATTATTTGGAGTGTGTGTGTGTGTGTGTGTGTGTGTGTGTGTGTGTGTGTACTGGGGATTGAATCTAAGGGTATTCTTCATCTGAGCTACATCCTCAGCTCTGTTTTATTTATTTTGTTTTATTTTGCGCTACTGGGGATGGAACTCAGGGGCATTCTACCTCCGAGCTACACCTCCAGACCTAATTTTTTTTTATTCTTTATTTTGAGACAGCATCTCACTGAGTTGCAAAGGGCACCCCTAAGTAGCTGAGGCTGTCCACGAACCACAATCCTCCCATCTCAGCCTCCCAAATTCTGGGATTACAAACATGTGCCACCATGCCCAGCTTAATTTTTGTTTTGAAACAGGGTCTCATTAAGTTTCTAATGGTCTTACTAAGTTGCTGACACTAGTTTTGAACCAGTGATCCTCTTGTCTTAGCCTCCCAAGTACTGAGATTATAGGTATGCACCTCCATGCCCACTGTTTTTTTTTTAAATAAGGAGAAAAACTTTGCTTAAAAAAATGGAGTCAGTTCTCCACACCTAAAATAACAGTTAAATCAACTATAACTTACTTTATACTCTCAACATGTATTCTAAATGTATTTATTTTTGTAAATGGAAGGCACTTCCTATTTTTATGACTGACCTTGTGGAGGCTTTGTGAAGTGCTTGATCTCTCCTTAATTTTGTTTTGCCTGAATTTTAAAAATAAAGATTGTCTGCTTATAGCACAGCAGGTATTGTGCCTCAATTAATTAAATGTCTATAGAAAATTCTGCATTTAGCCGGGCGTGGTGGCACGTGCTTGTAATCCCAGAATTTGGGAGGCTGAGACCGGAGGATCTGGGTTTTCAGACAGCCTCAGCTACTTAGTGAGGCCCCTTTGCAACTCAGTGAGACTGTTTTAAAATAAAGAATAAGAAAATAGGGGTATAGCTCAGAGGTAGGATGTCCCTGGGTTCCATCCCCAGTACCACAAAAAAAAAAAAGAAAGAAAGAAAATTCTGCTAAGAATGAAAGGTATGCTCTGTTCTGATAATTTTCACCTTGTCTTCCTGCTCAGCTGTGAAGGCTTCTCCTTCTATGACATCTCAGCCCTGGGATGAGAAGGGAAAGAGACAAGCTCTTTACGCCAGCCACAGGGTTCTACAGACATTTTTTTAAAGCTGAAAGGTAAATAATTCCTAAATGCCTTTCTTATCCATGAGAAAGTGAATTATTTCTCAAATGAGCATCAGCATGAGGACTGTTTCCTTTGCTCCGTCCCTCTAGTCTCCATCCAGGGGTTTGTCTCAACTGCTTTTAAATTTTCAGTAATTTCGTTAACTTATTTATTTAGCCAATGCCTATTATAAGTTTCCCTGTAATGAGATATTTTGTCTGAGTCATAGCTTCGATTCCAATTTGTGGTTATTACAATTTAATGTAAGAATAAACTAAATTGCTCTTGATAATGTTTTAAATTAAAAGAAATGGACTATATTTCTCAGTGTTGTTTATGCAATCACAAACTTTTCTCAGATACTGTTCTATTTTAAGGCAGGTGTTTGAGAGAATTTGGAACTAATATCACATCTAATTTCAGTGTCTGTTCAAAATCCATCTGAGATCATCTCCGGCTCTAAATTCAAGAAGGAAAACAAAACACAGGGCTGGGGGTATAGCTCAGTGATAGAATACATGCTTAACATACACGAGGTCCTTGGTTCAATCCCTGGCACCAAAAGAAAGAAAAAAAGAAAGAAAAAGTAAAACAAAAATTCATAATATTTATTTTTCTATTATATTATTTTTAAGTGATTTTAGTTAAACTCTAAACCATCTACCACCAGTAAAAATTAAATTGTTCTATCAGGAGTGCTTGCTCCTCAGCTGCTTCTATAAAGAGCAGCTGTCTGGGAGGCTGAGACAGGAGGATCACAAGTTTAAGACCCACCATAGCAACTTAGCAAAACTTGCAGCAATAGCAAGACCCTATTTCAAAATGAGAAATTAAAAAAGGACTGGGATGGGAGTATAGCTAAGAGGTAGAATGCCCCTGGGTTCAACCTTAGTACTGCAAAAAAAATAAATAAATAAATAAAAAAAAATACAGTTCCCTATCTGCAAAGAGCTGGAATATTCCTTTTAACTGTGTACCATGGAGACTTTGGGTACTTACCTGGGCCCTTCTGTGACATGAGAAAACCTAGCAGCATTGGCTACTGAGGACGGGGCTGCTTTAGATGAGAGAGCTCTCTAGCTGTCAGCTGAACCTGGGCCTCAGGCCACGCCCATGGGAAAATGGCTTTGGAGCTGTGGATATAGTGGGAATCAAACTTGGTGAAGTCTAAAATTATTGTGATATTAGCAGAGCTGAAAACTGGGGTTATCATGGATATTCTAGAAGATTGTTTTTCCTTTTGGTGAAGCAAGGACAAAAAGCACAAATTTCTTTCAACAAACATCAATTTGAGGCTGATAATTTAATATTGTAACTATGAACTTTGACCAAAAGTTGATAAAAAAAAAAGTGTTTAACATTCTTGGAAAATCGATGAATTCTCAGAATATCCATGCTGAGATGGCTAAAATAGCCTGTATTGTGTTTGCTTTGCAGTCGGGGCACAGCTGAGGTTTAGTTTTGACATAATGAAGAAGTTTGCAAGATGATAAATAGAGCTGGACGCAACTCACATACTCTGGGCCAAGTTCCTACAGGATAAAATTTTCCCTTTTGGGGCTTATTGAATATTTTCTCCAGTGAAACTTTTGCAAGTACCTAATAGGTTGCATACTTCTCCAGTATAGAAAAAAAAAAAAAAACCCTGAAAATAAAAACCCTGAATATCATCAGTTTTGGTAATCAGAATCTTTCTGTGATAAGCATTATTTCACTTTCTGTGGAAAAAGTGCAATCAATTGTAGTGAAGTTCTCATTATCACACCTAAGGAGTGCTGCTAAATACTTTAAAAAGAGTAGAATTTAAGTGCTCTCTGTATTTGTGTCACTTTACATTATGAAAAGTGAAAAATACTCATTGGTGTTTTTTTAAGATTTTCTCCTAAGTTTCAACTTATTGGAATCTTGACCTGTTTTTATTACTCAGGAAGAAAATGTCGGCAGACACGATCCCTTAGTGGACAGGCTGCGGGTGTCCAGGGGGAATGTGATTAACATGTGTCAACTCAGAGGGGCCAGGGGCCATGTGGGAAGGTACACAAAATGGAGGCAGGAGGTCAGCACCCTAGGTCCATGCTGGGGCTTCCAGCTTGGTTGGTCCAGGGAACTAATTGCTCTGGGACTTGACTCCTCAGCTGGAAATTTCGGGCATTCCCCCAAATGATCTTGGAGGTTTCTTCTAATCGAACTTGCTATCTTTTGACTGTTTAAAAATAAAATGACTCAAGCTGGGCGTGGTGGCGCATGCTCGTAATCCCAGTACTTGGGAGGCTGAGACAGTAGTATCATGGTTCGTGGATAGCCTCGGCTAGTTAGTGAGGCCATTTGCAACTCAGTGAGACCCTGTTTCAAAATAAAGAATAAAAATAGGAGCCGGGCATCGTGGCGCACACTTGTAATCCCAGCATTTGAGAGGCTGTGACCAGAGGATCGCGGTTCAAGGACAGCCTCTGCTGTCCCTCCTCAATTTAGTGAGACCCTGTTTCAAAATAAAGAATAAAAAACAGGTCAGGGGCTGAAGCTTGGAGGTCAAAATGCCCCTGGGTTCCATCCCCAGACCCACAAAATATTAAAAAAAAATAAAATGTACATATTCAGCAACAGGATTTCTCTACTCGTTGCAGGCTGAGCTCTCCGGTCCCAGGAGCAGTGCTTTTAGCATTCCTTCTCTTCTGGGATGGCAGGCTCCTTCACAATCTGCACACCCTAGCTCAGCTGTCATCTCCTCAGAGAAACTTCTCTAGCCACCTTTTCTCCAGTGGCCTCCTGTCTTTCTCTCTTTCTCATTACCTTATTTATCTTTGCTCTGATCTTCCAATCTCAAAGTTTATATATTCGTGTATACATTAACTGTTGGTGGACCACTGCTGGAGGGCAGGCTTTCTAAAAGTTAGGAGCCATCTTTCTTCATTCATGTGTATGTAAAATGTCAACAAGAGTTTGGGGCACAAAATAAGTGCTAAGAAAGTGTTTTGTGAATGAACAATGACATGAATGGAGTTGGAAATGAACATACTATATATTTTTGAATTATATATTTGGAAAAAGAAAACAAAAACCTAAAAAGGCAATGTTTGTTCTAATCATGGTCAAATAATACATTTTATTAATATTTCTCTTGCTATATCATCTGAGTATTTTATGCAATATATGTTGCATCTTCTTCAGAATTGGACATGATATTTATATATTTGCTGTGTGTCAGGGAATTTTCCAGAAGCTTGATACCAGCTGCTTCTTTACTAAACTTGATACCTCTAAATTGCCATCTGGACGTGAGATAGTTGAGTCTCCCTCAGTCCTGTCCAATTTTTCCCTGCTGAGGTTCAAGCCTCCTAATACAATGTGTGAATGACCTCCCACCCTCCCATTAGGAAGAGAAGACCCCTCTCCTGGGAGATACTGGGATTGGTGGGGATGATGTAGCAGGTGGACATCATGAGGCCAACCGGGATGCTGCTGCAGGAATCATTTATAGCACGCACAATATGGCATTTTTTACTTGCACAACTCATGAAGCTTGTCATTTATTTTAATTGCTAATGCCAGGTAGGATAGCAGTGTATTGAGATCCTGAAGTTAGCTCTCTTTGTTAAAAATCTCTTTGTATAAGAATTTATCAGATATATTACGCATTTTCTTTTTCTTTTTTTCTTTTTTGGTGCCGGGGATTGAACTCAGGGATATTCTACCTATTTCATTTTTTTTGTTTTGAAGCAGGGCCTCACTAACTTGTGGACGGTTTCACTAAGTTGTAGAGGCTATCCACAAATTTATGATCTTCCTGTCTCAGCCTCCCCAGTACTGGAATTCAAGAGTGTGTCACCATGCCTTATTAAGCTTTTTCTTTAAAAAAAAAAAAAAAAAAAAAAGGATTAATAGAGTAGTGGTTTCAAGCAGAGGTCCAGCCTCATTTTGAAACAAAAATAAAGTTATACTTTCTAGGTTGTTTGTTTGGTGTGTGTGTGTGTGTGTGTGTGTGTGTGTGTGTGTGTGTCTGTGTGTGTGTGTCTGTGTGTGTTGCTCAAGATTGAACCCAGGGGTATTCAGTCTCTGAGCTAGACCCCAGACTAATTTTATTTTTTGTTTGGAAATAGGGTCTCACTAAGTTATTGAGGTTGGCTGTGAACTTGCTATCCTTTTGTCTCAGCCTTCCACATACTGAGATTATAGCTGTGCACCACCCTGGCTACTTTCTAGTTTTTTCTTTTGGCATCCGAGAAAAAGAAAAAAGGTAGATTTATTGTTAAGAAATTGTTAACCAGCTAGGTGTGGTGGTGCATACCTATAATCCTAGTACTTGGGAGGCTAAAACAGGAAGATCCCAGGTTTGAGGCCAGCCTCAACAATTTAATAAGACCTCTTGGAATAAACTGTGGATGTTTGGTCCTAAAGAATTTCAAATTAGATGGGTGTGGTGGCACGTGCTTATAATCCCAGCATTTGGGAGGCTGAGAATGGAAGATCTGGGTTCGTGGACAGCCTCAGCTAGTTAGTGAGGCTCTTTGCAACTCAGTGAGACCCTGTTTCAAAAATTAAAGAATAAAAAATAGGGCTGGGGGTGTCTCTCAGAGGTAGAACGCTCCTGGATTCCATCCCTAGTACCGCAAAAAAAAAATAATAATAATTTCAAATTAGCATTTGTCTTTTCTTGAAACATGTTAAAAAAAAAAACAACCTTAAGTAGATTACTTGATTTCCTGTGAGTACTAAAACAGGGAAAGTGTTAGGTTAAATAGAAAGAAAAGAAAAGAAAAGACCCTGAAATGTATCCTCAGGTTGAAGAATTGGAAGAGAGCTGTTGTTTTCTATTTTGATTTCCCAGAATGTGAGAAAACTGTCCCTGTCCAGATGCTTGCCAAGTTCTGAGAGAACATTTCAGAGCGTGTTTTGGGTAGCACAGGGAGATAGTCGGGGTTTTGTGTGCGGGTGTTCCAGGTTTCAAACTGTAGCGGGGGAGAGGGAGAAAAGGGGGAAGCATTCCCAAATCAAACATAATTCTCAGGAAATGAGCCAGAACACCTGTGAGAGGTCAGGGGTCAGGAAACACAGAAACTTAGGGTTCAATATTTTGATCTCATCACACAAAAGAATGGTCATAGATGGCAGACAGAAGAAAATCTGGAATTTTATAGGGAAGTTAAGAATTAAGGATTCTGTCATTCTAGAATTCCTTTTTCCCAGGACTCTACGATGTTTCCAAAACTATTTTCAGAATTGACACTGAGAGGTTGTCTGGTGGTCTCTCATTGCTGAAGCATCAGGTCGAGATATTATTTATCTCTTTCTCTTAACTCCCAGAGGCTCCCTTCTGGAAGCCTTTTGAGCTGGATTCTTTGGCCAGTACTTACAAGGCGCCGGAGGGTGGGGCTGGGTGGTCCAGCAGTCAGAGATGAGGAGACACCAGGGTCCTGAATCAGGAGAAACTCACTTCTAGGGAGAGAAAAGAGGATTTGCAAACATTGCTTCATAGACCTCCTAGGGAAGTGGAGGGTGTTTTTTTTCCATCTCATTTCCCAACTCCAAGTTCTCTGAAATCTGCCTGATTTTTGCCAGGTGTCAAATTATAACCCTCCTTGTCAACCACAAATGACTAATGATTAGCCTAATGACTATGTAAAGTTTGAAACTCATATTCACATTTTAACTTGCTGGCTACGTTGTGTTTTCATAAATGGTGGAGAGAAGGGAAAAAAAAGTCCCCCCTCCCCAAAGCCAGTAAAAACAAAGTTTTAGAGTTTTGTGTTGTTCACTTGTGGCCACTGACCCTGTCTATGCTCAAGGAGAAACATAACGGTGCTGAGCTGACCCATCTTCAGGCCTATGGCCAGCTGACCAGGCAAGGACGCAAGCCCCTCTCCTGGGGAGAGTTAAGCACCACTGGGCAGCACAATATTTGACCCTTAAATTCTTTATACACAAGCAGCTGTTTCCCTCTTTCTTCTGTTCCCCCAAAGAAAGCAGGAGGGATGAACTCTACAATGCTCCTTCCCATCTCTCTACATACATTAAAACCAAATTTTAATTGGAGGGTGACCACTTGCTCAGTGGTCAGTTACTGATAGGTGGTCATTCCACAAATGACCACATTCTTTTCTTTGCATTTTGTGGGAAAGGAGCAAGGTCTCAGCCAAGTTTCTTCCATATTTACGCCTGGCCCCCAGTGTGTGCCTTGAGAGCTCATAAAAACAAATCTGCCTCTCAGCTGGGCAGTCGGTAATGGGACCTGGAGCCTCTCTCTGCAAGGTCACCTGTTTAAATAGAGACTCCCGCAGTGATGCCTGAAAGGTGTTTCCATCTGAGAGCTGCTCACTTGCTCCCTCCTGCCTGGTCTTTTAGGAAGTGAGCTTTCGGTGTCCCTCCTGCCTCCAGCGAGTCTTCGGATGGCCCAGCTCTGCTGTAGTTGCACAGGATAAGAGATGCTAGGGACCCCAGCCAGCCAGAAGCAGAGCCCAAGCCTAATGTGTAGCACGTTTTAGATTTCATGAAGAATTTCCTTTAACATAAAAACAGAGCCAGGCGTGGTGGCACACACTTGTAATCCCAGCATTTGGGAGGCTGAGACCGGAGGATCATGGTTTGCGGCCAGCCTCAGCTACTTAGTGAGGCCCTTTGGAACTTAGTGAGTCTGTTTCAAAATAAAGAATAAAAAATAGGGCAGGGGGTGTAGCTCAGAGGTCGAATGCCCCTGTGTTCCATCTCCAGACCTGCAAAAAAAAATTAATTAATTAATTAATTAAAATAAGTAAAATAAAATAGAACTGAGTTCCATTTGGCTGCTGGAGTGCATTATAGAGTTATCAAACACTGGTAAATGTGAAAAGACTCTCCTGGAGATGTGAAGGCTGTAAAAATCATTGTGTAAAATGATGCTAAGAGTTGCTCACAGGAATCCAATGTCCTTTTGCACCAGTGGTGAGTCTCCTTGGACAGTGCAGCAGGCAAGCTCCCCCAAATTACATGGAAAAAAAGCAAGCCAAGTGTCTGTGGCAGCTGCCACCTGTGCTTTCCATATGATTTCACATCTTCTGGATGGCATGTCCTTCCAGTCTCCAGAGTTCTTCATCCCCCACTACCCCACAAGCATGCCCTGTTCCTAGGGTCCTCATTTGAATCCTAGCAGAATTCTCTTCATAGGTAGCCTTGTGTGTCCACTTCTGCTGGAGCAGCAGTGAGTAACATGCCCTAACTAGCTCCTCTCTGGGGCAGTGCCAGGGGCTTCCTTTCCACCCACCTCTCCCAGTCTAGCGGGGGCCAGTAGGTGGGAGATAGATCAAGCATTCCCTGGTGCCTTGCCTCTAGCATTGCAGGGCAGTTGACCCCCTCAGCCCCCAAACTAGAACAACAGTGCCCACCTCCACCCCCAACTGCCCTTACAAGCCAGATCCACACAGCCCGATCTCCAAGCTGAACTCCTGATCAGGACTGGCCCGACTGCTTCAGAATCAAAGAACGAAGTCAGGGTAGAAACAATATACAGAAAGGCAAGCTCAAGAGTGGGAGAGCAAACAAAAGCCGGCAGTTCCTGGTTAGGGTCATAAAGCTCTTACTTCCTTTACGGACCAACAATAAACAGAAAGTCACCAATCAGTAAACATTCCTCCCCACCAGAGTGGGGATTTGTGTTCAAAGACACCAGATCAGAGGTTGACTTGTCCACCCTACTCTTCCCTTCCCCCAACTTAATGGAGATCCTAAAGAAACCTCATTGTAAAAATAGCCAGGGTTTCTCAGCACAGTCTCTGTTGACACTTGGGGCTGGATAATTCTTTGTTTGGGGCATCAGTTTTGCCAGTATCCATGGCTTCTGCTCACTAGAAGCCAGTACACCATCCTCTGATTATGAGTAGCAAAAATGTTCCTGGACTTTGTCAAGGACCTACTGGGGACCAAAGCACGCTTTCCTTCAGTTGCGAACCACTGGGTTAACCAGCTCATCTGTTGGTCTCATGTATAAGCAGCATAAATATTGACATGTGACAGATGTCACAAATACCAGTGAAGCATTGCATCGGGATGTGATATCAGAACTCATAGGACATAGTGCTGTATTTAGGGAGTTGCTCCACAGATGCAAAGGCCTCTGGTCCTAAAAATATGTGTCAGAATCACCTAATGTCTGGTGACATCCCAGGCTGTTGGGCCTCTCCTCTGAGATACTAATTCCCCTTTGACCTGTTCTCCTTCAGAGATGCCCCCCATTTTTCCCATTCTGCGGTCCTACTTAAACTCTGTAGTTGGCCGTTTGCTCCTCAGGCCCTTTTCTTCCTCTTGAATTGACCCATGTTTAAGAGTCAGGGAGCACTAACAGGGTACCCAGCTTCTGGGTGTTCGTTAATCCTCCTCTGATTTCATAAAATCAAGTCCTGAGCCTGGCATACCAAAGGGATGGCTTGCGTAGTGGAAAGAGCGCATCCTATCACTGATATTGTTAAGAATCGTTGGAGCAGGATGGTACTAAAAAGCAGATGATGTTTTTTACATTCTGTACAGATGGTGCATCCTTTATTGCCTGCATCTCATGCAAGCTGCTACCACGACAACCTCTTGGTAGTTCCAAAGATGCTAAATGCCCTCCCCTACCTCAGCCCCAGAAATATACAAAGCACACCACAGACCCTTTTGCATTCTGATTTCTGTACACAGTAGGTCTCTTAGCAAGTACTTTCCTGAACTGTATGATCATCCGTGTTTCCTTTTGTTGATGAAATCAATAATTCAGATTTCTTAGAAAGACATATGAGACCTTTCACATACCACCTCAAGCTGCCTTTTCCATGCATCATCATCATCATCATAATAATAATAATAATAATAGAAACTACTTTAATGAACATTATATTGCAGTCTTTAATCTTTCCTGTAAGCCCATAGAAAGAGCATGATTATCATCTTCATTTTACAGACGAGGAAACTGTAACTTAGTTCAAGAAATGAGAAAGGAGAGATTCAGAATTCAAACCTATACAGTTAAAAATGATCACTATATTTGCTATGATTACTCTCATCCAGCTAGCATCTCCTGGGGAAAATATTTCTCTTCAAGACCCATGTGAATTATAACAATTTCTGTGAACCCTATTCTAGATCTTCAGAGGAATTAGCCATTCCTTACTCTTAGGCTAGATAAAAGTGTGTGTGTGTGTGTGTGTGTGTGTGTGTGTGTGTGTGTGTGTGTTTATAATGCTTATAATATGCATGTTCCTCTTAGCATGTTAGATTTTTATGGTTCCTTCTGTTAAAATGTGAGATCATCTTGTATTTCTAATTGCACTTCTAGTGTCTAGAATTGTGCCTGGTAGCAAATAGATATTATACAAGTGCTACCTGAATGAACAACTGAGTCAGGGAAGGATACATCCATCTTTATTGCTTTAAATTGTCACATTAATCTAGTAGTTAGTTGTCACACCTGAGTTACAATGAACACTTATACACATACTTCTGGTTTCTATCATTTAAAAGATTTCCACCCTACCTACTTTTGTCTAACAGGGGGAAAAATAACAGACTCTATGGACTGTGCTCTCTAACCCAAGTGGAACAAAAGCACGAGATGCATAATGGAGCAGTGTTGCTTGGAGAGTCTCAGAGGACACCTAAGACTCCTGAATAAATAGGGTGTTGGCTGATGAACGTCCCGGGGGTCAGGCCATTAAAAAGCTGTGGCATTTGTCCCTGGTCCAACAGAACCAAAATAGTCAAATTGTAGCAACCACAGCCATCAAAACACATTTTCCTGTATAACCAGCTATTAGTAGAATGTGTATGTGTTCTCATGTCCAGAGTAAACTGCTTCACAGGCATGAGAGAGCAGCCAGGGCACACAGGCACCGGGTGCTGATGACCTGCGCTGGGACCTGGAGTCCTGGGATGTGAGTGAATTGAGCAGGTCAACTGAGGCGCTGTTGAGCATCTTAGGAAATGATTTGTAGTAGTTAGAAGTGGGTGCTTAGATATACAACACAGAGCACATTTTAGAATCACCATGGGTCAGAGAGAGCTATTTATAAACAGTTGGTAAACTAAAGAAGCATGATGTTATGCCGAATGGTGTCCAGTCTACTATAAAACGCCCTACTTGCACACAATGTTCACTTGTGCAGCTTCTCAGGTTTTGCAAATTTGGGGTTGTCCTTGGGAGACATTGATGGAAGAATGGCCTTACCAAATCATTTATCTAGAATATGTAATTCATACCTTATCTCTATATTCTTCAGATGAACAATTTATCTGACTTCTACCTGAACAACTGTTGCTTGGGTTTTGGTGCCAAATTTCTTAGTAATATTTTATTTTGGTTACTGAGACAATCTTATAGTACAAGTACATCGCAAGTACAAGTACACTCTTGATTCTCAATAAGAATGTCACAATTTATTACCAGGGATAAATGTTCTAACAGATTTACAATTTTCCTATTTCACCGCATGGAAGCAATTTGATCCCAATTTTCATCTTTATGATATTCATTATATTCAAATTTAGTATATTTGGTTACCATGTAAAATTTTAGGAGTGTTTCCTGTATGACTTTTTAATATATATATATGCCTTAATATGCTTAGTTATGTTTGTCTTGGAAATAGCAGTTATTTTCTTATCCAAAATTTTATGGATTATGCCTAGCACATGATGGTAGGCTTGAAAGAATAGTTTGACCATACTCTTCCTACACACAAAACAAGATACTAGAAATTTTTAATTTTATATGTGATTACACTTCCTATTTTCCAACTTCCTATAACCTTGTGAAAAGTATGTATTTCAAATAAATTTGAATATTTGCCCCCCCCTAAGTGAGTTTATCTCAGTTAAACAATGCTAGGAACTCTAATTATGCTTTCAGCGGTTATAACCACATAATGCTCAGGAATTACACTGACATTTTAATATGCTGTCACTTTAAGATACAACACAAAGTGTGAACAGAGCGCAGGACACTTTGTGCAGGTGTGTCTAATTGTTAGTTGTAGGCTTTTTTTTCTTTCTTTTTTCCTAAATAGTAATGGTATAGTTAAGAAAAGATGTAGAATCTAGAAAAAGCATTTACAGGCCAAGGCAAATGAACCAGGTTGGCTTGGGCTTGCTGGTGGGAACAGATTGGACTTTGTAATGGTTGTTTTCTGTGTATGGAGGTGGCTTTGCTTCTGGGACGAGGCCTTTGCCTTGTTGGGTTCTTCCTGCACCTGGGGAGAGAGGAAAGGACACATCGCATGCTCATCTGGATGAGCAGTGTGTGGTTTCCAGTACTTTGGGCTTTGAGTTAAAGTCTGCAACTGCAAAAATAATCATAAATTAGGTGGGGAGGAAGATACGTCCACTCTATTATTTTTAAAAAAATGTAACAGTGTTTTCATTAACACTTCCAAATGTTTAATGTGTTTGGTATTCTACCAGAGTACCATGTTCATTATTTAAGAATTAGAGAAACATCCTTAAAGTAGCTGATCTGTTCCAGAAGTAGACTCTTTTGGATGTGATCCTTTTGGCAAGCAAGTAAGCAAATATCAGTCGATACAAAAGCAGCTCATCATAGAGTTCTGGGTATTAACAACTCCGAGAAGACTCTTAGCTGCTCATTTGGAGAATAAACATTAAAATGTAAGTATATTTTTAAGGAATACACAAATTTTAGATACCCAGATATACCATAGAAGATAATGATTTTCAAACTATTTCTAGTCCCCATTTTTGTACATTTAATCAAATTATAAGCCGCCACATTCAACAGTTTAATTTTCCCAGCACTGGGTTATAGCATTTGGTTACTCAGCAAATTATATTTCATAAATTAAAAAAAAACTAGTCTGCCTTATCCCAAGATAACAGGTGTCTCTGCTCCTTAAAAGACATGGGTTAGAGCTATTGAATAGTCCAAGGTGACTTACCTTTCTGGGTCTGAAATTTTTGCTGCCTGATTATAGAAACTCATGGGTATCAACTTGTTAGCCGGGCTCTAGTTAAGGTAAAGGAATTCTGATCAATTTGCTTAGAATTGTCTCCAGCTGTGCAGGTTTCCGTCCTCGGTTGAACAGAAGCTAACCGATCTCTCCCCTAATTGCTTGGCTCTTTCTTCAGCCACTGAAATTAGGTGTGATTGGGCCCTAACAAATCAGGTGACGCATATGGTTCCCAGGTTATCTTACATTCTTTATTTTGCGCAAAGATCAAGTTTAATAAACTGTTAATGGCTCCATCATCCAAAGCTTGTTTGTAATAATAATTTTTTTCTTTAAATAGATATACTACGCAATTTCTAGCACAGAGCATATGCCGTACCTTAAAAGCTGAAAGTGTATCTCTTATTTAAAAAAGACTGGGGAAGGCCATAATCTTCAATCACCATTTTTGTGATTAACATTTGTAGCAGAGGAGAAGAATAGGTGGAAACAGGACTCTGTCACCTGCACGGTCTCAGTGTACACTTTCTGCATTATACATTAAGTCTGAATTTCTAGTAGAGAATGAAGGAGTCCCATGGAGCATAATCAAGACCAAAATATTGCTTCCTAAATAGATGCAGGCTCCCTGCTCTCCTTTTTGGCTGAATGGTGCTAAAATCCATCCAGAGACTTTAGTTGGACTTCTGTGCCCTGCATTATAGCTCTATTAGATGCTGTGGAAAGCACAGGTACCGTGGAGGAAGTAGCGTGTTATAACAAGCAATGGATTCTCACTCAGTGTTGTAGAGTGGTTACAAAGGACCCGGTGTACATCATTTTGGAGGGATTGGAAGCCAAGGCAGTAAAATTGGAAGTCTGATTAAGTAGCTTGCTGGGATTACGTGCTTTTTTTTTTTTTTTTTTTCTTTTCACTTTTCTCCCTGCTTCCTGAAGTCGGCAAGCTACGGTATTTTTAGAGTGACACAGACCTGGGTTTGAATCCTGACTTTACCGCGTACTCAAAACATGACTTGACCAATTATTTACATGATCTCCAGTTTTCTAATCTGTGAATTGGACGTCCTGATACCCCGCTGATGATATCACTGCATCACACACTGTAATGGACGTAAAGTGCTGTCCTGTTTCTGTGAAGTCAGCCACTGGTAGCCATCATTAATTCTCCACAGATATGAACTGGTATGATTAGAAGCACGTGCGAATATTCTGTTTTCCTTCTCAGTAGGGGAGTCTGTTTGGATAAGGCTCAGGCTCCTTAGCCCGCCCTGTAGAGCTGTCAGGCTCTGGCCCCCATGTGCTTTCTGCCTCTCCTCTCCCACCACCCTCCCTTCCGGAACTCTGTGGCCCAGAGCTCTTCTGCTGTTCTCATTCTGTCTTGCTCCTGCTAGCTCCCCTGCCTACAGCACTCTCCTCTCTCCACCCCACTCCTTCCTGCTTCCCCTGGCTAACTCCACCTCCTTTTGGTTTTTCTTTATATATGGCTTCCCTAGAAGGCCTCCTCCCACCTGCTACCATCCCGCCCAGTTGCCCCTTAATCACTGCACTACGCACAGGAATCCTTGTTCCGTTCCTCTTCATTTCCCTGTCTCCACACAAGACCCAGAGCTCTGTGACTACAGGGGCTGTATGTCATTGCTTGATCCCAGAGACGAAACATAGCTCCATAAAAATACTCTAGTGCACATGATGTACATTAACAAACATATCAAAGTCAATCACTAAGCCAAACATGAGATGGAGGAAGGGGGAGGGAATGGGGCGGGAACTGGGTAAGGGCTGATTGGGCGATGCGTGCATGTATGCCTCCACCATCCTGTTCCCTATTGAGATCACAAGCACCAATACAATTTTTTTTTAAGATTCGAACTAATGATTGGATTTGCTAATTAATAAACGATCAACTAGAAGCAAATAAAATTATGCATTTTATAAATATTAAGCTTCTCAATTCTGAAAACTTAGCTGAACAAGATAACAAATCCTTAATGAGTTCATTCCAGCACCGGCGTGAGTTATAGCAGGAAATAGAAGCCGTGTAATAGATTATCTAGGTTCCTCGGAGATCCGGATGAACTGTCCTAGACATCAGCATGCGCCATAGAAATGCCAGTTCTTTGGCTTTGTATCACTCAGAGCTATTATCTGAGTGTTTTATGCATGGTAGTCAATCCAGAGATGTTACTCTGCTGAATTGATATCAAAGAATTTAAGTTCTTCTCCCTTTAGAATGGTATTGGAAAAATTATGTCAACTGGAGTTAGAGTGTTTCAGATTTTTTCTCTCAGACTGGTGGTGATAGTTTTTGCTGATTCTGAAACATAAATCTATAAGCCCTTTTCATCGCTGTGATTTCCTTAACATCAATTTTTTTTAATCCGTGCGTCATTTCACAAACGTGTAATGCATTCCCCTGTTGTCCAAATGAAGCTGCTTTAGAAATAAAAGTCCTTGTTACAGCAGTATTACATAAAATTATTCCCCAGAGTCCTCTTCATATCAAATGAAAGGGGAACAAATACAGATGGGCAGATGGAGACAGGGAGAAATTAGAGAGGAACTGTCTAGGGATGTTCCCCAAGTAGTCCACAGCACACTCAAATATCCATATTTTATTTTTAAATTTTATTTTAATTCTTTTAATTTAATTTATTTTAATTTAATTAATTTTAATTACTTTAAATTATTTTAATTCTATTTTAATTTTATCTTTTATTCCAAAAGATAACACTGTTTGTATTTATTCTAAAACTTGGAAAACATTAGGAGCTTCCAGGATATTTACCATGTCACTTTTACAACTTTGCAAAGCCCCTGCACTTCTTAGTTGAAAAATGTAGAATTAAGAGAATATTGTAGAAAATTTACTATAAAAAGTTTACACTAACAGGGAGAGAGATGAAAAGTCAAGATCTCATGTGGTTGCAAAAAGGGGCCCTCAAAAAAGCCCAAACTCAGACCAAAACAGAGGGATTGTTTTAGTACACCGGATTCATGAGATTCCAGACAGCCTGATTCAATTCAATTCCAGTTTATCAATCTGTTACTATGTAATAAAGGAACGAGATTATGCTTGAAACCACATCCCTTGATCAATTATTAAGGAAGCCATTACCAAAATAAGAAATGCTATTTGAAATATACAACTGATTTTTCTAGGCAGAGAACTGGTATTGGTTCCATTCACAAATATCTTTTGTGAGGAGGAGAAGTCTGTTGACTGCTTAGGGAGAAGACTGACTTTACTTTATTTCTACCAAGAGGGGATCAAACTCTGTCCTGGGCCAAGTTTTGTTTGGGGGAATTGCATTCCACAGACCTAAATGCTGCAAGAAGTTCCGTGGAGATCCCGCATCCTCCCTCTCGCTCTGTCCCCCTTGCAGGGTGCTGCTGACAGCTGTTGGACAGCTGAGGCAATTCACCTCCAAAGTTGCATAATTTGGAAAGTGCTTTGGGATCCATTCAGTTGAAAGGTTGTTAATTATGATGATTTATGGCACTGGAAACAAATCTGGGCCTTGACAGTATGGAGAACGTACTTTTTTTTTACTTGTCCCATTGGAAAGTCCAAAAGTAAAAGAAAAAAAATTATCTTATTGTACCTTATGAACAGGGTCCACAGTTGGTTAAAGTAGACTACCATTGACCTTTTGAGTTTGGATGATAAAAGAGAACAACTGGAGATGGATGGATGGATGAATGGATAATATTTAGCAACACCTTATAATTATCTCAATTTATGGTGTGTTTCTCCTGCTTTCAGGTTGGACACCCCGACTCTTCCCTCTCTCTCATTGCACACCTCATTGGTCACATCATTTTGGGTCTCCCAAATATGCCTTCCCAGCCCTGCTGAGCTGCCTCAGTTCAGGTTCCCTCCCCTCTTCCCTAGGGCCTGTCTTCCATTATTGATCCATATTCAGATCTGAGTTGATATTTCCAGTTATTTTTTCTGAATCAGTAAGTGAAATAAAACAAAAATCAGAATATTTCACTTATTCCCCTGCCTGGAAGTGTCCTGTAAAAACATCCAAGTTCTGCCAGGGATGGCGATGCATATCTGTTAAACCGGGGAGGCAGAGAGAGGAGGATTGCAGGTTCTAGGCCAGTCTCAGCAATTTAGTGAGGGCCTCGTCAACTTAGTGAAATCCTGTTTTGAAATAAAAAATAAAAAGGGCTGAAAAAATGAATTTTAAAAAGTGGCTCATAGATAGAATAGCCCTGAGTTGAATCTCTAGTACAATACAAATAAACAACAACAACAAAAAATAACAACAGGAAAAAAAAAAACAACAACAACCCAAGCCCCTTTTCAAGGCAGCAGAGACAGTCTTTCTTAGGGCAGGAATCTTTTCTGCTTCATAGTAGTCTCCCCCATGCAGCCCGTGCTACTGCCCAGTGACCTTCTCAAAACATTTGCCCCAAAGTGCCAGGCGCTTCTCAAATTCAAGGAACCTTTGAACCTTATACATCCACCTCCTGGAAGGTCCTCTCTCATACTCTCTGTCTGGCAAACACCTCCTCATCTTTTGACACTCCTCGAATGCATCTTCTCTGGCCAGTTCTCCCAGGCAGAATACATGATTGTGGCATGTATTCACAGTGTACAACATTCTTCTGTTTCCATATCTACTACCCTTCCTGGGCTGCAGGAGGGGACTAGGACTTCTTCATCGTAGGTTCTTCAGTAGACACAGTTGGTATTAATAAACCAGTGACTGTTTGAGCCAGTAACCACAACATAACCTGGTTTGGGGTTGAAGACATTGAAGGGAAAATGTATAAATCTACTGATGACTATTTTAATAGAATTATCAGATTTACCTGAAAGACATCATTCTAAACATTTTTTATTCATCCAAGCACCTATTCATTTACTACCTGATGATATGCTATACATAAGTAGTGAATTCTTTAGCCAAAACTCTAATTCCTTAACCTGAATTCTTAGGGAGAGATATGTTTCAGAATTCAGAAATGTTTGTATTTTACACAAGTAACATGGTACACTTACTTTTGTATGTATGTGTGTGTGTATATATGTATGTATGTGTGTGTGTGTGTGTATATATATATATATATATATATATAGTGTGTGTGTGTGTGTGTGTGTGTGTGTAGTACTGGGGATGGAACCCAGGGGCCTTCTACCTCTGGGCTACACTCCCAGATCTATTTTATATTTTATTTGGAAACAGGGTCTCTTAAGCCAGCTGAGGCTGGCTTCGAACCTGCGCGATCCTCCTGTCTCAGCCTCCCAAGCATGGGGATTACAAGCGTGCGCCACCACTCCTGGCTTACTTTTGTATATATTTTAAAACACCCAACAGAGTCTAGTACAACAGCCCATAATCAAACAGTGCAATTCTGCTTGTAGACACATAACCATTCACAAGGAATAGAATAAAAACTACAAGTAGCCTCACTTCTTTTCAGCTAAGGTTTCGCCACCAAATGAATTTGCCACAAACTTAAGTGAAAATCATGGCTTGAGGATTTTAAAGCATTAGATTTAAGAATTTCGATAAAGAATCAGGACCTAAATATGTATTTTTCTGTTAATTGTTCATCTCCCTTCCTATGATGTGAACTTATTGGGGCCAAAGACTAGGTTCATCACCAATAGCAGACCTGTGTCTGATATTTAGTATGTGCCCAGTCAATTTCTGTTAAATGGATAATGGACAGCTACATGAATTAAAGTCTAGCTTAATATAGAGATAATCTGAATAATGGAGACTATTATGTGTTTGTAAGCATTATTTTTTCCCAGACTATAAATACTTAATGATTCTGAAATGCCTTAATTTTTTTTTTTTTTGTATTACTGGAGATTGAACCTAGGGACATTCTGTCTCAGTTACACCCCCCAGCCCTATTTTTATTCTTTATTTGTAAACAGGGTCCAAGTTGCAGAGGGCCTCACTAAGTAGCTGAGGCTGACTGTGAACCTGGGATCCTCTTGTCTCAGCCCAAGTACCGGAATTACAAGCATGTGCCACCATGCCCAGCTGAAATGTTTTATTTTGATCACATCTTCTTCTCTGGTTCTTGGTGTAGGCTTGGTATGTGCTGTCTACATCTAAGGAATTATAAATTCCTTTCTCAATTAGAAAGTAGCAGTTCGAATGGAGAAAATTTAAATTCCTTCTAGAAAATTCACTAAGTTGCAAGGCAGTCTTGTGGTTTGGGGGTTTAAATGTAAACATTATCAGTCACTCTTCACTGGAGCCCTGGGTATAAAGGAGCAAATAAATATCCTAATCACCATGTTTTAGAAATATATTGCCTTACACTCCAGTTTACTATCCACATCCAGGGCTGAACTATAAACTTTTATTTCCCTCAAACAAACCCCCAAACATTTATTGCATTAAAAATGAATCATCTGTTATACTCCAACCCTAAACTGAATAATAAACAGAGGCAGGAATTATGATCTCTGGAAAGCTGGAGAAGCGCTGGTGTGCGATCACGGTATCCTGCCCCACAAATCTTCAAATTCATATTTACATTGAATTCCCAGGCTTGCCTGTCAAGAGAATGTCTGAAATCCCAGCTAACTGTCTTACAAAAATAGGCCAAGCCAATAGCAGGTCCCATTTATCGAAAGAGGCGTTTGAGGTAGATGTGATCATTTGGCCATGGGCTGGATCAGATCCTTCTACAGAAATTTGATTTAATACTTCAGTTTGGGATTTTTTTTTTTCCACCGTGTAAATGTTCTCTGCATTCCTGAAAAATCCCATTGCCTCATGAAAGACTTGGCACACTTGAGGCTTCTGCTGTGAGTAAGCAAGGACTTTTTTTTGGAACGTGGTTTGACTTGAGGCATAAATCCACGTAATGGTTACTCGAACATACTCTCTACTATTTTTAAATGCATGTCAGAGATGTAAGATATGCATCTGTGTGCATGGAAATGACATTCATTGTTCACCTTTTTTTTTTTATTTGTTCCATGAGCTCTGATGAGAATATATCCTTTTTTGGTCTAGAAATTCATCTACCGTGTTGTTCTTCTAAGCAATTAGAACAATCATTTAAAAAATGAGTGTTAAACACATCCATGCCTGATTCTCTGGAAAAGGAGGATTTTTCCAGGGTCCCTGCCGTGTGTGTGTGTGTGTGTGTGTGTGTGTGTGCCCCTAGAAAGATAGAGAAGCTACTTTGCAGCCTGGCTTTCTGCTATGTTACATGACTGCAATAGGTCAACTCTGACATGGTGTTGAAAGAAAGTTCCTTTTGCAGATAATTAATGAAATGCAGCACAAAGCATGCCATCACCTAATAAAAACCTCAGCTTGGGAGAAATGTTTACTGCCCTTTTCAAAAACTTCCCTTTGGAGCTGGGCATATGGAATATTACATTTCATGTATGGCTCTGGCTTCCCAGGCAGCTCGAGAGTTCTTGCTGTGTCCCAGCTAAAGGAGAGATTCTGTAAGGAAACTATTAGCCCTTGGCCAGTCTCTCAGGCTCATGATTCAAAATGACCAGCATTCATTAAACTTTATTACTGAGCTGCGTGAAGTTTCTTTGGACTGAGAGACAGCATGACCCTCTGTCCAGATTTTCAAATGGTGTTGAAGCTTTTCATTAACCCGGAAGCCTTCTATTTACATGGTTCACAGCCTGGTCTCAGCTCACGTGGAGGTAACAAAGGGTGTCTGCGCAGGAGGGCTGTGGGGTCCCACTCTGTTAAGGCTTGCATCTGACTGATCGGGTCAACATTTTACCTCTTGCCTCACTTGGTAAAATAAGATGGAAATGATAGCGTACCGAGGGATCCTGCTTCAGATTCATCCCTGACTCTTCCTCACGCTCTTTCTGGGTAACACACCTCATGTGGTGGAGCTCTCTGGATTCTCGCCTTGCACGCTGCTGGCTTTGCTGGTGCCCATACCTAGTTTCTAGCAAGGGCAACTGGAAAGAAATAGGGAGTGAGACTCAGCTGGCATGTTACCAGGAGCAGGGGCAAATTGTCAGACAATATCACTCTATTTTCTCTAATTACAGGAGAGATGTAAATTAAGTAAGATATGTTCTTAAGAAGTGACAAGAAAATGAATGCTGAGTAAATTGTAATTGACCACACCAGAGCCAGATTGGCATGTTGACTTTTTTTTAGTACTGGAGAACATGAAAAACTATATCGTTGCCCACAGTTCTAAAATAGAACAGTCTGATATCATGTGTATGGCTCCTAATGTGACACATGGAAAGAATACAAATCACTTATGTGGTATACTTATCAAAAATATTTATCTCTATATGTTTTTATTGGTGCAACATAATTATACATCATAGCGAGATTCAAAGTGATACAAACATACATGCACACATCACTTGGTGTAAAAATATTTATCTTGAACCTGAAGAACAAACCATTTGTATTCTTCAGAAAGTTCTCAAAAGACAGAAAAAGATCAGGTGTCTTTTAGATTATGAGGAACTAAAGTGACGTGACAACTGAGTGCAGTAGATGCAAAAAAACAACAGACTACAAAGGGCAGTATTGGAACAACTGGGGAAATTTGAAGATAGGCAATTAGATGATATTATTGTACCAACGGTAAATTTCATGAATGGAGTGGTGGTGTTTGATCATGTTGGTGGATGCTCTTGTTCTTAAGAGATAGATACTAAACTATTTAAGAATGAAGTGTTATCATGTCTTCAACTTAATATCACATGATTCAGCAAAATATTATGTTATATATGTATAGCTATTGATACACACACAGGGGAGAAAAATGTATGGCAAAATGTTAAAAATCAAGCTGGGCATGGTTCACATGCTTGTAATCCCAGCATTTGGGAGGCTGAGACAGGAGGATTGTACAGGTTAGAAGTCAGCCTAAGCACCTTAGTGAGGCCATTTGCCAACACAGTGGGACCCTGTTTTAAAATTAAGAATAAAAAATGGGACTGGGGATGTCGCTCGGAGATAGAATGCCTCTGGATTCCATCCCCAGTATTACAAAAGAAAAAAAGAAAGAAAGAAAAAGAAAAACATTAAAAACATTCCATCAGTGACTCCAGATGAGCGTTTTTCTTGAGGGGGTGGAATTGTTTTGTTTTGTTTTTCAGTGTTGAGAATCAAACCCAGGGCCTTGCACATACTAAGCAAATGCTCTACCACTGAGCTACACTCTCAGAACCCTCTAGATGAGTTTTAAAATGGCATTTAGAATATTTATATTGTGAGGCTGTTTAAATAACAGAAATATGTATATGTGATGACGAGTTCCCTGGTGATCTCAATGAGTGCTAGCTGCTTCTGCTGCTATTGGTTATTATTATTGCTGATAAGCCTCATCTCCCTCAGGCCAGCTGTGGAATTTCAATCATACAGTATCCAATTTGACTGTGAAACATTTAACCACAGATTTCTGTACAGTATTAGCCAGGCTCCAGCATACCTGTAAGGTGCCAGAGATGTCCCCTGGCAACACCCTTCTGCTTAATATCCAGGGGTGGGGCTCCTCTGCCAAGACTGAGAATAAAGAAAGTTGGTGAATCTGTCCCTGGATCCACATCTTTCCACTCCCCTCGGCTAGGTTTCTCCTTCTGTGGCAGCAGAATGGGCGTTTCATGTGGGTCTTTGGACCCAGTTTTCCAACCTTTCCTACTATGGTCTTTTCCTGCCCATGCTAAAAGCTATGATCCTCTCCTCCCTTTGTATCTTCTACCCAAATTTCCTTTGTGGCACCAATATTAGTGGGAAATTGTCTTTAGGTGCAAGTGGTAGGAACCCTCCACCCTTCCGAAATAAATTAGGAGTTTAGTTCTCCAATATGATTTGAGACCTAAGTTCTTTCAGTTTTATGGCTTTTCTGTTCTTTGTGGTTTTCATCCTTTTACAGTGTCACTTCATGGTGCAAAGTAGCTGCTAGAACCCCACCTGCGAGGCAAGTTTCCAAGCAGAAAGCCGAAGGAAAAGCAGAAAGGACAAAAAAAAAAAATGTGTCTCCCAGCTGAGTCAACCTTGGGAGCCTCATCTAGTCATTTCTGCCAGGACCTCACCAAGTAGCAGAGATAGTTGAGAATGTAGACTTTCTCTTGGGCACGTTGTTGCCTCAAATAATAATAATTTGAGAAACTGATTAGAAAGAAGATAAGACTATTGGAACGACACTACTCATCTGTGTGCTAGCACCTGTTGGTATGGCCTTAAGTCAAATGCTGACTGCTCACAGAGTCTGGACTAAAAGAGAATGCGCAAAATAGGTGACATGTCTCCCATGCTAACTCACCGCCAGGAGCTTAAGACACCCAGATATATGGAAATGTAAGAAGAGAATTCGGCAATAAACTAAATGACACTCAGGGCAAAGGAAACCCAAAGTCTCAGACAAGGTTCCTGACTTTACAGAGTTTGATAAAGGTTTTTTTTTTTTTTTTTTTTTTTTTTTTTTTAAGAGAAATCTCGAATAGGAAGAAACAACACAAGTGAAGCCCAGAGAGAGAAATGTGCATTGTAGGCTGAGGTGAGGGCCTCGGCACACACTCCTGGGCTGTGAGTCTGGTTTGGAGAAGAGCAGAAACAAAAAGGCAGGGAGGAATGGGGATGGGGTGTGGAGGGCCCAGATGGACTACCCAGCGGGCAACCACTGTTGTAGATTCTTGGGCAGGACATTCTTAGGTAAGAGTGGTATTTTCGGAAAATTGTTGGTAGCAAATAAGAGTACAAGGCTGGAGCTAATAAGTTAGTATAGTTGTGAGTTAATACAGACCTTGTGTTAGGAAATGAGAAGAAATGGGCAAGTCTGAACGATATTTGAGAGAAAAATCTATGGAGAAGCGTGATCAGGGAATGGGAGAGAAGGAAAAAATAACCAGTATGATTCTGAGGTTTCCAGCTTGGGGTGCTAGTGGAGGATCACCTTTGTCCCCAGGTGATACTGATGAATTCTGGAGGACTCTGTAGATGTCAACCACTAAGCCAAGCATGGGAAGGAGGGATGGGGAGGGAATGGGTTGGGGATCGGGTGGGGGTTGACTGGCGATGTGTGCATGTATGTCTACAAAAGTTTGTATCCCACTATGATGTATGAATACAGTGCACCGATAAAAAATTTAAAAAAAATAAAATAAATAAAATTTTCCTCTAATTAAAAAAAGAAAGAATGCTAAGGAGTGGCCAAGAGAGATATAATGAAATTTAAAAATAATTCTTATAGAATTGAAAACCCCCAAATTACTTATTTATGTCAAGTGGAGACGTGAATTATGTTTCTGTGTTTTAGCTCTGGGTATTTTTCCATTGAGAACATACCTACTCAATTTTTAAAGGAAGAATAATATCTGCTTTTAAAAGTGAAATAGACACTTAATGTCCTTGTATACTAAACATAATAGACAAATTAAAGATGTATTAATACTTTGTTTTACTTTTAAGAAACTCAAAGCCAATTGTGTTGATTCTTTGGAAAAAGAAGAAAAAGAAATTTCCTTTATTCAAAGTTCCTAAAAGGAAAATAATTAGCATTTATTTAGTGCCTGATTTATACCAAACATATTTCCATACACACTTCCATTTAATCCCCCAGTACTCTTATTTTCAGACAGAGTAGTGAGGACTGTCCTCACTTATACAGCTAAGAGGTGGAACCAGAATTCAAACCCAAAAACACTAAGGTCGAAGCTGCTGCTCTTTCCCATGATATCCTGCTTGTTTTCTTAGTTCTAGCTCCTTTCTTTCTGGCTCATCAGCTGTTGGGGCTATTGAAAGGGTATTCATTTACAATTTGGGGGGAAGTCATAGCTTATTTAAAATTAGAAAGATTTTTGGGAAATGCATGCGTTAGATAATTCTATTTCATAATATTAGTGGGAAAACTTTCAGATAGCAACATTGGGTGTTCAGAATCCAAACTAGGGAAACCGATGTTATCGAGCCATTTGACGAACAATGCATTTTTAAGAAAGTTTAGATGAGTAAAATCTTTCCAAAACAAATGGATTCTTCTGCTGTCATTAGTGAGAGTAGAATTTGCTCAAATTTGGAGAACTGACTTTTTTTTTAATGATGTTGACATTTTTGGTAGATAGAAAGATAATTTCAAGTAGGGATAACATAACAGTTATTTCCCTTCAGAAACAACTTCATTCCAAAAGATAAAGACAAATATATTTGTGGTCAAAACAAACTATTTTGTTACTCATTGGGAATTTCTCTTCTCTCTACAGGCTGAGTGCTTGACACTCATGGGTTTTTCCTAATGACATCTGTGATAGAAATCTGATAATAATAATACTGTGCCGCTTCTTCTGCGGCTGCTGTTGCTCCTCTTCTTTGTACATGTGTGGTACTAGGGGTTGAAACCAAAGACATTCTACCTCTGATCTGTACTCCCAATCCTATTTCTCTTTTTATTTGGAAACAGAGTTCCACTAAGTTGTTGAAGGTCTTGCTTGCTAAGTTGCCGAGGCTGGCCTTGAGCCTGGGATCCTCCTGTCTCAGTCTCCCAACTACTAGGATTACTGGAGTGTACCACCATGCCCAGCTTGTACTATTTCTTTAAAAACCAAAGAATGTTCTTCTGAAGTCATATGGAGTTTGTTCTACAAGCTCCGGTCTCCCTCTAGAAGGTGACCCCTTTTGCTGCTGCTGGAGAAAGTTCGGGGCCTGAGCCATCACACCACAGTCCATTTCTCACTCCCTTTTGACCACCTCCCAGAGGTGACCCAGGTCGCCCTGAGCCTCTGGAGGCCACTACTTCTGTGTGGGAGCCTTTCCTCCACTTGTGTCTGTCACTACTGGCTGGATTTAGTGGCAGATGGGGGAATTTCTTTCAGGTAGGTCACACTAACTTTTCAGATAAAAATGGTATCAGTGCTACAGTGTGGCCTTTTGCTAAACTGAACTATAAGAAAGTTAATTTAGTTCCTTTTGGTGAGTATTTAAGCCATGGACATGATTTATAGACCAAAATAAGTCCACATAGCAATTCTTTCGGTTCCCAGTTCTGTGTTCCCTACAAACAGTATCTGCCTCACAGTCAGTACTGAATGAATATTTATTAAATCCTCCCTACTGTATACAAATGCAAATGTTATTTGTTTCTGAAAATTGGTTTCAGAGAAGAGTTAATTGTGTTAATACTAGGAGGATTCATAATACCATTTGTCAATATAATTTGAATGAGAGCCTCTCATGGTTGACTGTAAATGAATTTTAATTAAGGTTTAATAATCTTCATATGGAAAATGGTAAGTAATTATAAGTAAGTGATCTTGGATAAACTTCTAGTGACTCCTTTAAAAGAAACATCAAATAAAAATATAGTAAATATAGTATTTATAGTAATTATGTAGATTAAAGAAGTTCATTCAGCTGAATGCTTCTTGGCAAATTGTAGAATACACACTCCACACACATCATGTGGAGTGTTGAACAGGGTAATGATACTAACCTTGTAACAACATGAAATTTTCATTACGATGCCGGTAGATGTACTGGTTAGTGTACTCATCCGATTAAAATCTTTACTAAAAGGGAAAGGTGTGTTTCTCCTGGCAACTACTAAGATATGAATAAGACTTCCCACTCAATAAGTCTAAAAAGGTAGTTACCATTTTTTCACATTGCCATGAACAGGAATGCTGTTGACTATGCCAACTAATATCTCCCTGAGAAAGTAGCCTAGAAGTTTAGGCAAAGGGATGCCAGTTGTCAATATAATTTGAATTTTAATTAAGGTTTTGCCCATCTTCTAGCCTCCTCAAAACTTACTTTTTTTTTTCTGTCTCTTAAAAATGATCTTCTACAGACCAGGCCAGTACTCTCACATCCTGTTCTGCACACCCTAGCCCTATTACCTCAAGTGGGTCATCCATATCTTCAGGGAAAAAAGAGCGGGTGGTCAGGCTCTCAAGTCCGTATTACAGTCCAGATTTATGTAGCAGAAGATACACAGCCTTTGTAAAAGCAAGGAGGCTGGCCACCTACAAAAAGCAGGTAAAACATATAGCTTCTCAACCTGACTATGCAGCTGCTAGTACTGATATTCCAGAAGACACTATTGTGCATCTCTTCAATAACTTACACTTGTTTTACTCAGCCAGAAAAAGGTGGGCTACCATACAGACACCTGGCTACTCTGGTCTTCAGCTGAACTACTCATCAGCAAGCTTGCATCCTCAGCTGAACCAGGGCCTGGCAGCTGGCAGCACTCTGATCCCTGTTGACCCCCTCATTTCCTTAATGTCCACTTCCTGGCTTTAGCTTACCATCCTTCATGACCGACCTGGGTATTTCTGGTACCACGTTCCAAGGTGACGATTGTAAAACCCCTGTGGACATCAGCCTTCCTCAGAAAAAGAGGTAGCAAACCCACACCTTTATTCTCTTTTGTTAACTTGGTTCCTAAGGCTCGTTGCTAGTGGAACCCTGAAGCCTATTCACAGCCCCTGCTGTTCTGGGATGGCTGACAGAGACAGTAATGGACATTGAGTCACAGGACTGGACAGTTCACTCACTAGAAAAAGTGGATGGACAAAACAGCAACAGGTCGAAGTTTGAGATCATGGTAGTGGGAAGTATTTCAGTGTGACAAGGTCAAGCTCCTCCTTCCTTCCCCCAGAACCCCTTTCCACCACCGCCCACACTGCAAGAAGGCTCTCCACGCTAAGCCCAAGCAGAAGTTGGTCTCCTGAGAATTAAGACAGAGAAAAGCCTAGCAGATTTGACATCTACAAAAATGTCTGTTATTTAAAAAAAGCTCTGCCAGGCATGGTAGTGCATGCTTATGATCCCGCCCTTGGGAGGCTGAGCTAGGAGGATCGCACAGGTTCGAACCAGGCTCAGCAACTTAGTGAGGTTCTCAGCAACTTAGTGAGACCTTGTTTCCAAATAAAATATAAAAGAGGTCTGGGAGTATAGCCTGGAGGTAAAGCCCCTGGGTTCCACCCCCAGTGCCACCAAGAAAGAGAAAGAAAGAAAGAAAGAAAAGCTCTAAACAGGGTGTGGTGGTGCCCGCTTGTAATCCCAGCATTTGGGAGGCTGAGACCAGAGGATCACGGTTTGCAAACAGCCTCAGCTACTTAGTGAGGCCCTTTGCAGCTCAGTGAGATCCTGTTTTAAAATAAAGAATAAATAATAGGGCTGGGGGAGTAGCTCGGAGGTAGAATGCCCCTGGGTTCCATCCCCAGTAAAGAAAGAAAGAAAGAAAGAAAGAAAGAAAGAAAGAAACGCTCTGTTGAGAGGAAAAAAAGTATCTGAAATATGAGAAATCTCTCTTAACATGTTATATTTTTTAAAATGCCAAGTCATGTAGAAGATAATCAGGTCTTTGTGAATTTGTAGGGGGAAAAAAAAAAAAAAAAAGAATGGAATCCTGTCATTTGTGTTTTCTGGAGAGTGCCTTTTCCCTGGGCTCAATGTGTTACGATTTTCCTACCTCTTGGCACTGTGTCCATTTAGAGGCTTTATGACCGAAGAAAGGTTTCTGCAGGGAGGCAGGGGCCCTGTGGAGATAAAATGCCTTCTGTTCCCCTGCAGGAAGGGTAGCTGTCTCCCATGAGTTTAATAGCCATTCCAGCACTGAGAAGATCTTATCTTGTGTCCTATTGGTTTGGGGTCACTTGCTGGCTCACATTATATTGAAATGTGGGCAGAGAGAGGGAGCAATTTGTTAATGTCATGTAGGATGAACTTGGTTAGAAAGGGAAGTGTACCCGCTTTATAATAACACAAGTGTTTCCTTGCTAATCCCTCGGCAGGTTCATTATCTGTGCAGCCCCAGGCAATGGTTAGCCTATCGTGAAAGTGAAATTTAACCCTCAGCATGAAATTAATCCTCAAAGACTTATGTCTGCTCAGTCTAGGAATAATACGTTCTAAAGTGATTTTATAATCCCTGACTCTTTCTTTATGCATAGGTGTTAAATTGTTATCGAGATGTTATAGAGCATGCTAGGAAATTGATTTTTGTTTACAAAAGAAAACTTGACCAGTCTATCGGAACAGAGAGTCTGATTCCCCAGCCCACGGCTGTGGTTGTAAGTGTGATCTGGTGGGACAATGACTTTTTAAGCAGTAGTGGAGTCATCACACTCGTGTTTCTGCTATGCTTTACCCAATATATAGGAAAAGAATTTTTTTTTAACTTGTCCCTTGACAAGGAGGCTCTTTTTGTTCAGCCTATTGACATTTGACATAGAAAAATTGAGAGTTGCCATGAACATGCCAGTGTGAATGTTTCCTTGTGCAGTCAGCGAACCTTTAGCAAGGGTTTAAGAATTTTAAAAAGTAAGGTGGTGTTCCTTTTCCCGTTTCATAAGACAGTACTTTCTTCTTAGGCTTTTCTTATATCTTTCTTTCCAAGGTGTTTGAGCAGCTAGAGACGGAAAAGAGAGGAGAGGTTAGGACTGAGAAGGGGATGGATGGGAGCCAATATTTACTGAGAATTAAAAGACCACGAATTTTACACACATTGTTCTATTTAATCCCTACTGCAAATGGCAAAGTATCGCTTTGCAGATAAAGAAAGAGAAAGATTGAAATGTCCTGTCCAAGTTCATGCAGTGGATAAGTGGCATAGGCAGGGTTTGACCCAAGTCTGGCTAACCTCAAAGCTTTTTCTATTTCCATCATGTCACAGAACCTAGTCCCAAGAAGAGATTTGAAAAATCAATAGAGGCCCGGCGTGGTGGCGCACGCTTGTAATCCCAGTATTTGGGGGGCTGAGACAGGAGGATCACAGGTTTGTAGCCAGCCTCAGCTACTTAGTGAGGCACTCTGCAACTTAATGAGATCCTGTTTCAAAAAAAAAAGAATAAAAAGTAGGAGTAGGGGTGTAGCTCAGAGGTAGAATACCTCTGGGTTCAATCCTCAGTACTACAAAAAGAAAGAAAGAAGAAAGAAAGAAAGAAAGAAAGAAAGAAAGAAAGAAAGAAAGAAAGAAAGAAAGAGAGGGAAAAAGAGAGAAAGAAGTGAAATTCAGTCTTTTCCCTCCAAATTCAGCGTTCCCTGCGTCATACCCTAATTATAATCTAGGAGATTAACATTCCTCTGTGCTAATTGTGTGTCATTTTTGTGTATCGTGATGACTTAGATTTGCTCTGTCCTCGGGTTGCTTTTAGTTCTCTATACTGTGTTATTTTAAAGCTAATCCTCTGCACGTAACACGTTAACAGATGACTGTGAGATACATGAGCCAAAGGCTCATCAGCATGGGGGACAAGTGGACATTAGGACTTACAGAATCCTTCTTTCTATACAAAGAAATCAAGAGCTCCTAAATTAAGGGGAATAGATCCGATTTTCTATTTTTATCCAGCAAATGCACATTTCTTAGAAATCTGTGACTCCTGTGTTATCTGCCCCACATGATTTTAAATGCTTTTTCAGTAGAGAAAGTTAGCCTTTCAGAAAACGCAGTTGTGCCCAGTTGTCCTCATCTTGCCCGATCCTTTACCAAAACTGCGTTCCAGATTGAGGTTCTTTCATGCCTGACTTATCTTAACATTTCTTTTTTCGTTTTTTTTTTTTTTAAACCATTGCTTCCTGTTGGTTGACACAGTCTGTCACTCTACTGTGAGAGGAAATTAAATTGGTCAGGCACAATTGTCTCTTCACAGAGCTGGGTTTGGTAGAAGCCAATGCCCTTTCCTAAGTAAATACAAATCAGCCATTTGATAATTTACTCTTGTTTCTGCCTATTATTTGGGTGCTTTTTTTTTTTAACTCTACATGGGCCTTTTTTCTAAACTTCTAGAACATTCCTTCTAAGATTTTAAAAATTGCAAAGTTAGTTCTGAGAGGAAGGATATCAGCCTTATTGGTATACATGTACCTCCCTTCTTAAAGCGCCTCAGGTGGCCCCTCCCTGCGATGGTTTAACTTCCCACCTACCCCTGAGACAGCTCGCTTGCTGCCCCCAAAGCCACCCTTCCTGGCACCACACGTTAACTGCTCCAAATAAGTTTTCTCCATTTAACCCCATCTAGTCTCCTATCCATCACCTCAGTTTACATACATTACTTCCTTTAAGCATTTATTTATTTTCTCTCTCTGTGTGTATAAAATTTATTTTAATAGTACTATTTACTTTGAATTCCCTTCTTGTAGCCTCTGATTTTTAAACCTCCTTAGCTATCCTCTTTTTGTTATCCTTAGTGCCCATTACAGTTTGCTGTGCACTTTATAGACAGACTGAAAAGTTAACTTTAATGGACCGATATGGAAGTCTTAACGTTTCAGTGAAATATCTCTTCTAATTTTAAGCAGAGAGAAATTGTTCAGATGCTGATAAATGAGCATTTGTTTTTGTAAAACGAAGATAGGTCCTAATAAAATGTCCTTTATTGTTCGGTCTCACACACACACAAAGAGGTGGAATCTACTTTGTTTTCTGAGATTTGTTTAGTCATTGTAAAGAGTGCCACAAGACCTTCCTTTGAAGTGATGATTTTCACAAGGGTAGAAACAGTCATTTATAGTGTCTAAAAAAATAATCTTAAAAAGGCATAAAGCTGCAAACAGGCAGTAAAAAATTTGTTGCAAAGTAGATTTTTTTTTTTTAGTACCCAGGAATGTCTTACTGTTGGCATTTGTTTATAATTTTGTTTGTTTTCCTAAAATTACTTCCAAATTGTTAGTCTTCAGAAAAGCATGAAAAGGTGTAATAATCACACTTCAGATCCGTTAAGGTAATACAGAATATTATGGAAAATTGTTTTAACTCTTGAAAATCCCTCTACAACTATAAAAGTGCAAATGAGATTGTCCCTGCTGTTTCAGCCAGGCCTGTGAGCCTCAAAGCAATAGGATATTTATAAGAAAATTCCAGACATAGCGCTGCTGCCATGATCCATATGACCCAAACTTTCCAGTTGTAGTCTCTCGACCTGTCTGAGGAAAAACAAAAAGGCATGAAATTTGTTTTGGAAGATCTCAAGTCATTCTTAGGACTCATTAGGATGAAGATATGTGCATGCTTTTATAGAGCCACTGGGCTGAATTCGAAGCAGAAAGCACTTTTGACTTCTCGCAGTTCTCTAGCGATTTTGAGTCACTATCTCTCTCCACAGACAGCTCCGACTTCTCTCCAGCGGTGTTCTGAGAACATGGCTGCTTCTCTCTTCCAGTGAGGGATTTGCTTTTCTTTAGGACTATGCCAACAGTCCCTTCGTTTGGAAGACTATTTAATTTTTATCAAGCTAAGAAAGACACAGGCATGGAAACCTTGTGTCTTGAGCATATCTATGTAGTGATCTCTCTCAATTTTTTTCTCTTGGAACAAACACACTGCACTGCTATCTTCAGCTACGACTCTAATAGCTGGAAGGAAAAGAACGTTGTATATTTAAAAGTCTTTTCAATGTTCCTAATTTGATTTGAAATTTAATTCAGTAGATTACATTTTGCATTTCTCAGGAAACATTTTACTGGCCTTACAGGCACTGAACCACCATACTATGTGTTGATGCATCTCATAAAAGATTGTTTGAGGAACACCAAAGGAGGCATTTTGATCTTTTCGGTTCAAAATTAGCATAATAAAATTATCTTGTTGTGGAGCTTTATTTTATTTGAAACCTATATAAATAACTGAAGTAATGAGGGGCTCTTCAATTAGTAACACTAAGTTTATATGAGGAGAATTAAATTTTCAAATTCAGAATTGAATTTTGGTATTTTCCTAATTCCTACCTACTCTATGTACTAGGGATGTCTCCCCACAAGCTCTGATAATTTTCCATAATTTTGGGTACAGCTGTGTGAATAAAAACTAGCACTTTAGTCTTAAAGATTAGCTTTTAAGCTAGAGCTTTCCAATAGAAATGTAATGTGAGCCAGATGTCTTATTTTAAATTTGCTCTAGCCACATTTTAAAAATATTGCTTACAACAATACAACATCTCATAGGATGCAGAGGTTCAAGAAAAATGTTGTCCTAACGAAATAATCAAGTTAGGTTTAGGTTTAATAGAAAATATTTTATCTTTCTTTTGTTCTTAAATTTAAATCCAAATTAATTAAAATAAAAGAAAGTAAATTTATTTCCTCAGTTGTCCAGCCACCTAAACTGCTCAGTAGCCACAGGTGGCTAGTGGCTACCATATTGGACTGTAGAGTTTTAAGCCTTTTAGCTCAAAACTCTATTGCTATTTTAATGGTCATTTGTATCTTTCTTCATGTTTTTAAACATGAAATGTATTAAAGTTAATCACCAAACAAGCATGGGATTGAGGGAGGGGGAGGAAATGGGATGGGGGCTGGATGAGGGCTAATTGGATGATGTGTGCTTGTATTCAAGTCTTGTATTCCAATGTGATATATGATTACAATGCACCAATTTAAAAAAATTTAAAAAATAAATAAATAAAATAGAAAAAAGAAACAAAGATAAATTGCCTTCTATAGAGCTACTAGAAATCTGCATAAATAAGAAGCTTTTCTGCTGGACTGATTTCTAATCAGATTTCAAGTTTTAGCTGTGTGCCTGTGTGCTGAGAGCTTTGGTAGGTAAAGGAGGGGTAAAATCAGGGTCATTTGATCAACTTGTGATAACCATCTCTCAGTCTGAATCTTATCAGGAAGTACTAGTAACTATAAGCTTTTGCATACATCCCAAGTCACAAAACTGATAATGTGAAATATTGAGGAGGGGATGATGATGTGTGGTTTTTTTTTAATTCAGGGAAAAGGGTAATGGTAGTATTCCCTAAGAATTTCAACCTTATGGCAGCTTACATAAAACATGCAGTTTTAAAACTATGTAGAAGTGGATGTGGTAGTGTACTACTGTAATCCCAGTACTTGGGAGTCTGAGACAGGATAATTACAGGTTTGAAGCTAGCCTCGGTAACTAAGGGAAGCCCTCAGAAACTTAGTGAGACCCTTTTTAAAAAATAAAATAAAATAGGGCTGGAGGTGTAGCTCAATGGTAGAATGCCCCTGGGTTCAATCCCTAGTAACACAGGAAGGAAAAAAAATATAAATAGAGTAAAAATATATATTTTCCTCCATCTTGTCTTTTTCCAGGGGAAGAATGAGTGCTTAGTTCTTTTCCTGAAGCAAGAAAAAATAACACCTTTGTTATCACTAAAAACAACTAGTAGGCTAGAATATAAAACTCAGAAAAATAAGCCCTTGAAATAGAATATTTGAATTCTGTACCTTAATCTTCACACAAATAATTTTTACAATGCCTTAATAATTATTAATTAATTAGTAGTCAGTTAATTATATTGACTACTTCCAGCCCCACGTGTAAGGCACTTTTCACACTAAATAAAAATGGTAGGATGTGTGGCATAATAACAGTTTATCTTTCAGTTGGGTGCTTACATAACATCATTCATTGGGAACTAATGGCAATAAGAAATATGCAGATAATCTAAAAAATGTGAAAGTCATGGTTATTCCCATGATGCAAATACTGCTTGGCATATCTAGTGAATTAAGTAGATACCAAGGTGTTTTCCCCTCTATGAAATTATGTAGCAAAACATGAGTCTGTAGTTATTTCTCTTTCTCCCTTTTTGTATTTATGAACATTGCCGTTTCTAAATGTGAAGACCTGAATTCTGAATGGTGTTCCACTAAGGATATGCACTATCCATATTGCACAACCTAGTGAAGTAATCCACAAGACAAAAAAGAATTCAACAGCAGACAGTGGCAAACAAATAGCCGACGAAGAGTAGAAAGAAGGGAAAGTTCTTACAAAAAATAGGAAAGTGTATTATCATTATTATTATCATTATTATTATTGATATTCTTATTATTATTTATAGTACTGAGGATTGAATGATGCCGAGGAATTCTACTTCTGAGCTACACCCCCCAGTCCTTTTTATTTTTTGTTTTGAAACAGGATCTCACTAGGTTGCCAAGAGTTTTGCTAAGTTGCTGAGGCTGGCCTGGAACCTGCTATCTGCCAGTCTCGATCTCTCAATAACTATTATTTGAGAACCTGTTTTAAGGTACTATAAACATCCTTTCCTAGACACCCTCAAGCCTATTGTTGGAGAGAAGAGGTTTGAAAGCCATTTTTGCACTATAGTTCCATCCTATAACCCTGGACATTGAAAAACCAGTGTTAGAGAGATGACCCAAGGACACCCTTCTGGAGAATTTTAACTATGATTCCGTTTTGTAGTGAAAGAACCAACAGGAAGTAGGTGGTACTTTCAAATTAGGATAAGCTGAAGAGGGTTCATGTGTGAAATAATGACAGAATTATGGGCGGGGTTCAAGGACATCTCAAGGATTGACTGGGGTGCTGGGGTCTCACAGCAGGAGGTGAAGCTGCCAGTACCTCAAGTGCAGAGGCTTGTGTGAAGGGAAAGTGACTAGAGCTTTAGAGGTGGAAGCTGGGAGAGAGGGCTCCCTGGTGGGAGCAGCGAACTTCTGTTCTATTCTGTTGTAGAGAAGCAAGCCTGAAGACGTCTCATGGGAAGAAATTCTACAAATAAATACTCCAACCTCGTTCTCCTCCCTACCCTACCTCTTCTCCTCCTACCCACCCACCCGTCCCCTGCCAGAGTTCCTAAGTGACCAAACCCAACTGGAAGGTAAAGTGACATAGGAGTCTTTCAAAGCCATCACCTGGAAGTACCTCATTGGACAAGGGACAGGGTAGAAATGGATCTGGAGGGGCAAAGGAAAGAGATTTGACATGTATCCTGGCAAAAGGAGTAATGACGAACAGTAGGATTGTAACGTATTACACCTAGTTCAGTGCTCTGAGGAAACGGGCAGCATGAGTGGCCAGAAGGAACCAGCCTATAAACAGGATACAATGATGGAGAACAGGGTTGATCTTTGTCTCAGTTAAATTGAGTCTACTGCAGTAACAAATGAACCCCTAACAATGTAAGTGTATTCACTCACATAACAACCCGATGTGAGGGAGGAGGTTTGCTGCGGTGTGTGACTTTGAGAGCCAGGCTCCTTCCATCTTGTGGCTCTGCACCCACTAGAGCTTCCAAGTCCTCTGCTTCCATCTTGCAGGAGACACAGTCAAATGAGATGTACCTGGTGAGGTATATCTTGCAGGTGAAACAGGCGAGAGAATAAAGAGGCACCACTCAACACAAGTCACTTCTACTTACATGCCAAGGAAAAGAGCTAGTCACGTGACCTATGCCTGGGCGTGCGGAGCAGGAGGTGTGCTCTCTGGCTGGGTAGGTGTCTCCCAGCATCAACTCCACACAACAACAACAAAGGGAGCAGGAGGTTTTAGTTTTGGGACACTAGATCACTTCTGTCATGGGCCCTGGTAAATTTCCATATCACAGTCCCAGTTCCCTTTGTCACACACCACCTCAGTCACAGCAGCTGTTGTCCTTATGTGAGTATCCTTGAGACAAGTTGGTTTTTACAACCAAAGTCCTCGATGAAGCCATGCTCACTTAGGATAAGGACTTGCAAGGTGGCAAAAACACTATTTGCTTGTGCAGATTTCTGGATTTTTTTAATTTGGGATTTAAAACCTTTATTTATTTATTTTTTTGCCGGTATCTAATTTGAATCTAAAAGTATTGTATTGTCACTTGTAAACTTACTGGCCTATGGTAAACTTCTTAAAAACACCTTCAGAAACTGTGTGGCATCTTTTTTTTTCTGTATTTGTTTTTTTGGCAAAAATAGTATATATTTTTCATGTAAAATACATTGTTTTCATAGCTTTTCAATGTTCTTGACAGTTAGCTAAATTAAAGCTCAACTTGACACAAGTAATACTACTAAAAACAAACTTGAACCAATTTTCATGGCAGAAAGTTCTTTTTGGCATCCCACATTTAAGTTGTGAATATGCTGACTTCATTGAAAATACTCATTTCTTCCCTTCGTATCAAAAGTTGTCTACATTTGAGAGAACGAGGGGGGGAATAGGGAATACCTGCCAACTATCCTATAAATTATATCAAGATTTTTAGAAAGAGATTTCAAAGTGTGGAATTGCAGCTGTCCCCTGACTTCTGCCAGAATTTGACCTCATACTCATGAGTAAGAGTGAGCTACAGGGTTCCAAAAGCATTTGTACCGGGAAGCAGAATCCTTTGTGGTGTTTTTTTTTTCTTTTTTTCTTTCTTCTTTTTCTTCCTTTCCTCCCACCACAAGGGAGAGTGCAATACCACCAGAGCCAACAGAAAACCACAGTGATTTGGTCTGACTTCTGAAAATACAGGTTTTTCTGCAGACATTTTTCCTATTTTTCTCAAATTGTCAAACTAAACAGACATCTCTGAGAATCTAAATAACAGACCCTCACCACGTCGTCCATAATGTACAAGTGGAAAACGAACACAAACAACACAGAAGGGCATTTTATTTGAAGAAACAAACAGAAACCAAATGCACAAGACAAATAGGGGAACCGAAGGAAGAAGGGACCGGGAAGCCTGGCGTCGGCTGGGCTCTGGGTCAGCATCCTCATCCTCCTTCATTGTTATGTTAGTTCTTGTTCAGCATCCAGGAGCCATGGGTCACTTTGTTAAGACCTTGGAGTGGAAGAGCCCAGAAGGGACAGGAGCACCCGGAGACGGCGGGGGGGCTGTGCAGCTGGTCCTCTGCCACCGCACAAGAGCCCACCAACAGCGAACACTGCAAAGAAATGGAGGCACTGCCCCTCCCATCCTCCCAGGACAGCCTATTTAAGGGATAGTTCATACTCAGCTAGAGGCCACTTATCTCCAAAGCTCAGCTTTCTGGCACAGAACTGAGAAACAAAACACAGGCAGAAATGGTCTCTGAAGAAGGCCAGGCGCAAATGTTCATGGACTCCACTCAGTCGAGCCTCTCGGGCCCTCACTGAGACACGCAATGGAGCTGGGTTCTCTGGGCCTTCGCCTGCTGCTGACTGTAAGTGGTGAATTAAAGCACCGAGGAGAAATGCGGGAGAGAAGGAGAGGGAGCACGAAAGGGAGCAAAAGGGGCTTAAACACCCTGATGTGTGAATAAGAGAGAAAACAGAATGAACTATACACGGGAAACAAAGAATCAGAAAATCAGTGTGAGGCCTTTAGTGTAGGGAGTGGCCTCTCGAGTCTAGCAGAGCCAGAGAAGGTCGCCGTGTAATAGCACACGACTGTAACCCCTATTCAAAAGCACCTCACTGGCCTGGAAATTTCTGTGATATGTTCCCTATATTACTCAAGAAGATAAGCAAGAATACCTCAGATCTGAGAAGGCTTGCCTGTCATTAATGTTTTGATGTTATCTATATATTTGACCTCTGTTGGGGTGCAAATTTCTGTGAGAAGAGCTATGTCTCAGTTAAAGAGCTTATTAACATCTGGATGCTGTTTCCTGTAGACACTCAATGAATTTAAATGGACTTGAAATACCTTTAAATTTCACTGTTCAGGAAAATATTGCGTTCTTCTTTTTCTTTTCTTTTCTTTCTTTTCTTTTTTTTTTTTTTTTTTTTGAGCCCAGAGGCATCTACCTCTGCGCTACACCCCCAGCACTTTTTAAAATTTTTTATTTGTGGTACAGTGTCTCACTAGGTTGCTGAGAGACTCACTAAGTTGCCAAGGCTGGTCTTGAACCTATGGTCCTCCCGTCTCAGCTTCCCAAGTGTTGGGATTACAGGTGTGTACCACCATGACCAGCCTGCTCTTTAATACTCACTAATAAGGCGTTGCTTGTGAAAAGACAGACTGAAACTCCAGTGTAAGTCTAATATCTCTACCTAGTTCTTATGATGATGAATTGGATGAGAGTGAGGGTGGTTTCTTTGGACACAACCAGAGCTCATCTCAGTAAATTTTGAAGGAGGAGAGTCAACCCTTCTGTACTTATTGTAGGTTTCTCACTTGGGTCTCATTTCAAATGAATGTCTTATTTTTGGCATTTAGTATTTGAGGGAATCTAGGTTATACAGAATACACAATAATCTAGATGTTATTTATGAAAAAGATTAAAAATAATTATGGTTAAAACAAAATTATACTCATATAAAAGTTGCTACTTGTGGTAAGGTCAGCATATTATAACATTAAATTGCTTGAACTGTCTTATAATATTTTGTGGCCTGTCAAAGTACCTGCCTGGAATACTGCCTAAATTATTAGTAATCTTTAATTATTAAACACTTAATTAGTGAAGCACAGTTTCCTCTAAAAGTTCTATGGACAGAATAGGCCTGCTCCTGAAATGAATTAATTTATTCATCTTTTCTGCCACTAGTGTTGTAAGTCATCTAATAATTAACTTTAACACATTATTTGATGATGAAACCACACCCTCCCACTTGGGCCCTTTTGAGCGTGGGATCACATAGTGGAATATTTATTATTTCAAAATATTAGTTGAGAGGAAGACAGCGTATGGGTGAGAGATGAATAAGGGAGAAATTTATAGAGCTCATTAATTGATATTGGCCTTGACATTGTTCTCCAGGCACGCAGTGGGCACTTGAACACTAAGACATAAATAAATCCATAGAATAAAACTAAATGAATAGGGGAAAACGCCTTGTTTTTGTTGTTGTTGTCCATGAGATATTGGTACAGTTGGCTATAATGTGAGGGCCATATGGCATTGATCACATATTTCTTGCTTTGATGTAAATCCTCATACAAAGATGCTCATCCCAGCTCCCACATGAAGAGCTCTTTCTCCATCCACAGTCTACACCCCTGACAAGAGAGGTAGTATGTTAACAGTGTCTCAGAACTGCATCTCAGCCGGGCGTGGTGGCACACGCTTGTCATCCCCGCGCTTGGGAGGCTGAGACAGGAGGATGGCGCAGGTTCGAGGCCAGCCTCAGCTACTTAGTGAGGCTCTCAGCAACTTAGCGTGACCCTGTTTCCAAATAAAAAAAATATATAAAATAGGTCTGGGAGTAGGGCCTGGAGGTAGAAAGCCTCTGGGTTCCACCCCCAGTACCACCAAAAAAAAAAAAAAAAAAAAAAAAAAGAACTGCATCTCTCCCTCGCACAGTCAGTTGAAAGCTGGTTTTCTTTAGGGTTCCAGGGATAAACCTGAATGTCAGTTGGATGCCATGAAAGTGATATTACTCCCTTTATACTCATGAACAAGTTTGGGTTCAGAGAAGCAATTTTACTAGTCACTCTCTCATTCACTGAACTAGAGACAAATTTATAGTACAATTGAGACTCCAGAGAAATCTATTTCCTTTAGCTGAATACTTTCTAGCTCCAAATCTATTTCTTTCCCTACCTACCCCTCTCTCTCTCTCTCTCTCTCTCTCTCTCTCTCTCTCTCTCTCTCTCTCATTTCCAAATGATTATTAGCCTTACAAATAAGAGGAATCTGCAATTAAAGAACACCCTGAGAGATGAAAATACATACATAAAAATACTCTCAAAGTTTAAAATGATACGCAAATAAGCAGTATAATTACCATTTCTTTGTTACTTGAAGCACATCCACTCGTGGTGTGCTTTTGAAAACTCTGTCCTCATTTGGAACTAATAGCAATCAATCGAAATAATCGGTGACCTGTAAGGTCAATCTTGATATAAAAACTTCCTTGAAGTTGTCTCGACTATTATAAGAATATTTTCTCCCTTATTAGGCAAATTTATTATCTCCATTCCCAAATTTCTTTCTAGCATAAGCATTTATGCTTATGAATGCAAAGAAAACACTCACTCTTTTCATCTTTTTTCCTTGATATTATTGATAAGCAACCTTATCATTCTCAATAAGCCATACGATAGGCACAGCTGGTCCATTAAAATAAAATGGAGTGGCCTCTCCGTCTCCAGACACTTTGTATTCTTTAACTTCTCTCTAGCCAGGGCCCTGGCTCATGGTCTCTGGTGTGTAATTAGTTTCTGTATAGTGACTAACTTGCTAGAACCAGCAAGTGGCTTCTGACAGATTTGGTCACATTGGAATTTGGAAATCTGTTATGGAGGCTAGAATCCAAGAACTTCGGTGTCATAGAGAACAATAGACTGAAGTTCAATGGGTAAGACTGATGGCTCTCTGTCACCAGGCAGTAGGTGTTACTGGAAAACTTGTGGACCCCAAGAGGTAAGTGGGAAGGATCAACGAGAGAAAAGAACATAGCTAACATTTCTGGGGGGAGGTCTGATTTTTAGAAACTGTAATTATTTGGGGAAACATGAGGAAACTCTGACATTTGTCATGACTATGGTAATTTTAAACAGTTGATTGCAGAAGTTGTTGCAGCCCTCTCTGTTCTCATTACCTTGATGGTATGTTTTATTTCTAATCTTAAGATTTATCCTCTCGTTTCCCAAGGAAGAGCTGGTTTTCTGCGAGTTAACCACGGTAATAGCCAGCCTAGGTCAGTGCGCTTAGAATATAAGGAAGTGCATATAGCTGTCTGATCATTTGTTGAAATTAAATATGAAGTTTAATTTCATAAAGGTACACATATACATATATGTTTATTGAAACAGTGGCAGCATTATAACGTGAGATTATGTGTAGTTTTATGATGTGACATGTATCTTACAAAGCAAAATAATTGAAAGTCATGGTAGTCAAGCCTTTATTTAATTGAGACCAGTTTATGCTTGGAGCATTTTAATTATACAGCTATGTTAATTAGTCTATTTTATTACTTGTGGTTTAACATTATTAGATTTAGGTTGTAATCTCTAATGATCATTTGCCTCTGACTTGTTAACTAGCATGTTGTCATTAAAATAAATTTTAGAATTATGTTGTCAGTATACTTAGTTATTATCCCATAAGTAATATAAACAACTAGAAGAAATTGTGCCAGATGACAGATTAAACTCTCTTATCACAATTCATCTGACAATGTCGACTTTTACAAAGATTCTAAATACTAGAAACAGTAGGTGTTTCATAACGGCATAATATGTATAAAACTAGATCTATGTCAACACCCCCAATGAGAGACATGTAAGTAAATGTTTATTGTAATGAAATGTGTGGTTGGCAAATGATGAACC
This sequence comes from Muscardinus avellanarius, assembly GCF_963383645.1. Lineage (NCBI taxonomy): Eukaryota > Metazoa > Chordata > Mammalia > Rodentia > Gliridae > Muscardinus > Muscardinus avellanarius. The sequence continues at coordinate 42,416,509 of NC_137798.1, read as the reverse complement.
ATTTATGGGATATTTAAGTGTACTGTTAAAAGTGTGAATTGTGAAATGTACAGTCACAAAATATCAACCTTTAAATCTCCCTGGCTTGTGAAATGAACTGTAATTAGGTGTGTCTAGGATCACAGGAAATTACTTAAAATATAATCAACCTATCTGAGTTGATCTGATATTTCAGGGAGATAATATTTTTGAGGCACTGTTAAAAAACATGTTCAAAATTACATGGCACAAAGATTTTTTTCTTGCTTTTGTGTCCTTGCCAAGATGTTGTCATCTTATCTGTAGTAATTATCTAGGCTGATTGAGCACTCCAGGTTACATATTTCTTCCAATTATAAACTGTTTTATAATAGCATAGAGAAATTTATTGGTCTCCTTTACAATATCATAAATGCTAAGCCAAACCATGGCCCAGCCCACCTACACCTAGTAAAGGCATACTGAATTTAAACTGGCAGAGGACATACTAATTTTTGCCAGGTATATGTTTTTATTTCTTTTATAGAGAAGGAAATGACTAAGCAACAATCTAGAAAAATAACTTTTCTTGAATTTTTAGAATAATTTGATATGCAGCCAAATACATATGAGCATCACTTTTGAACTTCAGTCGCTGATCACTGCTTGGACGGAGCCAAACTCTACAATGCTGTGGACTAGTTAGCATTATTTTAGAGTGTTAATTGATGCCAGGCCTGGACTGTGAACCCAGCAAGTGGAGGCAATGCTTAAATCACAGCTGAGCCAAGCTCCGAGTATCTCTATTCAAATAGTACAGGTATTCCACCTTGTTTTAGAGCTAATTACTAACATCGCCCTACCCTCTGTTTATTTGTTCACTTACAGAGAGCTGGACCTGGGTTTTATTTGTCCATGGGTTCCCCAAAATCTTACCCTTGCCCTTTGCAGATGAGGATTCTGTAAACATTAAGACAGAAATCTATGTATAGAACCATAAACCATGCCCTTCCAACATGATTAAAGGCCTTTTAAGTCCAACATGATTAAAGGTCTCTTGAGCCTTATCACTGCCAATGCAAAGTTATATGAATTATTATTATAATGATCTGAAGTAAAAAATAGGCATAACTAAAAAATAAGATCACACTCATCAGTACTTAAAATTGAAACAATAAAGTTCTGAACCTAGAGAAATGTTAAAGGAAACCTTTGCCCCAGTACTCATGAAGAAAAACAAAAAGCAATCCCCTCAGATACACAGCCTTAGCCCCTGGTGATGTCATACACGTGTAATTCCAGCGTTCCAGAGGCAGTGATGGGAGGACCACAGGTTCGAGACCAGCTTCAGCAACTTAGGCCCTGTTTCAAAATAAAAATAAAATAAAATAAAATATGGCTGGGGGTAAAGCTCAGAGGTAGAACTCCTCTGGATTCAATACTCAGTATAAAAACAAGCAAAAACAAAAATAAATACAGCCTTATCCCCCAATACCCGAACTGGCCTTTCTACAGGGATAACAAACGTGGGAGACCAGGGGTAAGTTTGCTATAGGAAGATGGTATTTCTTCTGTTGGACAGTGATTTTTCAGAGCACAGGAAAGAGACATACATAGCAGGAAATTTTCTAATGCTGTGCTTTCTGAGGCCTTTTCCCAAAATTGGTGAGGTAGGTGTGCACACCTAAATTTCAAAGCCTCAGACATGTCTTAGCCTGTTGATCTGACATCAGCCATGCTCATCCAACAAGCGAGAAAGCAAACATACTCTGTAGGAGCAACATTTTATTTCAGTATGATGGGCTAATTACAGTGAATTAAAATCTTTAATCTTTCTATAGTTATCCTTTTAATGTGTTCCATAATTGCAAACCTTTGGTCTGTTAATCTCTGACTCATTAGTGGGCTTTTAAAGTGTTTGTTAAGGAGCATGTGTAACATTCTAGTAATTACTAATAATCTCTGTTCATTGCACATTTACAAAGATCTCTGCAGGGAGTTCCATTAGGTTCATCAACACTTATTATCAGTGTACAACTTTTATTAGATGTCTCCCACCTCTATAAAATATGGAATTTAGGAGATTTAAAATGTGAAATGTCTTTTCTCTCTTGTAACAAAGAAACTCGATTGTTAACACTGCTTGTTGCTTTTCCTCAAAAATAAAATTATCCTCTACTGTCTGAGGTTCCATTTTACCATCAAGGAGAAAGGCAGAGAGAGATTAAATTACACTTTTCACCAGTGTGTACTATGAATTCATGGCAACACTGGAATGATAACTGGTGGCTCCTGATCTATGTCCCCAAAGAACCCTTTGACACAAAGGTGGAATTATGTAGCCTAATTCTACATAGAATGCCACTGAGGGAGAGGAGGGTGCCCCCTACAGCTGTCTTTGGTGGTAAGGAGCCCCTGTATCCCCATCATAAACAAAACCAAATCTGTACAGGTCCTCTCCAGTAGCTGAAAACCCTTTAACAAGACAAGCTTTGACAGACAGCAGATCAGAGTGAAAGTGACAAGGATAAATGACCCATATGAATGCTTTCTGAGAGCAGGGTTGAATGGGGAGAGGTCGGAGAGAGCAAAAGGACTGTTCAAGTAGAAAAAGCTCTAGAGATAGAAGATGCCAGAAATAAACGTCACCTATCACATTGACTTACTTAGGATTTGTGACTGTGCCAAAGGGGGCGCTCACAACTTTTGCCTGCCCCATCCCTATTAGTTCCTTCCCTCAATGCACAGCAAATAATCATATGATCTGATTAAAAAGCAGTGTGTGTGCTCTGTAGATGTAGGTTGAGAACAAATCCACCGCCTACCCCAATCTAACCCTTTGCAACTAATTGCTGTGTAATAATATAAGGTATGATTTTATATATATTTATATGTATATGTGTACACACATATCTATATCTATATTTATGTGTGTGTGTGTGTGTGTGTGTGTGTGTGTGTGTCCTGAAAACCTTTAATCCTTTGGAAATAAAGGCATTGCCTGAATTTGAAATTTTTGAATTTTCAAACAACCTTTTCCTAAGGCTTTAAGGCAGCAAAGCTGTTCTATTTCCTCCAGATACCTTCCTTATGGCCATGCCCTCAGAAGTACTCAAGCTGTATTGGCCTATCTACTTATACTGAGAATCAACAAGAGACACGTTTAAAATGGGTCTCCCAGAGCACAGAGTTAAGTGAGTGGGAAATGCTGTAGTCATGATTCTTGACAAATCTGCAGAAAATGATTTAGTGAGTGAAAATGTTTTTGACTTTTAAAAAATACGCTCGTGCGTTTGTTCGTGAATGTTGAGAAGCTCTTCTTGGCCCTGGTGGTTTCCACAGTAACTCTCTTAATATTTATGGCGTGGCAAATGCTAGGGCCTGTTCCCTCACGCCGTTTAGTGCGCTGGTCCTGTGTGGGCAGGCGCTGCACCCCGGCGTGCTAAATCGCTGGCTACTTTGCAGTGTCCCTCAGGGCTTGCACCACACTCTTTCCCCCTGTGTTTGATTCTGACTGGATGTCAGGCACCAAATATTTCTCGAGAGTTACTCCACTGTCCAGTTTGCCTGCTTGGCAGCAAATTCTCATTCTCAGAAGTTACTCAGATGGAGATTCCAGATGTGTCCAAGTTGCTTTCATTAGGACAATGGAGAGGTCCAACCTTTTCTTCTAAATACAATCAATAGTAGCTTGGCCTTTGCAGTTTTGCAAAGAGTTGTATTACGTAACTGGAAAATTGTCTGCCTAAGCATAGAGAGAATTTGCTAGCACAGAATGCATCTTGGGAAAAAAAAATGCTGATGTAAAACTTCGATCCAGGAGAGGAACCTTTTAAGTTGCTGAACTGCAGCAGAGAGGAAGAAGGAAATTGCTGTTTTCCATGATTGACCAAAATGTACTATAATTATATCAACTTGAAATGGATTCCTTAGAAGAACTGATAACTCTGTGATCAGAATCAGTCATGTGTAGTGGAACTAAATACTGCATGTACTTTCTCTGCAAAGTGAAGACATGCCGTACGTGAGCTGCACTGGGGGAGAGACAGCTGTGCTTGCCTTAGCCTGTTAAATGGGACCTCCAGCTTTAGCACAGGTGGGGAGGTTTCCTGAGACATCAATGTTTACCATGCCCGCCCATCCTTTTGCATTGTTCATCTAAGGCAGCCTGTAGGCTTTCCCCATGTACTTATCTTGACGTTGCCTCTCGTATTTGCAGTGCATACAGCATCACTCATCAGATAGTCAGCTTCTATGTGAAGCGCTCCTCAAGGATTCCACTGATGGTGCCAAAAGGGGTGGGTAGAGTTGAAATACACATACGTATCTCAAGGATGTCCTTCCTTTCTTCTCCCCTGCCTCCAGTATTTCTGCAAAGTGCTATATTCTGTCAGCTGCAATCCACCCATAGATAGGATATCATTTCCCAAAAAGTGATGCAAGTGTTGGTAGAGTCATTGACTGGCACCATATGGCATCATCTCTTTGCACATATCCTTTACCTAACTGCAAGCTTCTGAATGGCAGCGCTCTGTCTTATTTCTGTATAACCTCCGCCAAATTATGGAGTACCTAATGCATAGTAGCACGTAGAAACTCATATTAGCTAAATGAATAATGGATTGGAAATATTATTTGTTGGATTTTGAGAAAAAAGAAATTAGAGAATAAAGTGCCAAAAGCCAGGCTAGGTAACTAGTTACTTCAGAAATAACAATACTCTATACTCATTTTTGCATGAATATGACTGGATATTATTGGAACTTGCACATATCTTTCATATTAGAGCTGAAGTTTCTAACTCCAGCAGTAAGAGTGGGACTATGGTCAATTTTCTAGGCATTTTTTTTTGTTTATTTTTGGTATTGGAGATTGAACCTAGGGCATTCTATCTCTGCACTACACACCCAGCCCTGTTTTCTTTTTATTTTGCTGCAGGGCCTCACTACATTGCTGAGGTTGGCCTTGAAATGAAGATCCTCCTGTCTCCACCTCCTAAGTACCGGGATTACAGACATGCACATTTGGCTGTGCTTGCCTTGTGCTACCTGCTGACTCGTTCACTGTCCCAGCTGGGACCCAGGGCACTCATCTATGACATAGCTATCAGAGGCAGCCGAAGAAGTGCTCTCTTTTGGGTTTAGACTTTATCTCTTAAGTGCCCTCCCCTACCCGGCTCTGAGCCACCAAGAAGGTGCTGCAAGAAAAGCGTTATATGTTCCTAAAGGAAACCCTGACTGGCTGCTGCGGAGGGTCTGTTTCCTCACTTCCCCATTGGAAAGGGCGGCTTTCCTCCCCTGGCCCTTGTTCCTTTCCCCACCTGGAGTGCTTCCTTTCGATCTGCTCTTTTTGCCTCTCCAAATCCCTTGAGGACCAGCTCAAATCCCTTCCCCTTCCTGAAACCCTCCCTGACCCTCTGCAGAAAGCAGTAATTGCCCGCGTCCCAGGAACACCTGGACAACCTGGTGCCCAGGCTCCGTGACATTCAGCATGACACTTAGGATGCTCTTATAGCATCCGTTATTTTTTCTCATATTTCTTCCTTATACTTCTTGAAAGTAGACATAAAGCCCTGAATTTTTGCAAAACCTGCAGCATCTTACATCATATGGCACACATTAAGAACATACTTGGTAATTTGGGAGAAAAGCATCTAGAAAGGAATTTGGCTGAGGTAAATGTAGTTACTGAAAGATTGCTATAGATATTATGAGAAACATCCATGTGCATGTAATACTTTTATAATAAATGAAGCTATTTAAGTAACTTTCTTAGAACAATTATACACAAGTCTTGGATTTCCTGAATTAGACAGGAGAAAGTGTTTCATACATAGCAATAAATATAGGCTACAAACAGGCAAATGCAGAGGCAGTGTGTGTGTGTGTGTGTGTGTGTGTGTGTGTGTGTGTGTGTTACTAGAGATTGAACCCAGGGGCATTCTACCTCTGAGCTATACCCCAGCCCCATTTTTTTTTGTGTGTGTGTGCGTGTGTGTGGTGTCAGGGACTAAACCCAGGGCATTCCACCTACAAGCTATACCCCCAGCCTGATTTTTTATTCTTTATTTGGAAACAGGGTCTCACTAAGTTGCTGAGGTGGCTGCCAACCCAGATCCTCCTATCTCAGCCTCCTCAATACTAGGATTACAAGTGTGTGCCACCACGCCCGGCTACCCCAGCCTCATTTTATTTTTATTTTGAAACAGAGTCTTGCTAGGTTGCTGAGAATGTCACTACTTAGAAGCTGTCCTTGAACCTGTGATCCTCCTGTCTCAGTCTTCCAAGCATGTGCCACCATGCCCAGTGAGATGCTTATTTTAACTAAACCCAAAGACATATTTTGGAAATTACCCTGTATGTTCTATAGTTGTTTTGGTATAAATGTACACCTAGTTCTTCCACTGTATTACTTTCTGTTTACTGATAATTCATTTGTATGTAAAGTTCCAAGTTATCTCATCTTTGTGCTTTAGTTCAGAATTACCCAAACATGGTGCATCTCTCTGACCATTAAATCTTGTTCTTATTCTAGACAGAACCCCCTACTGAGTCTTTCAGGTCAGCGTTAACCATATCAAGTACACCTCTGGATCCAAAATAGTTTAAATGATCTAGCTGTACTGGTCGATGGTCTTCTGATAAAGTGTGCAGTTTAAAGACTGTAGCTCTTAGCCAGGTACGGTGACACACACCTATAATTCTAGTACTTTTGGGGTGGGGTGGGGCTGACACAGGAGGATTGCAGGTTCTAGGCGGGTGCACAGTAACTTGTGAGATGGGTTCAAAATAAAAAAATTTTTAAAGGCTCGGGATATAGTTCAGAGGTGGTGCACCCCTGGGTTCAATCCCCCAGTAACACACACACACACACACACACACACACACACACACACGTTCTTGTCCAGAAATGAATCTTCCAAGTAGATAATGCCAATATAGGTGTAAATTTGGTGAAAAAGTCCGTATTGTGAAGATGAATATTTATGGTATTTTAAAGTTTGGCATTAGTAGGTGCGGGTTATGGAATGTTACTTGCCCTGTTAAAGAAGATCAAGAGGAGAATGTGTTGAATAGATCAGCACATGTATTTATTAAAGAGAAAAAGCACTACTCAAAACATTTTTGTTGCCCCACTCATACTCTGCTTTCTTCCTTTCTCACCCAAACTATGACATTATCTTCATAATTGTTTTCTACTCCATCTTCCCATCATAATCCATCCAATCAGTCAATAAATATTTATTTGGGGATGTGTATGTGCCAAGAAGTGCTGGACGTTGAAACTCCCACATCTCTGGACAGATAATCTCCTGCCTCTGTTTAGCTACTCACCACTTTACAGAACCAAACTTAATTCCAGTGTCACGTCTATCTTATGATATATCCACTTCATTCATTTGACCTACTTCTCCAATCAAAGTAGTATATTCACTCTTCTCTGTGATATATATCAGTTTCCAGCATAATTCCCTGGCAAGAAGAACATATAAAATGTATTATTCTTAGCCGGGTATGGTGGCACACACTTGTAATCCCAGCATTTGGGAGGCTGAGACAGAAGGATCGTGATTTGTGGACAGCCTCAGATACTTAGTGAGGCCCTTTGCAATTTGGTAAGACCCTGTTTCAAAATAAAGAATAAATAATAGGGCTGAGGATGTAGCTCGGGAGTAGAATGCCCCTGGTTTCCATCCCCAGTAACTCAAAAAAAATTATTCTTAGAAGTAGATGCTGTATTCACATCATGAAGGTAAAACCATGAAAACAGCATCTTGAATTAGATAATATTGGGGATGTTTTATGAGAAGTTCTTTTTATTTTTTTCATGTTTTGCAGGATTATTTATTAAATATTACTTCCTAACTATGTTTTTCTATTCATGCTTTCTTATATCCATATAGCAATGTCCCAAAATCCAATGCTTTATTTTTTTAATGTGGAATATATTGAAAGTGGCATACATTCTGAATATGCTTGGCTCCCTCCCCACCTTCCCCTTCCCCCTTCCCAACAATGAGTGACCAGGTTAACCATGCTATATTTATATTTTTACACAGATTCAGATGTAGCTCCTTCATTAATCAACCTCAGCCTTCTTCCTCTCCTATCCTTCCATTCTATCTTTGACGAGGTTTCTCCTCCGTTGTCTGGAGTCCCTCTGGTATCCCGAATACTCCCTATTTTGGGCATATTAGAGAAAACATATGTCCCTTCTCTTTCTGTGCCTGGCTGATCTCACTTAACATAATGTTCTCCATGTCTTTCCATCTTCTTGCAAATGGGATGATTTTGTTCTTTATAGCTGAGTAGAATTCCATTGTGTGTATTTCCCTTAATTTTGCAATCCATTCATCTGTTGATGGAAACCTAGGTTGGTTCCGTATTTTGGCTATTACTAATTGTGCTGCTATGAACATGGGTATGCATATGTTGCTGTAGTTCTCTGGTTTCGACCCCTTTGGAAAGATACCCAGGAGTGGTAAAGCCAGATCATATGGAGGATCCATTCCCAGTTTTTTAAGGAATCTCCACACTGATCTCCATAGCGGCTGAACTAGTTTGCATTCCCACCAACAGTGTAAAAGACTTCCTCTTTCCCCACATCCTCACCAGCATTTGCTGTTGTTTGAGTTCTTTATGCATGCCACTCTGATTGGGGTTAGATGTGAGAAGTTCTTTTTAAAAAACAACAAAAGTTGAAATTGTGGAGAGAGGCAGAGGAGGGGGAAGAGCCATAAGTCAAAATTGTATTAAGGAAGTAAAAATCCATAGAGCAGGCAGACTAAATGAACCAGAGACTAGAGAACAACTGAGTGCTTGTCTTTAGTCTCTAGAAACAAAACCTCAGGGAAAATACAACATAAAATGTCAAGATCCTTGTACTAGAAACTTCTACATTTGGAAGGTTAAAGTTCTGAGATCATACCCCCAAAAGAAGAAGCAAAAAGACTTTAGCTTTAAAGAAATGAAACACATTGCCGGGCTTGGTAGCGCACACTTGTAATGCCAGTATTCAGGAGGCAGAGACCAGAGGACCACGGTTCGCGGACAGCCTCAGCTGTTTAGCAAGGCCCTTCGCAACTCAGTGAAACCCTGTTTCAAAAATAAAAAGGCTAAAAAAAATAGGGCTAGGGGGGCGGTGGTACCACACAAAAAAAAAAAAGAAAAAAGAAATGAAACACATTTTTATTGAGCAACAATTATATGCAGAGCATTGCACTTTTGCAAAGGGCTCTGTGTATCATACAGTAGTAATAATACATTGTCCAGTAATATAACCCCAACCTACAGTCCCAGCCCTTGCTCCAATTGCAGGCATCTCTCTGCCTGAATTCATTCCAATTTCACCATCAGGATCCAAGTTAGTCCATTTTAGCTGCTCCGAATTTTGACCTTTATATTAAGCCACCATCAAGGAACAATAATTAAGACAAGCATCAGAGCTACTTATTAGTTTCATAGGCATCTTCAGATTTCTGAATTATACATTAAAATAGTATATTGACATCTGTGCATGCTTTTCATAAAAGAACAAATATATAAATGCCTCAGGGAGCATCTGCCCGGCTAAGAAACAGATGAAAAACTTTCTATAGTTTCTATTAAAGCACAAAGAAATGAAATCTTAAGGGCTACAGAAATAAGGTAAAGATTATATAAGGCAAACAAATCAATAAAGGCTACCAAAGACCAAAATAATTTAGATTAATTTGAAAAAGCTGAGTTTCTAAGACTTTGAAAAATGAGAAATGCCATTTGGAAATCCTGAACTTAGATTCTTTTCTTTTCTTTGATTGCCTTTGCTTCTAGGTTCCAGATTCAACGATGTACCACTGATCCAAGTAGCTACAAAAGCTTGGGGGACAGCTTTCGAATGATTTTCCGAACCGAGGGGTATGTATTGTTTGTTTAATATATAAACTTTATGGTGATATAAGCATTTTAATGTTTTTCTACTTATCATGTTTTCACATTCTAAATGGTTTTTTTCTTAGTCTGATTAGGAAAACTATGAAGTGTCCCTTTCTGTTTTGCTATGTTTTTCCTGACAGGATTGAAAACTGAATGTGTATGCAATAGAAACCACAGAAAGGATATTATAACCAGAATAGTAACAAAAGGACAATTATTAATTTTGCCATTACAGCTTTTAAAAGTTCTCATAACTGTGCATACATGCTTTACCACTATGAACCTCTCTATCATGCACCAGGATGGAGGAGGGGAAGGGAAGGGAAGGGGAGGGAAGGGAAGGGAAACAGACCAAATAATGGTGTGTCCTCCTGTCTCCGCCTCCCAAGCGCGGGGATTACAAGCATGTGGCCATTTTTTTCTTTTAAACCTATATCATCAATATCTTTCTATGTCAGTATATTTTTAACAATAGCAGAATAATTTATCCATCCATGATCTATAATTCACTAAAGTAATCCCTTTGGTGAATCTTTAAGTTGCTTTCAGATTTTTGCTACTATAAACAACAATATAGTAAATATTCTTATACTCTCTGCATATTTGTATATATACATATATACATTTTATATATTTTATAATTACATATATTTATGTAAAATAAGCTGTTAGCTATAAATTCACAGGATCAAATGATATATACACTTTATATTATTGATATTGACAAACAACCTTCCAGAAAGACGTATTGGTTTTATGCTCTTAGTTTTTGAAAGCTTCCATTTCCCCCATGCTCTCTCAAACATGGTACATCATCAATGCTTATTTGGGATATCTGTCATTGACATGCCTTTCCTGTTTACCGTCTTGTGAGAAATAATTGTATTTTTTATTGTTACTGTCATGAAGAATACTTTAATATCATTTATTTCATGAACTGTTTGTGTCCTTTACTCATTTCTTTTAGATTAGTGTTGAAACTGATGTATAGGAGCTTAGTGTGGTATGTTTTATAGATACAAATTCTTTGACTGTTAGGTAGAGTGTAAACATTTTTTCTAATCTGTGATTTGCTTACAACTATAGTGTCTTACCACTTCAGAAGTTGGTAATTTTAAAGACTATGATTTTGTGACCCTATCAGTCTTTCCTTTGCGTCAGCTGATGATGTCATAGTGAAAAACAAAGCAAAACATTTCTTTAACCTCAAGATTATAGACATTTTCTTCTTCCTTTTTTAAGATTTAAAATTTTTCATTCATCCCCAAATTGTAAGAGATGTGTAGTGTGGTACACAGAAATTAAATTTTGTTTTGAAGTGGTTAATCAATTATCTAAACACTACTTATTGAAAATCCATTCTTTATTCACTAACTAGAAGTGCTACTTTTTCACATATTAAACTTCTTTTATCTTTTTTCTACTCTTATTGGGCATTGTGATTATACATCATAAGGAGTTATAGAATATAGAATGACAGTAATATACATGTACACACACTTGGTGTATTTCCCTTCAGAATCCACCCTACTCCCTCTCCTTCCCCATGCATGCAATTGGGATTGGTATCCGTAATTTCATAGATGTACATAGCATTATTTAAAATGTTATCTTCATTATAGCTCTATCCCCCTCTGTCCCCTAAACCTCCTCTTCATTACTTCACTGGCGTCTCTACTCTTATCTGAGGTCTCCTTTGTTACTAATTTCTCTCTAGCTTCGACATATGATATAAAACAAACTCTTCTGTTTCTGAGACTGGATAACTTCAGTAATAGTTCCATCAATTTTTCTGAATATTACATAATTTTGTTCTTTATGACTAAGTAAAATTCCATTATGTGTATATAACATAGTTTTGTTATCCATTTATTTGTTTATGAATACCTAGGCTCATTCCATAATTTGACTATTGCCAATTGTGCTGCCATAAACATGGATATGCATGTATCACTTTAATATTCTGGCATCAGTTTCTTTGAAAAGGTGCCCAGGAGTGGTATCACTGGCTCATATGGTGGTTCCCTTTCTGCATGTACATCATCTGGATTTTCTACTGTTTCTCCATTTTCTACTCTGTTTCAGTAGTTCATTGATTCCTATGCCAGTATCATACTACTTTATTCTATGTTTAGGTCATTTAAAGACTATGTTAAAACTTGCCCTTTGGTATAAAGTTCAGATTCCTTTCATGATGTGCTGAGCCCTTCCTTTCTGGGCTCTCCCTTCTCCAGACTCACTCTTTATACACACATCTGCTCTAGGGAAAGCAAATGGTTTGCAATCTTCTGGTCTCCTTTATTAAAGTTTTTGCATGCTCTTCTCTATTCCTCGAAGATTCAACCTCCTATACACTCAGTGAACTAGGCCTCTTCATCCAAAGGTGATCTCAAGTTTTACTAGCCCTGCCTGGCCACTTTTCTCTACCACTTGCTGAATCCATCCTCCCTCCCTCTTTCTCTCCCCTCTTCCTTCCTTCTTTCTTTTACATATATATGCTGTTTAAAATATAGCATGCACTACTCTGTCTTTCCTCTCCACCCTAATAATACATTTCTCTAGGGGTCACTGAGTTCTGCTTTCCCAATGGCTGTGTCTGGCAGTGAGCAGAGGCAGTATGTGTGCACTAAACGCTTGAATGGAAGTAACCATGTCAACATCATAGGGCTGCAGAATGAAACAGGGACCATGATTCATGCATAGACCATCCTCTCTAAAGTTTTAATAATGACCTCGAGGCCTTGTTAAATATTTTAAGTTCATCTAATGACAAAGGATGAACAGCTCCTTCTTGCTGTTATTCTGGGATTGTGATACCTATGCGCCATATACTATGATATCCTTGCATTTACAATAAGTGGGATAAAAAATAAAAAATATTTTATTCGAAATATATATAAACTTAAAGACAATATAGTGTTTTATCTAGTCAACAGAATGTCCCTTTCCAGTGAGAGAGTCGCATCGCATTAACAAGTTCTGGAAGCTGTAACAGATATCTGAACGGGATGTGGGCGTGCACGAGCCAGGATCTTCATTTCGTGTGTGTTTTAGGAAAAACTGAATGTTTTTGCTTTGATATCAAGTAATGTAACAAACACAGTATGTGTGGTCCTTGCATAGTAAAATTAGCCTTTTCCTATACTGTAGGTATAATTGCTTCTAGAGCAAACTTAAATTTTTCTGCATTTGCCTACAGATCTGGACACACTGTTAAGCAAAGGCCAAAGAACTCTAGCCTTAGAGATGGAAATATTTGTAAAAATAAAAAGTAAGGCTGTCTGTTAATTTTTATAAAAAGCAAAAACATTTCATAGCCTTAGGGTTAAACAAAGACAAACCAAAAAAAAGAAAAGAAAAGAAAGAGGGGAAAAAGATGAAAACCTTTTTAGTACATGTTGTGTCAAGTTTTTATCATATAAGAGCATATTATTTTGCTTTTTTTATTTAGTTTTTAGAGTATACTGTCTTTAAAGATGTTCTCATTACTCAAGTGCACAGAAGCCAGCTTGCTCTGTGGCCTTCAAGGAGAATAGGCCTTGTTAATTTGACTGTTCGGATCTCTCCTAATTTTGCCCATCTCCTCCAAGATAAATGTTCTGAAAGTTAGCCCTTTTCTATTGTTTGAAAAGACTAAAATAGCTGGGCATGGTGGTGCATGCCTGTAAACCCAGCACTTGAGAGGCTGAGATAGGAGGATCACAGGTTTGAGGATAGCCTCAGCAACATAACAAGACTCTCGGCTACCTAGTGAGACCCTGTTTCAAAATTTATAAACGGAGAGGCTGGGGTGTAGCTCAGAGGCAGAACTCCCTTGGGTTCAATCTCCAGTATCATGAAAACAAACAAACAAACAAACAAACAAACAAGACTAAAATCTATCAGTGTGCTTAGAATCTGCACAAATATCTCATTTCCTCACTGTAAGGAAGTAAAATGGTGCTCACCACCATTCCACACTTTTCTGCCCAGAATTCACATGCTTTCGAGAGACAGTCACTCTCCCACACGGTCCATATTCCTCTATTGCTTTCAAGGTTCTTTTTTTTTCTCAAAAGCATAGTTAGATTATATTGTGATTAAAGATATGGTTTTTCAATAGATCTTTGCTGAATGAGGGTTTTTTTAGGTTTTGTTTTGTTTTTTTTAAGCCTTTCAAATTCTGGGTAGAGATTTTTATTATGGAATTTTCCTACATAATTAGCTCTTACCAAGTAGGCTGTTTTCTCTAACTCAGAAGGAAAAATTTTTAAGGAGTGGAGGCAGGAAAATAATTTGCCACCAGCATTGTTGGGAACGTGATCTGACAGAAATAAACTAACTGGTAGGTCAATGTACTGTATGATAAAGTGACCCTAAAGACATGAAGATACGAGCCGGGCGTGGTGGCACACACTGGTAATCTCAGTACTTGGGAGGCTGAGACAGGAGGATAGAGGGTTCAAGGACAGCCTCATCTACTTAGCCCTCTGCAACTTAGTGAGACCCTGTTTCAAAATAAAGAATAAAAATAGGGCTGGGGGTGTAGTGGATGAGGAATGTTTAGTACTGGCAACATTTTTTCTATGAGCTCACCCGGCGTGATGGCTAGTGCCCCGTCCACCTGTGCTCACACATCAGGCCTCAACTTCCCTTTTCCTCGAGTACCTTATGTGAGCTCTCCTAGTTTATTTCATACTTGTCATTGCTCTAAGGAGAGTGATGGAGATGTTCACAAGGGGTAAAGGGACTCTAAATCATGTTCATGTACACCTAGGACAGTCTCTCCACTCACACCTTCAAAAGTACTGCAGGCCTCCCTCCTGCAAGAAGGGAAAGGGGATTACAGCTGAAGAAATAAGATAGGGGGTGATATGGGGAAAGACAGACATTAAATTAATGTTTCTTTTCTTTAGTGTATCACTCACTAGGCCACAATTTGTTCGTGTGTTATTCTCAGCACAGAGCTGTCCTCAACACAGTAGATCGTCATTATGTCTGTGTCTTGCATAAGGTAACTGAAGACCAGAGAAGTTAAACGATGTGCCAAGGTGACGTCGGTGTTAGTGTCATAACCGTGGCTTTTCCATAAGACCACGTCACCTCTCACTGAAGACCAAATTTTGTTATTTATTAACTGGAAATAAGAGTGTGGAAATAGTGGTTATCAACCCCTAACTGTTATATATTTATTTATTTATTTATGTACTGGGGATTGAACCCAGGGGCATCCTACTTCTGAGCTATACCTTTAGCCCTATATTATTTTATTTATTTATTTATTTATTGACTTGGTGGTACTGGGGTTCCTGGAAACCCTTCTACCTCCGGGCTACACTCCCAGACACCCTTTTTTAAATATATTTTTATTTGGAAACAGGGTCTCTTAAGCCACCAAGGCTGACTTTGAACCTGCGCGATCCTCCTGTCTCTGCCTCCCAAGGGTGGGGATTACAAGCGTGCGCCACCACGCCCAGCTGTTATTATTTATTTTGAAAGAGGACCTCAGTAAGTTGCTGAAGCTGTTATCCTCCTGTGTCAGCCTCCCAAGTGATTAGGTTTACAGGCATGCGCCACCATACCCAGCTAACCCCTAATTTTTCAGTAGATATTTTATAATCTTTGGTATCTCTGCCATCAAATCACACAGCAATTTCAAGCAGCTTTGGGGTCTTTTCCTACAGTAAAATATGAAAGCTCGGAGACCAATATGTATTCAGTCAACTGAGTTTTGATGATTCTGAAGCAGAAGCACAAGTCTCTGACAATTAGCGACGCCTGATCCAAGTGTGGCCTGTCCCTTGCCTTAGTGAGTTCATTTCTTTTCAGTCTACTGTCATTCCTCATGTTTAGCTCTCTTAGGAGAACATTCTTGGGCATTGGTTTGCTCAAGGCAAAAAAAACTGGGAAAACAGCTAGGTCAGATTAAACTGTGTTTCAAATGAGAAACATGTTGATTGCTGGTGCCTTTAGAAATATGGTATTCTTCAGAAAGTATTACTGTAGAAAATATGTGGTTGCATCGGGGTGGGGACATCTGAACTGTGTTGTGTTTCACGATTTGTTTTCTGTAACCACTGATGCTGCCCCAAGTATCATCTTACAATCAGACCACTTGGTGATTATAATATTTTCTAGTTAAATGACATTTAAGGCCTCATTTTATGAGCTCCAGCATAATTGGCTAATTTGGTAAACTCCAGATGTGTGAGATAATGTGCCACTCATTTAAGTGCCTTTCAGACGGCATAAATGGCACAGCCCCAGGAGGTATAATCACTCCCTCTTGTTTTCATTAAGAAGGGGAAAGAGTGGCTTGTGACACAGACAAAGGAAGTGGGGTGTCTGTGGCTCTAAATCAACAACTTGGTAAGAGGTGGGCATAGAGAGAGAGATTATATATTTTTTCCCAGTGGATTGACTCTAAGACCTTTGGCTTAATCTGGTGTTAGTAGGTCTACTTTTTTAAAAACTTAGTTTACCTAACCTAACATGGCTGGCTGCTTTTAAAGCATCCTCAGAAAACAGAAAGACCTGCCTCTTTAGAAACCCAATACATAAAGAGGTCCTTACCCACTGTGCCTCACCCTCATGTGGAAATGAGGGGCAGGATTGGGGTCAAAGAGCCACGGGAAGACCTAGCTCTTCCCACAGCCAAAAGTTGTAGTTATCTCAGCAATCAGAGCCCTCACCACCTACACCACCTCAACCAGGTCTCAACTGCACAAGACCCAGCAGTCGATGTTGATGCCCCCGCCCCTCTCCTTTTGACTAACACAAACCAACTCGTCTTCTCAGCATTACCAAGCTGGAGTGAGGTGGGTGGTTCTTGGCTTCAGTGTTTTCTGATTCTAGAGCTGGTCCCTCTTATCGACTGCAGATCTAGTTAAGTGCACACACATCTGAGTCTTCACTCAATAGAGTTTGCACCCCAGCTGCCGAGATATACTCAGTGCAAATCACGTGTGTGTAGCTCACTGGGTGTTGACTGGCTTTGCAAGCACGGGTTGCCCAAATAAAGTGTTTTGTGTGGGGGTAAGGGGATGCCCAAGGTGTATTGCAACTTCCATAATGAGTTTCCTGGTACCTGCTTGCCTTGCCTTCTCCCTCCTTTATTACCAAAGGCCCGTCCTGGTGCCCACTGGAGCTCTGACAAGCACATCTCCTTGTTTTAATGCGGTGGCCACCAGTAAAGCAGAAAGGCCCAGCTGTCCCTGATTCCACACTGCAGAGTTCAGTTCTGGCCTGCCTGGACTTCTTAACATTGTTACAGCAAGTTTCCTCTTCACCTAGAAAAAAAAAAAAGAACTGGAAAAAGTAACAGAGTTGGTTAGAATTTGATAGTAAACTACAGCAACATTATCTGGTGGATCTTTAGCGTGATGGGCCCAGAAGATAGTATCCCCGGATAAGCTCCTTTTCTTTTTCTAAGTCTCCTGTTTTAGAAAGGGAAAAAGAGATGCTTAATTCAAGCACAGCTGTACTATTATTATTCTTGAATGATATGTCATCCTTTAAAATGCCCTAACTTTATTCTAGTATATTATACTCAGAGATTTTTATTAATAAAATATGTATTAGTCATCCCTTGGTATAGCCTCAAAGGATTGATCCGAGGACCCTTAGAGGACACTAACATTCGTGGATGCTCAAGTCTTTCAAGTATTTGTATATAGCTTATGCATATCATTTCAAATGCTTGAAATCATCCCTAGATTGCTTAGAATACCTAGTACAATACAAAATGCAAATAGCATGTAAATAGTTATAATGCTGTATTATTTAGGGAAAGTGACAAGAAGAAAGTCTGTTCATGTTCAGTACAGATGCAATTATTTATTTATTTTTTGTTGTTGTTTTGGTTTGGTTTGGTTTGGTTTGGTTTTTTTGGTGGTACTGGGGATCCTGGAAGCCCTTCTACCTCTGGGCTACACTCCCAGACCTATTTTTATACTGTTTTTATTTGGAAACAAGGTCTCTTAAGCCAGTACAGCTGGCTTCGAACCTGCGCGACCCTCCTGTCTCCGCCTCCCAAGCACAGGGATTACAAGCGTGCACCACCATGCCTGTCCAGATGCAATTTTTAAAAAGAAATGTGTGTGTGTGTGTGTGTGTGTGTGTGTGTGTGTGTGTGTGTTACTGGGGATGAAACCCAGGAGCCTTCTACCTTCGGGATACACCTCTAGACCTATTTTATATTTTATTTGGAAACAGGGTCTCATTAAGTTGCTGAGAGCCTCACTAACCTGCTGGGGCTGGCTTCAAACCTACAATCCTCCTGTCTCAGCCTCCCAAGTACTGGGATTACAAGCATGTGCCACCACACCTAGCTAAAAATAAATATTTTTGATCCATAAATGGCTGAATCCCTGGATGCAAAACCTGTGAATATAGAATCGCTGACTCTAAGTTCTTTTTTACAGAAGGTTTAGGGTAGTTAACAATTTTAAATTTAGGTCGCTTAGCAATTCAAGGTTGAGGATGAAAAGACGAAGGATAAGGAGGAGGAATATCATAAAACAGGCAGTGTCTTATTTTGATATATTTTAAAAATCAGGCTATTGGGCCACTGGTATGGTATTTGACATTTCTTACCGGGTTATTTAATACCATTGCTAAGGCAATACTTGACTTCAGCCTCACTGGGTGGTGACTAGAACAGGCTCTTCTCCATCTTCACAGAGTGGGTGATGAATGTTCAGAGCCCTCCAGTGCATCCACATCCCAGAGTTCATTTCCTTTTCTAAGTCAGAGGTTGTTTTTTTCTAGAGAGAGAGAGAGAGAGAGAGAGATGAGTTAAAATTGTGTCAGCTTCTAGATCTCCCTGCTGTCATCACACAGACTGTGAGCTGACAGTCACACTCTCTGACACCCCCAGCCTCGTACTGATGATGCGCTCTGACTCACAGATGGGTCTTCGGCAAGGATTTAACTGGTGCCAAAGAGTAAGTGGAAACGTTTGCAGTAATGTCAGCCCGTCAGCGAGGCCTGATTAAGAGACCAGGTAGCCTCTCTCAGCACAGGATGCTGACAGGAAGCATGGGAGGACCAGTTGTTTGGGAAAAGTGGTCATGTTTGTGGAAGGTTGTCTGAATTCAGAACCTGACCAGAAAAGTCCCACTAGAAATATCTTCAAGCCTTTCATTTAACTTGTTTTGGGTTTTTGATGGGCCAGATAGATGCGCAGTTATCTTTTGAGGGAAATGCTTTTTCCAAAACTTTTTTCTACTGATTGTTAAACTAAACATTTTTAGGTAAGATTGACAAAGAAGCCTTCCCAGCAGTACTCCTCTACCCAAGTCTGGCTCTCTTATTGTCGAAAATAACTTAGGTGTGATCTGACACAGTTAGAGGAGTTAAATGTAAATTCCATTATTTATTCCATGCATGTTTGGGCTAGTTTTTGTTCAGCTATATATATATATATATATATATATATATATATATATATATTTTTTTTTTTTTTTTTTTTTTTTTTTTGGTGGTGGTACTGGGGTTCCTGGAAACCCTACTACCTCCAGGCTGCAGACCTATTTTATACTTTTTTTTTTAATTTGGAAACAGAGTCTCTTAAGCCAGCGTGGCTGGCTTCGAACCTAAGCAATCCTCCTGTCTCCGCATCCCAAGTGCGGGGATTACAAGCGTGCACTACCACGCCCAGCTCAGCTATACTTTTCAACCAGGTCTTCCAAGTATTTGAAACTGGTAGAAAGTAGAGGATTCAGACACCAGTCTTAAAACAGTGACTATATTTAAAACCACATATGGGTTCCTTACAGTTTGTGAAATGTATTGTCACATTTGATGCTCCTGAAAACCCTAGCAGGAAGCAAGGTGGGAAGTACAGCTCTAGTTCTCTGGTCAGGAAAGCATAAGAGACATTAAAGGGCTTTTCGGGGCTGAGAACCATCTGGGATCTTCTTCCTGCTATATCATGTTGTCTACTCTGTGAATAACTCAAGAGTGATACAGGGAGCCGTGTGTGGTGATGCACACTTGTAATCCCAGTACATGGGAGGCTGAGACATGAGGATCGCAGGTTCATGGCCAGCCTCAGCTACTTAGTGATGCCCTCTGCAACTTAAGGAAATCCTGTTTCAAAATAAAGAATAAGCCAGGTGTGGTGGCGCACGCTTGTAATCCCCGCGATTGGGAGGCGGAGACAGGAGGATCGCGCAGGTTCGAAGCCAGCCGCTTGCGCTGGCTTAAGAGACCCTGTTTCCAAAAATAAAAAAAAAGTATAAAATAGGTCTGGGAGTGTAGCCCATGGGAGTGTAGCCCGGAGGTAGAAGGGCTTCCAGGAACCCCAGTACCACCAAAAAAAAAAAAAAAAAAAAAGAATAAAAAATTAGGCTGGGGATATAGCTCAGAAGTAGAATGCCTCTTGGTTCAATTCTCAGTACCACAAAAAAAGTAGTATTTACACTATTCCCTTTAAAGGTTCAAAGAATTGTCAAGTGTATCATCTCATCTGGCTAGATAGTATAAAGAGGAGGTAGGGAAGAGATAGTATGACTAGTTACAGAGAGGTTTCTAGTCTAACTACAAGAAAATTTCAGAAGAAAGCAGTTTAGGGAAATCCTGAGATCAGAACTCAAAGTTCTATCTCAAAGAATGCAAAAGGTTAATTTTTTAAAAAATAAAACCTCTCTGGAACAAACAACATTGGATTACAGATGTATTCTATAGTGTTGTGCCATCATCCCATAAGACCATGATAGAGAGAGGCACGAGATTCTTAGGACAGACAGAGCTGTCCAGAATTGCTACTTGCAGGTTGAAGTTAAGTCTGAAGGCATGAACTTAACTCAGTTATTTCACATGTAGGTGCGTTTACCTAACTCAACTCCAATATTGTGTAACAACCAAGAAAACTTTATGAAACATAAGGCATTTAATCAAGATTCCTTACATAAATAGTTATATGGAGGTGAGAATCATGAAATGACTACAATAGTTGTTGAAATATATGATCAATTAAACCTAGAGCAAGTACCAGTCACATGTAGTGGTTTGGGTCTCCCATCCACAATGTTTGTAGTTCTCTTAGTCTGGCCACAGAGAGCTTCCAGAACAAAGGCCTGGGTGCCAGGAACTCCCAGAAGGTAGTTTCAGTCTCCATGGTGACCAAAAAAAAAAAAAGAGAGAGAGAGAGATGATGTATGAGAGGAGTTTGGGAAACTAAAGAGAGACTGTAAGTTTGTCATTAGATGAATAAGTTCTTTGATTTATTTACATAAAGTCTTTGCTATCTTAAAAGAATCAGGAACCAAAATCAGAGAAAAAGGACATGCACTGGTGTCATTATCATTTTGTACTAGTGACCAAGTCAACATGGATGTCAATATTCAAACAAGATAGTTTCCAGAAGTTGATGCTATGTAGATAAAGGCACTAGAATAAAAGAATGTTGCCATGTAATCTATTAAACAAGAGAATAGATTGATACCCAGAGTCTGGCTTTCTGTGTAAAATAAAAGCTGTCCTAGATTACAAAAATGTTTCTTTCCTGTCTGTTCACTCCTTAATCCCCATGATCAGGCTTTGTCTACAACCATATTTTAAACTGTTCTCCCAGAAGCCATGATGGGCCTTCTAAAATTTAAGATACTGTTAATTGTAAATGTCCTATTATTTCATTAAAAATAAAAGATTCTCCTTCCAGTGATTAATAGTAGATATGGGTATTGAGTGAAAAGGAGAAATTTGAAATGACTTTCTAGAATTGGGTATCAATAACTGGTGATAGCCAAATTATGTCACATTCAGACATTCATTTTTTATGATCTCCTATTGATCTAGCAGTAGGAAGCTATTAAGATGGTCCCAAAGACTCCGCCCTTCTTTGTATTTATGACCTTTTGTAACTCCCTCCACTTATTTATTTATTTATTTATTTTTGGTGGTACTGGGTTCCTGGAAGCCCTTCTACTTCCGGGCTACACTCCAAGTCCTATTTTATATTTTTATTTGGCAACAGGGTCTCTTAAGCCAGCGCGGCTGGCTTCGAACCTACGCAATCCTCCTGTCTCCGCCTCCCAAGCGCAGCTATTACAAGCCTGCGCCACCACACCTGGCTAACTCCCTCCCTTTTAGTGTGGGCTGGGCTTATGGACCCCTCTTCCAGTGAAGGGAATGCCACAGAGGTGAAGGGAGCTCACTTTAAAGATTAAGATATAAAAGACTGTGGTTTCTACCTCTTGCTCTCCTGACCTCTGTGTTTTCCATTGATTTGAGTTGAGCTATCCTGTGAAGACAACCACGTGGCAAGGAACCGAAGGTGGCTCTGCTCACCAGCCAGTGAGGAACCAAGTCCTCAGTCCGCTGGCCACCCAGGGGGATCTGATTCCTGCCAACAACCACAAGGGTGAGCTTGCAAGTGAAATCTTCTTGAGCTTGCAGATCAGCCAGCTTACCGCAGGACTGCCACTTTATAAGAGACCTTATGTCAGAGGCTCTAGCTAAGCCATGCTTGGTTCCTGGCCCACAGATTATGCCATGGTAATATTTTGCCTCTAACTTTTGGGGAAGTTGGTTATAAAGAAATAGCTAACTAATACAATTTGTAAAAAGCAAATATAAAATATGTGGCATATGTTTATGGACCTACATATCTGGATTTAACCTTTCAAGCTTTATCTTACTCAGCCCTATATCTTAGGTCCTAGCTCTTCTGAACTCCTGAATCCATTGTTCTCTGCTTTTCCTTGTACATGTCCATTAGCCAAGAAAGCCCTTTCCCTTTTTATCCACTTACGGAAATTTTGGTCACCCATAAATGCCCAAATCATATACTAACTTTTCTTTGATGCCTTTTCCCACCATCTAAAGTATAAATAATTTCCTTCACCTGCCCCCATATAGCATCTTATTCCTTATGACAAAACTTAACTTCTGAAGCCAGAGAGGCCTGGATTAGTATTCACTTACACATTTTGGGACCTGGGGCAAATGACTTAACCTCATTACATCTCAGGTTTTCTCTTGTAGTATGGAGATGATAATAGTGCCTGCTTTACTGTGTTGCTAGCATTCAGTATTAATGGTATATAAATACCCATAGCATAGTTTTTAGTTTTTAGGACCTTATGTCATAGCTAATTATTTGTAACTTCACAATTATTTACATAGGAAGAACTCTGGTGAAATCATATTTGGAGCTCTGATAGTGTATCACTCAAATCTTTGTATTTAATCAGCACCCAATTTGTATCTACTGAACTTAATTGAATAATTATTGGTTTCCTCTATTTAGCTATTTTGTCCACATTTATATAGAAAATAGAGTCAAATCAAAACAAATGCCAAGAAAAGTTCAACTCTCATGGTATCATGAGGGCCAAGATTCTAAACAATATATATATAGTGGTATTGGGGATGCAATCCAGGGGCATTCTACCACTGAGCTACACCCCCAGCCCTATTTTTTATTATTTTAAAACAAGGTCTCACTGTGTTACAAACAGTCTTACTAAGTGGCTGAGGCTGTCCGCGAATCACGATCCTCCTGTCTCAGCCTCCCGAATGCTGGGATTACAAGCATGGGCCACCACACCCAGCTGATACTTTTTCTTCTTAAAGCAACATGTTTGTAAACAATCTCAGGAAGACAGTACAATTCCTTCCTCTACCCCCACCACCTCCATAGTACTGAGGACTGGACCCAGGGGTGTTCTACTTGGAACCACACCCTCATCCCTATTTATTTTTATTTTGAAACAGGGTCTTGGTAAATTGCTGAGAATGACCTCAGACCTGTAATCCTCCTTTCCGAGCCACCCAAATACTGGAATGCATCACCATGCCTGGCTAGTACAATTATTTGAATGCCATGCAAGTGTCTGGAGGTAAATGGTTAGATATTGGCATACAGTTTTTAAACTTAGGGGATTTTTAGACAGGCGTGGTGGCTCATTCCTGTAATCCCAGTTCTTGGGAGACTGACAGGAGGATCACAGGTTTGTGACCAGCCTCAGCAATTTAGTGAGACCCTCTACAACTTAGTGAAATCCTGTTTCAAATTAAAAAACAATAAATAAAATAGGACTGGGGATGTAACTCAGAGTTAGAATGTGCTTGGGTTAAATCCCTAGTACCACAAAATAACTAAATAAATAAACTTGGGGGTTATCCATTGGAGCAGTGGTGGGTGGCATTGGGGATCCAGCTGTGGAGACTGGAAGGGCTGAAATTCCAGTGAAATGCAGACATTAGACTTCCACGACCTTGGTCATGTCCCATCTTCACTACTTTTCTCCTTATGAGACATCCTGACATCCTGCCTAGAGTTGTCATTAGCAGAGAAATCAAAAACAGCATACTCAAAACCTATATGTCCTGGTCAATAAAGAGATTAAGTAAAACAAAAAGAACATTTGAAAAATAAGAGGCAGATCAAGAGCTGGAATTTTTCAAAAGTAATATTAAACTTTTGGTTCCAGCCCTGACAGAATAGTTTGTATTGAGATAACCCCCTGCTGTAAACAGCCTTGAACATAAGGCAACACACACACACACACACACACACACACACACCTGTTTGAAGGTGTTAGAGAGATGCCAAAGAGGCAGAGTTTATGAAGGGTCACACTACCTGAGAGGAAGCATACCCAACATTCATGCTTAAGACTCCTGGTGAGGAATAGAAGGGCTGGAATCAAGACCAAGTCTGCCTGAGGAGGGGGGTTGTAGATTGGCATTCTGAGCCTGCAAATGACTGGGACCCCAGGAGAAAAACTCCTGGAGAATAGGGACACTGCCAAGAACTAAGCCCAAAGGTCTTATGCAATTTCCCCACGAGCCATCTGCACGCTCCTAGGTTGCATGTGAACAGGAAGAAGCTCACTGAATTAGCCCGGCATGATCATCTCAGGCTGTAATCCCAGTACTTGGGAGGCTGAGACAGGAAGATCATATAGCGAGAACCTATTTCAAACTAAAGAATAAAATAGGATTGGGGGTGTAGCTCTGAGGTAGAATTCTCCTCGGTTCAATCCCCAGTACCAAAATTAATTAATTAATAAGTGAATAAATAGATAAAAAGAAAGGGAGAAAAAAGCTCATAAAATTAGATGGAAAACAGCATTAGAGCAGCTGTAGAGATGAGCAGCCCCAGGGTGCTGAGGACACTAGGGTCAGAGTTCAAGCCACACCAAGTGGGAGAGTCCTGATGGGCACCCTGGGTCTTCAGTTGAGACCCGAGTGGACCTTGAAATAGGAGTAAAACATAAACACATAAGCCTCATAAAAAATAAATAAATAAAACATAAACCTCTGACCTCAGGATAGGAGTAAACCATAAACATGCTCTCCCTAACAACACCTGAACCTGCCCTCGGCAGTTGAAGGTGATCTGTCATTTATCTACTTAATGGAGAAATTGTATTCCTCTTTGGAGGAAGTTGTAGTTGTGCAGAACCTCTTCAAAATTTTTTTGGGGGGTACTGGGGATTAAACCCAGGGACATTCTACCTCTAAACAACACCTCCCAGCCCATTTCATTTCATTTTATTTATTTTATTTTATCTTTGAAACAGGATCTTACTAAATTCCTGAAGGTCTCTCTGAGTTGCTGAGGCTGTCCTCGAACCTGTGATCCTCCAGTCTCAGCCTCCCAAGTCTCAGCTGGTGTTAAGACAACCAGCATGTCCAACCACGCCCAAGTTGTGCTTCAATTTTTTTTTTCCTGTACAATGTGCTACATTCAAAAAGAGTATGGGTCTTAGGGAATGAAAAAACAGCAAATAACCAAATATCAACAAGTGGATAAGTGATTCAAATTTGGGGATTATCTAGCAAGGCCTTTTGAAACTTTATTTTTTGCTGTGGTAAACTATACATAACAAGAAATTCATCATTTTAGCCCTTTTTAAAGCACGTGGTCGGGTGACACCGAATACACTTGCTGCTTTGCAGCCTTCACTATCGCCCATCTCTAGAACCTTTCGTCTTCCGAAACTGAAACTCCATGTCCCTGAAGCGACAATTTCCCATTCTTTTCTCCACACAGCCCCTGGCAACCTCCATTCTGCTTTCTTTCTCTATGAGCTAGACTGCTCCAGGTTGCTCCTATACATGGACTCATGTGATACTTGGCCTTTCCTGATTGTCTTATTTCAGTTAACATAATCTGCTCAAGGTTCATCCACTTTGTAACGTGTCATTAATGTCTTTTTTAAGGAAGAATGATATTCCATTGTATGTATGCACCACATTTTGTCTAGCCATTGACACACAAGTGTCAATAGATATTTTATTTGTGTAGCTTCCACTTTTTAGCTATTGAAAACTATTATCCTAGGCACTTATGTGTACAGATATCTGTTCAAGAACCTGATTTCACTTCTTTGGGGTATATACCTAGGAGTGCAATTGCCTAATTGTATGGCAATCCAATATTTAACATACAGGCGTTTTTCCAAAAAGCTACAATAAATATGTTTAAGAAAGTAGAAGGCAAGATGGAGAATTTCAGCAGAGACTTTAAATCTGTAAAAAAAAAAAAAAATCAAAACCAAAATAATCTCAAACTGAAATTCTGAAACTGCTATAACTTGAGATAGGCGTTGAATATCAGAAATCAAGTTTTATCCTTCTAGTGTGCAGTGCTTGCTGAAATTAATGGGTTCCACTCTGGTATTTCCATACATGCATATATCACGCGTTGGTCCTATTCATCCTCACCTCTGCCTTATTTTTCCCTCCCCTCTCTCCTAATGTCCCCACTTTCCCCTTATCTAATAGTGTTTCTTCTTTCAGGTCAACTCTTTTTTAAAAACTAATTTAAAGAAGCTAAAACAATATTAATAATTTAGCATGTGCCAGACACTTTACTATGTGTATTTCAGGCATTAATTTCTGTAGTCTCACACCCCCATATTGAGAAAGAACTGTAATTCTTCCTATTTTGTTGATGAGTCGACCAAGGCGAAAATGTTTATGTGCTGTGTTTATGTTTCTGTGATTTGTCCAATTTCTCATAGGTTTTAGGGACTTGAACTCCAGTTTTCTGGGTCCAGATTCTTACCTCTGCATTACTTTTAAATATATACTTAAAAAAAACAAAAATTGTTCTTTTTGGCTAAGTGGCTAGTTGCCCTTTTTGGAAATCAGTGGAAAATTGAGAAACCAACTTGCTTGCGACTTATGGTGAGGCACTTCTCACACCTCTTGCAATGTAACCTTTACATTTATTTATTTTTTCTTATATGCTCCTTGAGGACCAAAGGGCGCTATTTAAGATATTTTGTCATGGGATCGGTTGGTTATACCTGTTTGACCCACAAGAAACATCACCCTGGCGAACAGAATGCCCCATCTTTCTTCTTAAACTCCAAATCGCTCAGGGCCACAAGGCATAAGCCATGGGTTTAAATTTGACACTCTCTATTTCCTCCTCTCATATTTGGGGATCTCATTCAGAGGATGCT
Organism: Muscardinus avellanarius; assembly: GCF_963383645.1. NCBI lineage: Eukaryota > Metazoa > Chordata > Mammalia > Rodentia > Gliridae > Muscardinus > Muscardinus avellanarius. The sequence continues at coordinate 42,389,229 of NC_137798.1, read as the reverse complement.
GACATTTTGCCTTCTCTACATCCCTGTCTTTACTCCTTCCTCTGCCCTGTCACCTGTCTTAAATGTTTAATTTTTTGCTACACCTCCACCGCACATGATGGCATTTGATGGCAGACACCTCCAGTGATGGGACATTCCTTGGGGAAATCCATTTTCTTTCAGCTTTGGCAGGGAAGATCACACGTGTATTACATAAAACAAAGGGAGTATTCATTGGGGCCTTAAGGTTTCCAATATATTTGCCTTTAGCTTCCATTTCCTCAATCTCTTTGTTCACCCAGGTTATGTTTCAAAGTGCCCCACATCCTATTTTGATCTCTTATTTTGGGCCCTCTGATATGAATGACTTTTTTCTCTCTTCTTTCTCTTTCCTCCTCCTCTCTCCTCCTCCTCCTCCTCCTCCTCCTCCTCCTCCTCCTCCTCCTCCTTCTTCTTCTTCTTCTTCTTCTTCTTCTTCTTCTTCTTCTTCTCTCTCTCTCTCTCTCTCTCTCTCTCTCTCTAAAAGGAGCTGCTTATTATGTATAGAGAATTAAAATTAATAGCTCTTTTATTGTGTGTGTGGTACTGTGGATAAAACCCAGGGGCATTCTACCTCCAAGCTACATTTTTATTTTTATTTTATTTATTTATTTATTTATTTATTTATTTATTTATTTATTTATTTATGGTGGTACTGAGGTTCCTGGAAGCCCTTCTACCTCTGGGCTACACTCCCAGACCTATTTTTTATATTTTTATTTGGAAACAGGGTCTCTTAAGCCAGCGCAGCTGGCTTCGAACCTGTGCGATCCTCCTGTCTCCGCCTCCCAAGCGCGGGGATTACAAGCATGCACTTTATTACAAACGCCCAACTTTATTCTTTTATTTTGAAACTGGATCTCACTAGTTGCAGAGGACCTCACTAAGTTGCTGAGGCTGGCCATGAACCTGCATTCCTCCTGTCTCAGCCTCCCAAGCTGTATACTGGGATTACAAGCATGTGCCAACATACCCATCTGGCAACTCTTTTTCTTATATTCAACACTTTAAGTATTCCTTAATTTTTATAGTGTGAGGTCCAATTTTCTAAAGACTACAAAGCTTTCTGCCGCGGGAGATGAAAAGCCAAGGACATTATTCCACCTAAAAGCAGATACCTACAACTTTTCTACATTTATGTAATTTTCTTTACCAACCTCATAAGAAGACTTACAAGCCAGCAAGTAAACAGTGTTTAGTGGCTGCCCATGTGTACACAGCCCTCCATTAGCCAGCATACCCTGTACATAAAAAAGACACAGCTCTGGCCCTCTAAATGCTTGACTCTGCAGTAAAATGCCTATATGAGCAAATACAGTCATTTCAGTTACACAGTTCTATTAGCCTTTTGAAAAAAATCCCGAAAGCTACTGCAAACATGGTAAAGATCGGGCCAGTTGGAAAATACATTTGCATTCTCGATTCTTTCATAGCTCTTCACACCTCTTATGTAACCATTCTCAATTACAGGAAAAAAGTCCCACCAAAACTATGAAGGGACTTTCCAGACAGAAGCAAACTGTCCCCATAGGAAATAAAAAATCTTCAAAGTGTCCCTTTCATTGAACTTGTTTCTCTTCCTCCAACAAATGGACACATCAGGCATAAAATTTAATTGAGACGCACTAAAGTAAGGGTCTGGCTTACCTGAATGGGAGAGGTTACAGCATTCCATGAAGGAGACACCGCAGTGCTAACAGCGCATCGGCCGCCTCTCATTGCCCGATGTTGACCTTCTAATCACACTCACTATTTGGACCGTCAATTATTTAGAATTTCAATAGCCTCCCATTATATTCTGCTGCGTGATTCTAGCTTACGTTTTTTTTTTTCTATGTGTTTGTTTTAATTTAAGAGCCAGCATTGATATTGACAATTCTTTGACAGCAAAGGAAAAACCACCAGGAGTGTATCTGTTTATTGAGGACTGACAGCTTTATAGCTAACATAAAAATAATCTAATGTTTATTGGGGCAAATGTTTGGACTGAGGATTAAGTGAAACTACTGAATAGAAAAAAAAATCTTTTCATCCTATTCAGACTTGGCAAATAAGGTTTGAAATCTACTACATAAAACCTTTTTGTGTTGATTTCCTTAATGTTCGTCCCTTAACTTCCCCACCACTCGCTTTCTTTCACTCCGCTCCCCAAATTATGTTTTACAACAGGGGTTTTTGAAGTAAATAAAATCCTGAAAAGGGAGATGCTACTGTTCAGAGAGTTGTTGCTCTAGAGTCTGCACAGGCCGTGCAGACTTCCCGGATGGCAGTAAGGCAAAATCTAAACTTGTGGGGCCCCGTCGTATCCACTTCTCCCACTTCATGTAGCTTACAAATAATAAGAACCCGTGAATTTTGTTATTGTTATCGCTTTGTTTTATTGTTGCATTACAGTCGTTATTGTTTTAAACTGTTCTAAACTATTAAGGAGTCTTCTTTTATTGTTTTGCCTTTGGCTAGGTGTTAATAATGCTAGGTTATTTTTTAAAATTTTTTACTGAGACATACGAAAAGTCTTTTAAAAAGATAAAATGCTCTTTCTATAGGTGAAAATACTACCCGCTTGAAAATAATCTAGTAGGTTGAAAACTGTTAATTAAAATATTGTTAGGTGAATAATGTTCAACTTTATTTTTTTTTAATTAAGTGTTAGTTATAATCACCGTGCCTAGCTCTTTCTCTAACATTTTTCTTTTAAAAAGTAAAGAAGAATTTTATACTTATCCAGTCTATCCTAGCAATGTTCAGGTCAGTAGCTACTGCTACTTTTCCCTCTGCCCTACTCTCCCTCTCCTGACCTTATTGTTCATTGAGTTAATATATGAGAGAAAAAAAAGTCAAGCAACTTGTTAAAGGTCACCAAGGAGCAGCAGTGGGGCTAGAAATGGAAACCAGGTTTCCTAGCTGAACTGATGCTTCCAGTGGAGTTGGGGCGGGCTTTTGCTCCCCCCAACCCTTTAAAGAGACTGTCTATGTCCTGACAGCCGATGCGTGAGCATTCAGACAGCTCAGTTTTCAATTTCTTCACTGGAAACAAATGTCCCCATACCTATGGGTAGGTTTTTGTGAAAGCTGGTTGCTTATCTACACGTCAGTGGACCAGTGCACCTGGGGAGACCGGAAATGTCCAAATCTTGTAGCAGCTGAATGGTTTGTAGGTGTTTTACACCAGATGTGTACGTAAAGCCAAGGAGTGCTTCAGTAGGAGGCAGTAGTGAGCTACTGCAGGGCAAGGATTCTCTCTTGCCCCCGTGGGTGTCCCTGGGACCTGACAGAATCCTACAGTCAGAGACAGAATTCGGTAAATGTTTGTGGAACTTATTTAGTTTTGTTTAAAGATTGATTTGACCCTTTAAAAAAAAAAAAAGAAAATCGTATACTTTTTATTTACTAAGTAATAATACTTTTTATTTACTTTTTCATTTTTATTTTACTATTTATCATTTAATAATACTTTTTATTTACATTCTTTTTTATTTACTACTACATGATCTATTCGCTAATGGTGGTTATTCTTAAGTCCCATCTGCATCCTGTCATGGTGATGATGTTGCCTGCTTTTCAAAGGGTCAGAATGCCGTGCTGTGCCGAGATCGCCAGCCAGCTGGCAGGTGGGGTATTTGTGGGGTATTTGCTTTCTCCCTCAGCATCAGCCCGGGGGTTCTTGAGAGGTGACTGACTTAGAGCCTCATGAACCCCCTGACTCCCCCTGTGCAGAGGGTACTTCTCTTTCTTAATAAATGAGGGAAGGCAGCTCTCAGCCACACTAAAAGACTACAGCAATCCTTTACCACACTTTCCCTGACTGTGATGTGTTGGAACAGCTCGGTGTCATTTAGACAACATTTGTTCTGAAGGTGCGTATGTGTACGTGCTGTGTTGTGTCTGAATTCTGCACCACCCCTGCCCCGAGCTGCTCTGCCTGGCTGCCTGTTACTTTCTAGGCACAGCTCACGGTACTGAAGTGACTCTCGATCTCATTCTGTGCTTTGGTTCCCGATGCCTCCTCTGGGTTGGTGACAGGAGTCAGCCTGGCACACTTTCTGCTCCTACCTGTCATCCTAAGAAGGACTGATGGGCTTCAATAGGGCATGCGAGCTACTGGGCAGAACTATAATTGTGTCAGATCCACACTGGCCCAGCTTTAGAATGGACTGTTCCTCACCCTGAAGTCTCTGTGATTAGAAATACAGAGGTTACAAGCAACTTCTGTGACTCTATCCTTTCTTAAAACAAAACAAAACAAAACTCTAGTGATTGACATTTCATTTACTCCCCCTTTGGCACTGGAGATTGAACCCAGGGGCATTCTACTTCCAGGATATACCCCTCCCAGCATTTTTTTAAATTTTGTAACAGAGTCTCACTAAGTTGCTAAGGGTCTCACTAAATTGCTGAGGCTGGCCTCAAACCTTTGATCGTGCTATCTCAGCCTCCCAACTACTAGGACACACTACTACACTCTGATTATTTTACACCTCCGTAAGCTGTCCAGACCTTTTTGTCAGAATCTGTTAGGGAAGCAGAGTTGTCGTGCAGGTGTGCAACACTATACTCCAGAAGCTGGGCTTCTTCCAAAGTTGGCCCCCAAAATTGGGCCAGCTTGGCCCTGAGCAGCACTTTCCTCAGAATGGATTGTTTTGCTTGTAATTTAAAAATTGACCAAATGGACAGCTTTATTTTTAAGACCTCAATGACAAGGTTAAAATTATTTTAATCTATATACCACTCAGCAAGACTCAAAAATCATTTTCTAATTGTGTTTATTTAAAGGTAGGTTTTCCCAGAACCCCCATAATAAAAGGATCAATTTAAATTGATTTTAAAAACTGTATCTCTAAGGTTACTGTAGCTGCTGTAGTCATATTACCAGAGCTGGAAATTCTCTCATTTCCTCTTGATTCACAAAGTCATAATAAATGGTCCCCAGTAATAAAAGTGTAGTATATGGTAAGAACAAGTGGGAGAAATTCATAAATCCAACTACTGAAATTTATGAGATTTTTGTATTGTTAATTTTTAGTCAATTTCATATATACACTAAGCCAGCAACATAAGTCAACCTTTTTTTTTTTTTTTTGCTTTTGATATGGGAACTTGAATCCAGGTACATTCTCCCTCTGAGCTACACTGCAGCCCCTTTTATTTTTTTACTTTGAAACAGAATCTCACTAAGTTTTTTACTAAGTTGCTGAAACTGGCCTGGAACCTGGTATCCTCCTGTCTCAGCATTCTACGTACTAAAGTAATAGGTGTGTGCCACCATACCCACTCCTTTAATTTTTATTCCTTGGACAAGAGCCTTATTCTTCTATGAAGTTTATCTACATCATTAATAATCTGTTCTACAATTCAATCTTTGATTCACTGCATAGTTATGTTTTCCAATCCCGTTTCAGTCTGGAGCAAGCATATTACATATTGATGTTGTACATCTGTAAAGAGACTCATCAGTTGAGCTGGGCGTAGTAGTGTACCCCTGTAATCCCAATACTTGGGGAGCTTGCCTCAGAACCTTAGTGAGGAGACCCTGTTTCAAAATAAAAAAATAAAAAGGTTAGGGGTATAGTTCCAAGATAGAATGCCCCTGGGTTTTATAGTACCAAAAAAACAAAAATAAAAAACACTCATTGAGATTTCTTTAGTAAGCCTCATGAAAAGTGATTATTTTTCTCCTTTGTCCTTTTGAGAAAATAAAAACACTTTCGGGGAGAAATGAAAAAGTAAACATCATTAACTAGAAAACTCCTTGCCCATTTCTACTCTCTGTTAATGCTCCATACACCTGCCCCGATCATACTACATTTATTGCCTGGATGATATTTTACCTACACTAATCTTGTCCACAGACCTTTTTTTTTTTTTTTACATGTTTGCCTTAAGGCTTGCTGATTGACAACTTCATCTCTATCAACTATTTATTTTCCTTTGAGGTGACATCATATTCACTTTCCAAGTCTGTATTCTTTTCATAGTCCAATAAAGTCAATGTGTTCCACTGACGCCTTTGATCTGCCTCTTCTTGCCAAGGTTTTTCTATGTCTTTACTGATCTCCACAATGAGTATGATACTGTGGGTCTCTTGAAGGTGTGTGCAAGTCGAAGTCCCATTGTATATATAGAACCAAGCCAAAACTTGCCATGTGAAAGATAAAGCCTGGAGAGAATAAAGGCCATATGTCAATCCAGACAAAAAGACTGACTGCAGCTACTTTTCCTCATGTGGTGTTTATCATTATTTCTATGGAAACCGCACGCAGATCTCCAAGGATTGAATATGACCCTGGAGATGTACACAAGTAACTTTGAAAACACTCGGTCCATTAACTTTGGGCTCACCGTGTACTTAGGCTTGTCCTTTCCTTGCCTCCTAACTGCAAAGGACACGACCGGGTGTTTGTTACTGGCCTTGGGGCTCCTTGGGGGAGGGGCCTGGGTGGGAAAGTGGAGAGGTTTCTTCTTTGGGGTGGTTGTGAGGTACAGAACACAGTAAGCGTCCTTACCCACCCTTCTGCACTGCTTCTGAGTCTCAGCTTGAGGCTCACCCATTCATTCCCCTTCAGATTTTCTCATTAGTGACTTTGCCAGGAACCAAAGTAACTTGCTTCTATCCCCAGACCCCTATACTCTCCCTCTAATTTTTTTTTCAATCAATAGCTGGTTGGGAGATTGTCAGTTATGTGGAAATTCTGTCTCACCACCCACACAGTATAGACAGGTGACCAGATCCCGACAGCTTTGCCTCCATGTTGCCTGTTCGTTGAACTTTTACACGTGTGTATGCTTAAAGATGGCATTTTCATTTTACTGAGATTAGGAAGAAAGAGTAATGCCAATCTATGACACTGTTTCAGAAGGCAAAGAACACTAGAAAAAGACAAGAATTTGCAAATAGGAACCAGAGAGAGGATGTTTAGGGAGAGAGACCCAGAGAGGACTGCTTTTAAGATGTGGGGGGAAGATGTGGTAGGATCTGTGATGATCATAAAAAATGGTTTTCCTTGATGGAATCCCAGGTGGGGTTGGGCACCTGAATACTCTTTCAAATGCAAAAAGCAGTCCTATAAAATTGTTTCTAATTCTTTTAATGAGAGAGGAAATGTCACGTTCAAACAATGGAAGAAGAACGTGTACTTTGTGCGCTGATGATTAAACCACAGAGCTTTACAGACTAGCATTCACAGAGTAAATGTACAACTTAAGCTTCATGTCCCATTCTAGACTTTTCAGGGCATCATCCGTTGGGTGGCTGTCCTCTGTATGCCCCAGGGTCACCTACACTTTGGATACTTCACAGTTTATTAGCAACTTGATAGCAAACCAGTTTTTCCATTTATATAATACTTGGGCCAACATTTTGATGGGGGAAGGGGTGCATTACAGCTCTCCACTGTGGCTTTTCAATTACCCATGTGGTCTGCCTCCCATTAACAGGAATAATTGGGAACTGGATATGTAGAATACAGAGTTACGGCCATCGAAAAATGCTGCTAGAAACATGAAGTTCACAGGCCTCTGTTAAGATCTCTTCAAAAGGATCAGGTTTTTTGAGGAGATTTCAAATATGAGGCCTCAGATACACACTCTTTTCTCTCCCCCTCTCTGCCTTCCACACATTTCTCTCCCTAAGGTAAAATATGACCTGTTCTCTCCCTACTTAGGACCAGCACGGGACTCACCCCTGAGCCACCACCATGGCGTTAGGTTCTCCAAGTCATAGGGTTGTTGTGGGGAAGTGCTGGTGGCCCAAGCATACCTCTGGGTATTTCTAAAAACAGAGAGCACTTATCTAGTTACACTAAAAAAAAATTAATATCATAAAAAAGACCAAATGTAATAGCTTTTTATTTAGAACTTTTTTATTGAAGCATAGTATAACAGTGAGAAGTACACACAAGTGTACAATTGAGCAACTTTTCACAAGCTAGATACTTATGGATGTAGCACTCAGACCAAGACAAAACTTTTGCAGCTCCCAGAAGGCTCCTGGAGCCTCCTTCCCATCACCCTCTGCCCTGCCCCCACCACAGGTAAGGGCCATCTCAGCGCTGGCTCTTTAATTTCCAAATATCCCATCATTTTCTCGCCTGGTTTATTGGCTGATTTTTGTTGGAGAGCAAAAGGGGGTGGCTAATCCCCTATAGCTGACTTCTTTGCATTGTGGGATTTTCCTAGCTGTTAATTATTAACTTTTACTTAAAATAAAACTTCCATTGTGCAAAGGAGAAAAACTCCATGAGCACAGTACATGTGATATAAATCACTTTTATGTCTGTGAAACAGCTGAGTTTACATTTTTATTACATTGTTTGAAAAAGTATCTTTTCATCTGGAAAGAATCAGTTTAAAATGTGATTGTCAACACAAAAAAACAGTTTTCTGTTTAAAATGGCTGCCAGTGGAGCTAAGAACTATAATTAAGCCAGGTTTTTCTTCATAGACACTAGTTACTAAAATCTAGAAGTTTTTTGCTGAGATTTGCAAAAGAATTTTCTTTTAAAAACAGGTAAGGTGTTTTTGTTTACATAAAATAACTAATGGGCAAGAATATTTTTCGGAAGGACAGAATGCTTCCTGCAAAAGATGATTTAGTGATATAATTTTAAATTAAATTTAAAGTAATATTTGCCTTTATGCAGTATTGCCTAGTAGGAATACTTTAATTTAAAAAAAAAAGAGGCTTACTTGTTAAATAACTAGCAACTTATAGAATAAATTTTCTCTCTAAAAATTTTTAGGTTTAAATAATTCCGAGATGATCCTTTTAGAAATATACCATAGTTCAGTTAGATCGCCCATTCTATTATGGTATACATGAGTTGGAAAGCCTGAAGCCATTTGTTTACGTTCACTGATTTCTTGCTATTTATTTTGAAGTAGTAAAAAAAGGAAGGATAGATTTGTTTGATGGTATTTCCTGCTGCATTTAATTTTGAACTCAATTTTTAAATAAAAATTGATATGTACCACATTCCTTTTATAATCGAATACATTGGAAGATGTAATTGAGATTTTGACGATACATATCCTCTTGTTTCCAGCACAGTGATACCATGTTATATGTAGTTTTGTAACAGTCCAACCTTCCCAAATCCCTTCTTTGAAAAGTTTATTTTTCAAAACATAGGGCAATCATCACTATACAACCTTGTGTGGTAGCCAACCTTTCATCTTAAACCCGATTTCTAAAATCCTATTATTTTGTGGCTTTTCTAACAGTGGATTTATTTGGGCTCAAAAGAGTCTCGGGCTTTTTGGAGAACAAAAATTCTCCATAATCCATAATTAAATGAGCTACAAAAACTGTTTAAAAATTAGTAAAACAGAAACCATGTTTGTGAATATTTGTTCAAAATAGGTTTAGGTGCAAAAGAATTTTGTGAATTCAATGCTGAATCTGTAATTATTTTCATGAACTAAAGAAAAGTAAAGTCATCATTCAGCATTTTGCCTGACAAGTACAGATGGCAGAATTTTGAAGGCCAAAAGAGAGATATAGATGATTTATAGATTTAAACAGGATAAAGTACCGACCTTCAAACACTAGGTTTAAAAATAATTGAAATTTTTATACAGATCTGAAGTTTTTAGGACGATCACTTATTTGGGTTTAGACTTTTTCTTTTACCTAGTTAAGAGTTATTATCCTGCTTATTACTTTGAAATGATGACTATAAATATATCTTAAGATGCCACTACACTTAAGGAAAAAACTTAACAAAAATACTTCTGGATGCTGCAACTAATGGGTATTAATGAGTAAATTAAATTTAACCAAATAGATACATTAAATCTCATGTTGAAAGCACCTAACGAGTGTTGTACATAGCTTTGTCTTTTTAACAACTGCCGATTTACCTGGGGTACTGTTCTTCAGATATATATAAAATCTATAGTAAAAAAAAAAGATGTATTTTTATATGGGCAAGATGACATTTTTCCATATCTTTTTGCTTTCTATATTTTCTTAGACATTGTATTTCTATCTTTCCCTGCCTACAGATGTGTTTGTGTTGAATGGCAGGCATAGGCTAAATAGTGGATATTACCTGTTTTCTTTGAGGGAGTTGATAGAATTGGATATTTAAGAGAGAAAGGTACAAACGAAATGAACCCATCGTCACCACCTTAAATACATCAAAACCTACCATTGGTATTCTTAAAAAGAAACAGCATGTTCTTTCTTCAATCCCCTCCTTGCCCTATTGCCCCAAAGATATCTGCTTATGTTCCCACCCCAAAAGTCTAGAAAGTAATTTAAGGCAAACCAGATTCTCTGTGTCAGAACTTCAAACAGCAAATGATTCCAACTATTCATTTCACTGCATTTATTTATGAGAAATTATAGAAATGTCGGCCAGTAATAGTAACTCCCAAAACTTCACCTACCTATAAAGTTTTTATTTCTATCATAAAGTTAATATTTTTATTTCTGTCATAAAGTTAATATTCCTATGCATTTTACCTATCAGCCCATAAATGAAATTAAGCGAACGTTAACAAATAGTCGAATGTTAATACATCGTTGAAATAAAATGCATGTGCAGAACCAAAAAAGAATACTAGGTAAATATAGTTTTGTTTGTTTGTTTTCCTCTCTAAAACCTGTGGATATTTGATTGGGTTTTAGATGGTAAAAAATGAGCAAAACCAAATCTACAAAAATCCCATTTTCGCCTGGAATTTATAAATTTGACAAGTCCATTAAGCAATAAACCCTGATGGTTAGAAAAGTGATCTTTTCTAGGTAAGTAAAACAACTAGAGAAAAAAGCAGTGACTTACTTTTCCTGAGGGCCAAACCTGTAAGACAAGTTTAGTTCTCTGGACTCTGAGGTCCTCTTAGGGAAAGAGAAGAAAGACAGGTGACAGGAAAGCACATACTTTCAGTACCAACAGAGTCCAAAGATTTCCATCGGAACTTTAAGCGTATGCACAGACACATTCCTTAGTGGGCTTTGAAACCAAAGATGCCGTTTACATGCCAAATACTTTAGAGTATTACAAGACAATATTCAGAGCTGTGGTGTTTTTCAGCACACACGGATCTGGGGTGGGTGTCCTCATTGCTGTGGCCATCCACGATTTCAACGCAGCATGGTGCTTGGGCCCAGGTGATGCATAAGGGGGAGGGCTGTGAGAGGCGGCGTCCCCGCCGCTGCCCGTCTGGGTGACTCAGGCTTCCGTGACGGCCACTCTTTGTTGAGAATTGTTGGCAGTGGCAGCCGCTTGCAGCTTCAGATAAGAGCCGCGGTTCTCAGGTAATGCCCTCGATCAGAGCCCTGATGACAGACTGGGGAGTGCAAGTTTTTTCAGGTGCTGTGTTTGCTCAGTAATCCTTCAGTGCCAATCTCCTCCAAAGAGAGCTGGGGACCCATCGGTAATGGACATCAGCCATTAAGCTCATAATATATGTCATCTATCGGGTTACTGCTTTGTTACTCTCGAGTGATGAATGGATGCTGTTATGCTTTAAGAAAATAAACCAGTGCTGTAAATATGTCCAGACTTATAAACGTGGCCGCTTGCTTTTTTCCATTTCTTCAGAAGTAAACGCAGAGTATTCCTGAAATGCTAGATTGACTTTCGAAGTCCGGAGAGCAATGTGCTTTACGTTAGTGTTTGGAGTTGCGTAGGGTCCACATCAAACAAATTACTCTCAGGGTGTCTATAACATGTTTCACTGTGGCTTGATACAGCTAAGTTTACGCTTCGCAGGAGCATTCTGATTAAAACAGGCATGCCTGCAAAGAACGATTCACAGAAACCATTCGTGCATCTGTGGGGAAAAAAGAAAAAAGAAAAAAAAAAAAAAGATGGGGAACTTAGGTGTTAAAGAAGCATGACACCAAAACAGTGCTCCTGTGTTAATCCTAGTTATTCCTGTGTTGGCTACAGATGCTTCTGCATCACAGAAAGAAGCCATAATCTTTAAAGACGTGTTATATTTTAGTAAGGCAGTTTCCCAAAAGTGATACTGTACTTAGTACCATTTTGTATACAGCATTTGCATCTGCTTTGTGGACACATTTATACACTCACTTGGAATAATGCCAATTCTTTTTAGTATAATATGGACTGTCTATTCACTCTTTGCCTCTTTGCTAAATCAACATTAATTTGTACATCAACTCTTGAAGTTCTTTAAGAGAGTTTGTCCTTTTTGAAAGCGCCCAGAAATTAAATTCTAAAACTGGCGTGCTAAGTGTGTTTTAAAGCCATTTGAAGGTTCATTCGTTGTTTTTGTTATTTTTCGGCAAAATGTCTTTGCCCCTCCCCTTTTTTAAAGAAAAGGAAAATTAATACCGACAGTCCTGGGGAAATATAATAAATGAGCCCCCCTTCCAGCCAGGGTTAGATCAATAACTTCACCTAGTTTTCATGGCCTGTCAGGATATTCTGAGTAGAATATATTTCAAGGGCCATTTCACTGGCTCCATCTCAGTGGCTTTTTTCCTGTTTTTCTCCTATCGGCTACTCTTGTCAACTGACGCAAAATTCCTTTGGGCACCTGAGAGCAGGTGCCTGGTTATGTGTAAGCTCAGCTTCTCTGGGGCCACAGAAGGTGAAAGACCACATCTCAGTCCCTCCCCCCGACAGTGTAACTGTTACTCTAGGCCGTTGATGTGGCTTCTGTAGCCCTCGAGCAAGGAAACTCTCATGGACATGGACAACAGTGGCGGTGTGTGTTTATTTTATTACCGTAGGTTCATGATTGCCAGAGAGGTGAGGGGCCTCAGGTCCATCGGTTCTAATTGCTGTGCAGGCCTGTGGGCTTCTACCCAGGCCACAGGAAGTCCAGAGGCTGGGCCCTGGGGTGCAGGGCGATATGCCAGACTCTTTCAATGTTTCCCCACTCCCACTTTTATGCCCCATTTTTAAAAATCATTTTCTAGATGGTCCTTAAAAGGCATCTTAAAGTTTCAAGGACATCTAATCAAATGAAGGAAACAGTTAATTGCACAGAATTTCTCTGTTCCCAGAGAAAAGAATTAGAAGTACCTCAGGACTCAGAGGAAAAGTTTCACAAAGAGATCCTTGAGGAGGGATAAACTATTCCTGAATTTAAGCTCTACCTTCAAAACATTGTGCCTGGGAATTTAGACACAAATTAGGAATGAGCTGGAGTTCATTCACTGATGAATCTCCGGATTAATTTTCATATGGAGCTGTTCTAGTGAGGACCTCTCCGATTGCAGAAATATTGCAAAATATCTTTTTAGTAAGTTATCCATAAAAAAGAAAGTCACCTCTGGTTTGACCACCATTTAGAATCAAGTATTCAAATATGTGTTTTCTTTAATGCCAGTATACCAGTTGTATTTGAAGAACAATATAGAGGCTTGAAACGTGCCAAACAGCAGGGAACAGGAATAACCTTTAACGAGCGCCTACCCTGGTGCTGGGTCCTTCACACACATTGCATTATGTGATCTCACAACAACCTTTGAGGTAGCTTTTATTGTCCCCATTTTATAGGTGGAAACCGAGGTGCCCAAGGCCCCACAGCTAATAAATAAACCCAGGCGTGTCTGATTCCAGAGTCCGTGTTCTTGTTTATACACCAGGGTGCCTCCCAAGAATCAAACCCATAGCCGGGGCCTTAAATGACTAGAAATAGAACATTTGCTCCCAAGAAATAATGTTCAGTGATGCCACATTTTTTGGTTTCTATCAAGATGCTTCACTTATGAAAGTAGAATCTTAGGATCTGTTTCCAGCTAGCCTCTTGTAGCATAACCTGTACATGGATCACTTAATGAAGGCTTGCAAGATTCCCCCAACTTCATTGCAGTAGGACTTTGTAATATAAACATGCATTATAGAAATGAGAGCTCAAACATCCATTCTCCACAGGTGTTACCTGTGCATGTCTGTTCTTGCACTCTCATTATTCTACTTGCAGGGCGACTCCATCTGGCCCCCTGAATAAGCTTTCATCAAAAGAATGCTTTAGTATAGGACCTGAGCATGCAAAGACAGCCAGCTTCAAACTGAACTTATATTACTCAGGATGCTGACACACTGATCTATATAACCTGCTCTTCATATTGTAGTTTTAAACCACAGAACAATGGTAATGCTAATAATAATTTGTACTCCAGTGGCACCTTTTGGTAAAGAGCTCAAATGGCTTTATGGCTATTGTCTCAGTAATCCTCCCGCCATCCCTGTGGGGTAGGTGAGGACAAATACAGACATCTTCACCTTTCACATGCAGAGTCAGGAGGACTTTCTGGGTGACTGGCAGAGGGGTGTGTCAGACTATATTAAATGCATGTTGATGGATCCAATACACATATTTTGGGTTTGGTTGCTAGTTGGTCTGGTTTCGTTTGGTTTTATTGCCGAACCCAAAGCCCAAATAGACTCAGAATCCCATGGGAAAGAATGAGCCAACCCAAGGGCAGTCTGGTTGGGCCCCTTGTTTCTGCTTCTCTTGCTCTTGTCTTCTAGAAGATATGATTGGATTAGCTTATACCAAGGGTTGTGCTCCAGTCTGCAATCATCTGAAGTTACCCCTAACTAACTAAGCTCTTCTTCAGTCCTATTCTCTCAAACACTAAAAGAAATTTTGGTTGGTCTTCAGGCTGGCGGAGGAGGATGAGGTCAGCTCTAGGAAGAACCATGTGCTGATGAAGAGAGATACCAGGCCACTTTTACATAGAACTATTGCCACTTAGGTTAATAAACACACATTCGAGATCTAGGTCTCGAATCTCTCCATTCTGGAGAATAAAAATAACCAGCATCAACATTCTGGCAGCACACAAACCATTCAGGCTACATGAATGTATAAATTGCTATCAGGATCTATTAAACTTCTTGCTTAACAAGCCTGATTTAAAACACTATTTCTAATGCTAATAGTCTATGCCTATCAAATGTGTCTACTGAATTCCATATTGGAAAATTCCCCAAGCTACAGCTTAATATAAACATTTCTTAAATCTGCCATTAAGAACTCATTGATGGTACCTGGTCTCTATACTTAAAACAATCACATTCATCCACACACACAAAAAAAATCTGACAACCTGGATAATCATTTTGTTGAAGCAGGAAAACTTTCAATAAGAAGAAACATGGAAAGAATGTCTAAGCCCTTAAATTTTCTTTTATACTTTGATAAGCTTTTTAGAAATTCTCCATCTCAGAAACACAGGTTTGGGCAGTATGCCTCACTGACTTAAGGTTCTAAGCAGTGGGGAGTGGAGGATAGACCACAGAAAAATGAGGTTCCTGATTTGCACTAACTCACACCTACTCTGAGGAAGTAACATCAGCAAGAGAGCAGAATAATAAAAAATGCTTTATCTCCTCAGTGCACGAATTTTGATGACCACTCACAAGCCAAAGAGTATTTTGAGGGAGTCCAGTAACCCCATGGGAGAAGTTGAAGCACACTTTCAAAGCAAAAATAACCGAAGAATAGATACATTTAAGAGAGTGAGATTATCATTTTTAATTTTGGATAAATTGCTATAATACTAGATGTCAACCACTAAGCCAAGCATGGGAAGGAGGGGTGGGGATCGGTGGGGGTTGACTGGCGATGTGTGCATGTATGTCTACAAAAGTTTTTTTTGTTTCCCACCATGATGTATGAATACAGTGCACCAATAAAAAATTTTTTAAAAAGAGTAAGAAGAAGAGTTTTACTTTACAAGTCCTAACAGCCAAAGTCATACTCAACTGAAAAATTGAAAGATTTTTCTTTGAGATACAGAAACAAGACAAGGATATCCACTTCACCACTTTTACTTAACATAATGCAGCCAAAGAAATAAGACAAGAAAATGAAATAAGGTATATAAATCAGAAAGGAATAAGAAAACTTGTCTGTGCTTGCATATGTCATGATATTATATATAGAAAACCCTAAAATCTCTACCAAAAAAACTATTAGAACTAATAAAATCATAATATAAAGATATTCTACCTTCATGGTTTGGAAGAATTACTATTGCTAAAAGGAACTCAAAGTGATATACAGATTTAATGCAATTCCTATCAAATTCCCAATGACATTTTTCACAGAAAATTGATCCTTAAATTTGGATGGGACACAAAATACCCCAGGTACTTAAGGCAATCTCAAGAAAAACAAAGCTGGAGGCATCACATTTTCTGATTTCCTTTTATTTCACAAGGCTATAGCAATCAAAAGAGTTCAGTCCTGGCATGGCAGACACAGATAAATACAATATAGCAGAAAGCCAGAAATTACATAGATTCCGAAACGTAATGTAATACTGCCCCTTTTAAAAATTACTCAGGGCCCTCTTGGGGGCTTTTACTCCCCCTTTATAGTCAGTGCTTCTCAAGAGCACCTGATGCTACTGCCACCACCCCCTGGACCATTCCAGTATCACTCCCCCTGGGGGACAGTAACTCAGACTTTGGAATCTATGATTATGGTCAACTAATCTTTGGCAAAGGTACCAAGAATACACAATGGGGAAAGGATAGTCTCTTTAATGAATGGTGTTGGGAAAATTGGAAACTAACATACCAAAGAATGAAGTTGTATCCTTACACCATACACAAACATCATCTCAAAATGGATTAAATACTGAACTTAAGACTGAAAATGTAAAACTCCTAGAAGAAGACAGAAAAACTCCCTGACATTGGTCTTGGCAATGCTATTCTTATATGATACCAAGCACTGGAAACAAAACCAAAATAAACAGTGGGACTACACCAAATTAAAATGTTTCTGCAATTTGGGAAGCTGAGATAGGAGGATCGTAGTTCGTAGACAGCCTCAAATGCTTTGTGAAGCCCTTTGCAACTCAGTGAGACCCTATTTCAAAAGAAAGAATAAAAAATAGGGCTGGGGGTGTAGCTCAGAGGTTGAATGCCCCTCGGTTCTATCCCCACTACCACAAAAAAATGTTTCTGTACGGTGAGGGAAACAGTTGACAAAATGAAAAGGTAACCTATGGAATGCTAGGAAGTATCACAAATCACATATCCAGTAAGAGACTGATATCTGAGATATATAAGCAATTCAGATAACTCAATATTAAAAACAGATAAAGGATCTCAATAGACATTTTTCCAAAGAAGAAACACAAGAGGTGAAGATCACTGACCCTCAGGGAATGAAAGCCAAATCTGAGTTTGTTCTTCACACCCACTATGATGCCTCTGATCAAAAAGCCAAAGATAATAATGTTGGTAAGAATATAAAAAAAAGAAAACTCTATACACTGTCAGTGGAAAATTGGTATAACTATTATGGAAAAAATATGAAAATTCTTCAAAAACTTAAAAATATGAAAAATTTTTTAAAAAGAACTACTGTGTGATCCATGAATTCAATCCATGATTGAACTCAAAATTCTTCTGAATACAATCCAAAGGAAAGGAAATCGTGCATTAAGTTTAGGTAGATAATTTACTAATCTATTTACTTATTTATACACACACATATGCAAAACATGGAGTATTATCCAGCCTTAAAAAAGAGAGGAAATTCTACAACTTTGACAACATAAGTGAACTGAAAGGACATTAGACTAGGTAAAATATGCTAAACTCAGAAAGACACTGAATGATCTGACCTACATGTGAGATCTAAAAATGTCAAATTCTTAAAAGCAAAGCATGGAATGACCATTATCAGAGACCAGGATATGGGGGAGATAGGCAAATGTTAGTCAAATGACAAAAGCTTCAGTTATAAGATGAATAAGTTCTGGAGACCTAATGTATGGCATGAGAACTGTAGTTAATGATAATGATAATAAACATACTTGAAATTTGCTAAGAAAGTAGATCTTATGTGTTTTTCACACAAAAATATAGGTAACTCTATGAAGTGATAGATGTACTTACTAGCATGGTTGTGGGAATCATCTCACAGTGTATACATGTACATGCGTATCAAATAATCATATTGTGAGTCTTGAATATGAATATTTTTATGTGTCAATCATACCTCAATAAAGCTGAGAGAGAAATTCCCCCCAACTCCTCCTCTAGTCTCAGGCTAGTTCTGTGCACTCTCGGGACACCATCTAATCAAAGACATGTGAGTGATGATAGGACCTCCCCTCCTCCTTGGTTTGAAGACATCTTTTTAAAATCTGGTCTCCCTCTGAACAACAAGAACTCATTGTTTTAAGTAACAAAGTGGTAATGAATTGATCTATCACCCATCACCTCAAATGTAAGACCCTGCACAATTCAACTTAAAATGGTTGAGTACAATGAAAAATGTTTCATACACTAGCTTATATCATCCCAGAATTGAGAAAGTACCTCATCACTTAGCTTCTTCCAATACTGTTAGCAGGTACACATACACCTATCGTGGCCCTGGTGTGCAATTCTGATATGTGTGGGGAAGGTGGTGGGCAGTGCTCCTGCTGCTGCTTAAACACGCTTCTGTGACTGATTCTTCAATGAGAGCATCTTTAGATGCAAATGCACACCTTTCCATGGTGCCAAGAGCAGAAACCCTGGGGATGCCTTCACTAGAAAATCAAGTAGAACCACGTGAAGCCAATAGAAATGCTACTGGGCTTTATTAATGCTGCTGTTGTTGAAGATGCTTTAGGCAGCAGGACCAAACATGACTCATGATTAGATGCTGTTGCATTAAAGGCAGGTTCTATGCAGAGCACCCTCTGCTAAAAGAGACAATTCTCTGAGATGTTTCCAATGTGGACAAATTTTGATGTACTTTCTGAAGACATTACTCGTGTATTTATTTCACTTAATAGAATTTAGTAGAACTGTCTGCAACCTGTCTGGGAAGCATGCTGGATATATACACTGGTGTCTGGCTTAGTGCAAGTTGGTGAAGGCATGACCTGTGCTGGAGCCCAGCACATCATCCTGGGGAAGAGGACACCACCAATGATTTTGCATACTGTTTCATTGGTCCTCTATCTCACCAACAATCATCAGCCCATTGGCTCTTTCCCATCTTGATCCCTGAATTAATCCCTCACCTAGCCCTAATTGATTCTTCCTTGGACCACTCCTCCAGTTCTTCTCTGCCTCTCCATTCCCACTACTACCCCATCATTCTTTAACTGGCTGTCTCCTTCTCCTCCTCCTTTCTCCTCCTCCTCCTCCTCCTCCTCCTCCTCCTCCTCCTCCTCCTCCTCCTCCTTCTTCTCCCTCTTCTCCTTCTCCTTCTCCTCCTCTTCCTCCTCCTCCTCCTCCTCCTCCTCCTTTCTTCTTCTTCTTCTTCTTCTTCTTCTTCTTCTTCTTCTTCTTCTTCTTCTTCTTCTTCTTTCCTCCTCCTCCTCCTTCTCCTTCTCCTCCTTCTCCTCCTCCTCCTTCTCCTTTTTCTTCTTTCTTCTTTCTTCTTCTTCTTTTGTCTCCCTTCTCTCCCAACCCATCTTACTCTGTCCACTTGTCTGAACACCACCACCATCATTCCTTTTGCACTCTCTTTCCCTTTCCTCTTTTGCATCCTTTTCTTTTTCACCATTTGACTGTCATTCCTTTTTCTCAGGGCTCTTTATTGCCCTCTGTGCCAAGTCAGATTTGACACCACCTAACACACCCACATGCTTTTTGCTCCTCTCAAGGGTGCTCTCACATCTCGTTAGTGGATGGCCTTATTCATGATTTTCCCTTGCTGTAACTCTCCTGTCCCCTCCTCTGTTTGCACACTCTCACCTGAACCTGAATGTCTAGATCACACCCTACCCGAACTGAGTCTTACCAAATGACTCTGTCCTCACTGACCTTAATGCAGAGTAGCTTTTCAGTTACAGGCAGCAGCTGGAGAATAGCACATTGATGCTCCAGCCTCATCTCATGATCACTGTTAGCAAACAGAGATCTCAGCATAGGATTTCCAGACCCTTCTAGAGGTATGAGGCTATCAGGTAGTGTGTGTGTGCATGTGTGTGTGTGTGTGTGTGTGTGTGTGTGTGTTTTCTCCTGGGGAGAATCCATAGTCTTCAAGAATTCTCAAAAGAGTCCTTGACAAGAAAGAAAAAAAGGAGGTTAGGATCTCACTGTCAGAAAGGAAAAAAGGTCACAGTTCTGCCCGTGCCCTCAGGTGCTATTAGAATCCTAAGGAGAACCAAACTTAACCCCACATGGACCACCTGCGTAGTTCCAGTTAAATTATTTTTTTGTGTGTGGTACTGGGGGTGGAACCAAGGGCTTTTCTACCTCCGGGCTATACTTCCAGACCTATTTTATTTGGAAACAGGG
Organism: Muscardinus avellanarius; assembly: GCF_963383645.1. Classification (NCBI taxonomy): domain Eukaryota; kingdom Metazoa; phylum Chordata; class Mammalia; order Rodentia; family Gliridae; genus Muscardinus; species Muscardinus avellanarius. The sequence goes on along the minus strand of NC_137798.1, from coordinate 42,369,019 downwards.
TCTCACTAAGTTGCTGAGAGCCTCACTAAGTAGCTGAGGCTGGCTTCAAACCTGTGAGATCCTCCTGTCTCAGCCTCCTAAGCATGGGGATTACAAGCATGTGCCACCACCCCTGGCATTAAATTCTTGATTGGATAGAGCTCAAAGTAGAACTACACGTCGGAGACTTTCATCATAACCCAGGAGTAGACTAGAGTGGGCACAGGTGCTCGGGGGTGGCGTGGAGGAGGGACCTGATGAAGGAATATTAGGAAGAAAGGAGTCATGGAACCTGGACAGTGTTCAGGCTGCCAAAACAAATGCCACCGGCTAGGTGGCTTATCAGGTTAGTGTAAACATCAAATTCCACCACGTATATATAGTGGTCTTTTCAGGCTGCCAAAACAAATGCCACTGGCTAGGTGGCTTAAACAACAAAAATGTATTTTCTAACTGTAATGCTTAAAGTCTAAGGTCACAATGTCAGCACAGTTGAGTTCTGCTTAGGCCTCTCTTCCTGGTTTGCAGACAGCTGTCTTCTAGAGATCTCCTGACAGGGCCTCTCCTCCACATTCATTCTCTGGGGTCTCCTCCTCTTATAAGGACACCCATTGCATTGTATTATGGCCCATCCTTCCTAACTCATTTAACCTCAATGACTTCTACTAAAGCCCTGTCTTCAAATATTGTCACACTGGGAAAAATCTGAGGGGAGACACAAACACTCATTCCATAGCAGTGAAAAACTTAGCATGATCCTGTCACAAAGGAAGTGCTCAAAAAATACAGGTCCCTTACTGCCTTCTAGCTATTAATTCAACAATGTTTTAATGAGAATCTATTATCTCTGCTTTGTGCCTGGTAATATGTTACATGCTGTGATAATGTCTTAGCTTAGGCTGCTCTAACAAAGTACCATAGTCTTGGTGGCTCATCAGCAACAGAAATTTACTTCTCACAGTTCTGAAAGTTGGAAGTCCAAGATCAAGGTGCTCAGCCTGATCAGGGTTACATTCTGACAAGGGCTCTCTTCAGATTCCTGACTTTTCACTGTATTATCACATGGTGGAAGAGACGAGAGAGGTCTCTGTGGTTTCTTTTTAAAGGTCACTAACCTCATTCGTGGGGGCTTTACCTCATCACCTAATTATTTCCCAACAGCCTCACTCCCAGTGCCAACACCACGGGGGTTAGGATTTCAATATATGAATTGGGGAGACACAAGCATTCAGTCATTGCAGATAAAAATGTAAATCTAACAGTGTTCACCTGTAAGCCATTCCCAGGCTAGTCAGGTGGAAGATAAATAATCGCTAATGAATGATAGGTGTATCCACAGAGTGGAGAGGCCGGTGAAGTAATAAGGAGGAAATGGCACCTGAGCTGAGTCTTGGCCAAGTAGCGGACCTAGCCAAGCAAGAAGAGGAGAAAGTGTTCTAGGCAGAGGGAACACTTAATGCACAGCCATACGATCTGGGGCAGCAAGTGATCTGATGTGTTCAGAGGATGATTCTACATGGGGGGGAGGGAGAGAATCACGTGATTGAGGATCAGGGGCAGATGATGAATACCTTACCTTACACTCTGTAAATACCTTGCACTCTGATGTTGACAGTCCTGGGGAGCCACTGAGCCATTGAAGGCAGGAGAGGGACACATTGAAGATTTCTGCTCAAACCTCATTTCTTGGGTTCAAATCCTAGCTCCGTCATTTACCATCTGTGGGATCCATGCAAATAACTTGATTTTTTTTAGTCTCATTTTTGTAGCTGTTAAACAGAGATAATAAATAAAAGATAGCTGTCTCCAAGGGTTTCTATGAAGTGAATAGGTTGGTTGACATGTGGAAAGCACTCGGTGTCTCATTTGTTGATATGCTCTAAAATGTTATCCGTCATTATTCTTTTAGTAATATCATTCTGACAAAAATGGGAGGAATTTGAAGTGAAAAAGCAACCTGCGAGGGCAAGTGTCTTTAGGGGATGAGGATAACCATACGGATGGCAGAGTGTGGCTTAAAATAAATTATTCATTTAGTTATGTCTTATAGTTTACTTGAAAAGACTCTAATTCAAAATAACATCACACATTCCTAGGTACTAGGAGTTAGGACTTAGACATACTTATCTGGGACCATTATTCAACCCATTACAGAGGTCAGTTTAAGAAGAGAGAACGTTGATATAGGTTTTATGTGAGAAAGGGTATAACTGGCAGATCAAGACCCTTAAGGAGACATGATCTGATGCTGCCAGTAGAGAAATACTCTCTGACCAGGGCCATGTCTCTAATTTTCTGTGGCATGATGTGTGAAGGTAAATAGATTTGGAGGTAGGGAGCTGGATGTTGACAGAGGTCTTCTCTGATAACCTCTATTTACTCTGTTAAATAGAGAGCAAGATTATCTGCAAAAAGTAAAGAGGGAACTTGAGAAAAGTAGTGTGAAGGTTAGAAATAGCACCTGTAAGAATGGAGGAGATGAGATCAGGAAGTCATAGGAGGGTTGTCAAGAGTCATAGGCCTCCATCTGGCTGTGGGCTGTGTACATCTGCGGTGGCACCATTGTCAGGACCTGCGATATTTCTCAGTGATGGTGGGGCAATAAAAGCAGGTGAAGAGAAGTTATAAGAGTTAATTGGTTGAGTGTTCGCAAAAAGAGAATATACCAGAATAAGAGGGCAATCCAGGAGACATTCTAGCAGAGTGGAACAAGTGGGAGAGATGAACGGTTAGGTGAAGTTAAGAGGCAGGTATTGTATGAACGAAGACAACAAAACGGGCAAGGCGGGGCAGAAAAATCAAATGGTGGCACTTAGTGTCTCCAAGTGTCTCAATTCTAGGTGACATAACATCCAAGCCTCAGGTACAGGTTGCTGAATTGAGGTGGTGGTCAGGAGCTTTGAAATGAACACATCAAGGAGATACTAGCGTATGGTGTTTGAGTGGGGTGGGGACAACTGTTAAATGTGATAGCCAGTACTGCTGCGTGCAAAGTAAGAGAACTAAAGTCCTCACCAAATGTGGACAACTGGCTCAGACGTGCCACAGCCCTGGAAATGGGAGGAAGCAGGACAAGTGTCCTGCTTGGGAACAGGCAAGAACATGTATTTATTGGCTGCTTGGTTTTGAAGTTGCTTTCAGGGGGAGAGTGCATTCCATACCCATCTAGTCTCCCAGCCCTGTCTCCTCATCTGTGCCAGCCAGCTCAGCAGTAGAGAATCCTTTGCTCAGCACACCCCCTACTCTGGGCAGCTTGATGCCCAGACAACGACAAAGGTTGTTTGTTGTTTTTGGCTTGGGAAGCCCTTAGATGTTTGTCAATTTATAAAATTCTTTATATTAGTTGGGAAAAGGTCTTTTCTAGAAAGCTGTACAGACTTACATCCCTGGCTAGTTAAGATGTTTCTAACGTGCAGCTCCTAGATATAAATCTAAGTACTCCAAGAACCAAACTTAAACCTAGGACAGAATTTCTTCTCCCACCACTGTTCCACTATTGGTTTCCTGAATGGCAGTCTCTCCCTATTTTCACCAAAGTGTGTTTATTTTGTAACTTTTTATAAATCCTGTGGGAATTAATTTCTACCCAAACAGTTCTTTGTAAATAAGGAATTGTAGAATGTTTCATATGCAACCCTTGAGTGAAGGGAATAAACCCTCTCACTATTTATAAGAATGAAGTATATAATTACTGCTGTTATGCTTATTAATATTATTATGCTACAAAGGTATTTAAAATAATATTGGGGATTAGTACTATTAGAATCAATTCAAAATTCTTATATATGTTCTTTTATTAATGTACTTTTATTGGCACATTGTAATTGTACATCAGGGTAAGTTATTTAACCTCTCTAAACCTCACTCTCCTTATCTTTAACCCATTGTCAATATTAGAACTCTCCACATGGGGTTATTGGAAGGATTAAATGAAAACGAAAATCCACCAGTGGTGGGCATCTGGTAGGTACTCAACAAATACTACTATTCTGGTTTCTTTTTTTTTTTTTTTCATATGCTTTTTTTTTCTTTTCTTTTTTCTTTTTTTTTTTCCACACAAGATATTGAGCTTCTTGAAAACAAGGACCATTTATTTTCCTTCTTTTATAAATTATTCAAAACATAGTTCTAGATTTTAAATACATACTCAATAGATGTGTGTTGCTTGGGCTTTTAAGCTTTTGAACATATATATTCCCTCTGAGGTTGATAAAATCTGAGGATGAGCCAAGCACAAAGTTTTTTTCCATCATATTTTCTATTTCTGACTTACAGATTATACTCCCCATAGGGTTTTTCCAATGGATGTTAGTTGATATGGCCTTTGGTGACGTGGGGCTCCTAACTTGGTGAGTCTTGTATGGCAGCAGTGTCTGGTGGGACTAACTCATCACTCACAAACGAGAAGACACAAACATTCCATTTGTTGTTTAGCCACCCAGTGACTGGTAACTGATTTTTCTTTTTCCATCTCAAAATCTGTCATCATGCATGCAACCAGGCAAAGTACTTTCAGTTTGTTTTGAAAGAACATGAAATCCCTCAAGAATGCTGGTAAATGTGAGATTTTTTTTTCTTTAGCATAATACCTAAGCAATAAAGAGACCTCTTGCCAGCTTTTTCTCCTCAACAGTGTTCAACAATCTCTCAATTTATTCATTCATAATAGCCTTTTTTTTTTTTTTACCATGCCAGTGCACGGTGGAAGCAAGAGAAAATCACGGGGGCCATCAGTACATTAGATTTCAATATATATTGTTTTTATTTTACCGTGCTTTGGATTGCAACAAAGGAAGATGTAGTTACCATTCCCAGCAGCAATCTGGGTTTCTCACCCCAAATTATGTAACATTGAATGGCCAGCGAACTATGCAGGAGACTCTTGGTATTCACAGATTTAACACTTTAGGTTTTGAATATTTGCAATCGACCATGAAGGTTTGTGATGTGTTAATTGGCAGTTTTGCTGAGGTTCAAATTTGAATCGTATGTACTTTGAAGCTAGTGCTACAGCGTGGTTGAGGAGTTAGTGGACCAGCCTAGTTGCCCAGGAATCATCCCCTTTCCCAGAAGTTAGTTTCGTTGATGTTCTTGTCTCCCCACACAGGCAGTGCTCAGAGGTAGTTAAAAACTTGGTATCTGTGAAAAGAAAATAGTTCATCATACAAAAGATAAGGCATGAGTAAATCCTACAAAATTTTTTTGCTTGATTTGAGACGATACACTGTGAAGATACTATCTCCAAAAAACATTCTCAAAAAAGCCAGAAGTCTGAGCAAAGTCTTCCATATTTATGGGTTGGGGGAAAAAAATTCCCATGCCTCAGGATTTCTCCCTTACAGGCTTCCTAAACATTTAAAATAAAATTTTTAAATACAAAGATGTTTTCCTGGCTTTGCTTCTGATACAGGGGAAACATGGCCACTGAACATCACGGTATAGGAGCCCTCTCTACCATGAGGTCTCATGATGGCTCTTGGTGGCATGACTTGCCCCGCAGAAGACCATCCACCCGTGAGCAGTGCGTGGTAGCCAAGCTACGACTGTGAAGTGGTACACTCTAGGAATGCGAACTCTTAGGGTTTGTCTAGGGTTCTCATTGCTTGGCCCTGAGGAAAAGGTGTCCCGGGTCCCCAGTGCTGCTCATGAGTCCAGACCTTTACTCACTATTCATCAACACTTAGCAGGCAGTAGAGAAGCCAGGACCCAGACACCACATCATGCAGAGAAATGTGCTGTCCAGTACGTGGCAAGACGAGAAGACGATTTTTTGTAATGCTTAGAGGTATTCAATTTAAAGGGCTCTTATTTATTAATATTTTCATGCTAAATTTTTTTAATAAAACAGAGATAGTAGATGGTTGTTTTGTGGGGGGTTTTTGTGTTTCTTATTTGGCAAGATTAGAAGTTGGAAACTATAAATCTTCCCCATTTTTCTGAAATTCTGCTTTTCTGAGAAATTCGATAGATTGTCTATAGTTTCTAGGACTACATAGAAAGACTCTATTTTAGTCAGGGAGAACCTTCTCTGGAGAGCTCAAGTTTGTCCCCACAATTGGGAATAGATACAGTACAGCCACTGGGCTTTTTTCACAAAAGCCTCTGAGTCCGCAGGTGACCCCTAAGCCCATCTCTTCTGTGGCACAGTGTTTCATTGCCACTCAAGCTATTGAACCAGCTGTGTTTACATATCTCGAGCCATTCAGAGTAAGTGATCTTTGTTCTGATAACAATGGAGGGAGGTGTACTTTGTATTCATTAGTACCATTAAAAAAAAAAAACATTCTTGGCTATGGTCCAAAACTGACAATTGCAAAAATAAGATTGAATCAGTGATTTATTTTGTACCTTTTTTTAAATTTGTAATATTCCTGTTTTTTATAAGACTCACACAGTACTTATGCTACGTAAGTAGGGATGCTGAGGTTTAAACATTAAGGGAAATAGTAATAATAATTTTTTAAAAGTATATTAAAGATTTAAATAGAGCAGGCCAAAGACCAGATGGGCTGTCAGATAGCAAAGCTTGAGTTAACAAAAGATTACTCTTGAAAACCTACATCTTCATCTGTTGTTTATCACGGTGGAATGTTGACATATCAGTTGCTGCCCTGTGGAGTCAGAGTGCTGCCTCTGGGATCTGAGCCCCAGGAAAGATCTTTAAATTCATGCTTCTTTGAGAAGGAGGAGAAGTGGACTGGCATAAAGTGGACATTAAAGTAAAAACTAAACAACTTCTAAATAAAACAGATATACAGAATGTGAAAAAGATAAGAGTAAGATAATATGGTCAATGACATTTTACGACTGATTAGACATGCAACATAATTACATGTGGCAAAATGAAATACAGGCAGCCCCCAAAGCTACCTATGCTCCCAATAAAGGTAACACAAGTAAGAAAAGACATAAGTCAAAGCTGATTTCCTTATCGAAACAGTTATAACAAGGGATTATATGCTTCATCAAGAGCCTGATACCTAACATTTTATAGAAATCACCAGAAATCATAAGTAATCAACAACAAATGCTATGTATATATAGTGTAACGCTTTATGAAATAGATATAAACTGAACAGGGAAATACCTTAGAGACAAGCTCTCTCTAGACTAGCGTTCACAGACTAGGGAAGACATGGACTTTAAACAGCCCTGTAAAGGTGTGCGGCCACTGCCTTCAAAGGTGCCAAAGCCTCTGACCTGATGGGAAATGGAGATTTTTCTCCTTCACATTACTTTCCCTGGTAGACACTGTAGGAAGAAAATAATGGTCACCCCAAAGAGGTATAAGACTAAGAAGTCTTAATGAAGAAATGTAAATATAAAAATAATACTGCAATTTATTATTATTATTTTGTGGTACTGGGGATGGGACCCAGGGGTATTCTACCTTCAAGCTACACCCCCAGCCCTATTTTTTTATTCTTTATTTTGAAACTTGGTCTCATTGAGTTTGCAAAGGGCTTCACTAAGTAGCTGAGGCTGTCCTTGAACCTCGGTCCTCCAATCTCAGCCTCCCAAATGCCGGAATTACAATCATGAGCCACCATGCCCGGCTGATACTGCAATTTAAATATTTCATTGCCACATGAGGTCTTTCATATTCTGAGTGATATCTTTGTTTTTGTCATGAGTTCTGTTTTTCTAAGAAAAATATGGATATTCATATTTGTGGGGGGGTGCTGGGAATTGAAACCAGGAGTATTCTACCTCTGAGCTATACCCCCAGCCCTATTTTAATTCTTTATTTTGAAACAGGTTCTCACTAAGTTGCAGAGGGCCTCACTAAGTAGCTGAGGCTGTCCTTGAACCATGATCCTTCTGTCTCAGCCTCTCAAGTACTGGGGTTACAAGCGTGCACCACCGGGCCTGGCTTGAAGTGCATATTTTTAAAAGGATTTTAAACAATTAAGGAAAGTTAAAAATCCTAATGTACCCTTGGGAGAGGAAAATGTAAACATGAGCCATCCAAACATAAATCGCCATCCTTATTAAGCATTTGAAACACATGGAAACAAATGATGTGAAGAGAGTGCTTTTTTCTCGGCATCATTTGGAATTTAGCTGTTTTGAAATTGCTAGGATTTTACTTTAAAATTACATTCCAAGGTTGACTGATGCAGACTTCTCAAATTCTGAATGAACTTCACAATGGGTACAATTTTTAAAACAGCAATTCTTGAAGGGCTGCTGAGAACTCTTTCAAAAAAGGCTCTGTATTCATGAGAAAGGTTGCTTGTCCTGACAATTCCCAGAGGGAGGGAAATTTTGTTGTTGTTAGAAATAGGATAGAAATGTTTAAACGAACCAAGATATCCACCAAGAAGATATAATGATAGTAAATATTTATGCCCCGAATGTGGGTGCAGCTACATTTGTAAAACAAACCCTCTTGGACATAAGATCTCAAATAGACCCAAATATAATAATAGTGGGAGACTTCAATACAGCTCTCACGCCACTAGATAGACCTTCAAGGCAAAAGATGAGTAAAGACTCTGCAGAACTGATGAAAACTATAAACCAAATGGACTTAATAGGCATATGCAGAATATTTAAACCAGGAAAAAAAGAACACACATTCTTCTCAGCAGCCCATGGCACCTTCTCCAAAATAGATCACATTCTGGGGCACAAAGAAAGGACCAGCAAATTCAAAAGATGTAATATAATTCCCTGCATCTTTTCAGACCATAATGGAATGAAAGTAGAAATCAACAACAGGAAATCCAAAATAAACTATTTAAATACATGAAGATTGAATGATACACTCTTGAACGACGAATGGGTAAGAGCGGAAATTAGGGGAGAAGTAAAGAAATTTATGCAATTAAATGAAAATAGAGAAACAACTCACCAAATCTATGGGACACTTTGAAGGCAGTGTTGAGAGGAAAGTTCATAGCATTGAGGTCATAGCATAAGAACAGAAAGCCACGAAGCAAACAACCTAATGACACAACTCAAGGACCTAGAAAGACTGCAACAGTCTAATCCCAAAGCCAGCAGAAGGCAAGAAATTATTAAAATCAGAGCAGAAATAAATGAAATGGAGAACAAAAAATCAATTCAAAGAATCAACAAAACAAAAAGCTGGTTCTTTGAGATGATTAATAGGATTGACAAACCCTGGCCAACCTAATCAAAAGAAAGAGAGAATCAACTCAAATTATTAAAATCAGAAATGAAAAAGTAGACATCACCACAGAAAGAGGGGAAATCCAAAGGATTATTAGAAACTATTTTGAGAATTTATACTACAACAGACTGGAAAACATGGAAGAAATTGATAGATTTCTAAGCACATATAACCTACCTAAACTGAACGAAGAGGACATAGAGCAAGCCTAAACCAACCAATAGCAAACAAAGAAATAGAAACAGCAATCAAAATTCTGCCAACAAAGAAAAGCCCAGGCCCCAATGGGTTCCCAGCTGAATTCTACAAAATTTTCAGTGAAGAACTAATACCAATACTTCACAACTTGTTCCAGGAAATTGAAAGAGATGGAATTCTTCCTAATTCCTTCTATGAGGCCAGTATCACATTAATCCCCAAACCAAATAAAGATACTTCAAGAAAGGAAAATTACAGACCAATATCCTTAATGAACATAGATGCAAAAATTCTAAACAAAATACTAGCTATACGCATGTACACCATGACCAAGTTGGTTTCATCCCAGAAAAGCAAGGCTGGTTCAACATATGCAAATCAATACATGTTATTCATCACATAAATAGAACTAAGAACAAAAACCATATGATCATTTCAATAGATGCTGAAAAAGCATTCAACAAAATCCAACACCCATTTATGTTAAGAACACTGCAGAAAATTGGAATAGAAGGAACATATTTCAACATCATTAAGGCTATATACAATAAACCCAAAGCCAACATCATATTGAATGGAGAAAAACTGCAAGAATTCTCTTTAAAATCAGGCACAAGACAAAGATGCCCATTATCACCTCTCCTTTTCAATATAGTCCTTGAGATTCTTGACACAGCAATAAGAGAAGGAAATCAAAGGAATTCAAATAGGAAGAGAGGAGCTAAAACTATCCTTATTTGCAGATGATATGATTCTTTATCTAGAAGATCCAATGAACTCAACCAAAAGACTTCTGGAGCCGATTAACCAATTCAGCAAAGTTGCAGGATACAAAATCAACCTAAAGAAATCAGTTGCTTTTCTTTATGCCAACAATGAATCCACAACAAAAGAAATAAAGAAAACTATTCCATTTACTATAACCTCTAAACTAATAAAAAAAAATACCTAGGAATAAACCTAACCAAAGATGTAAAAGACCTCTACAGAGAAAACTACAAAACATTAAAGAAAGAAATTGAAGAAGACCTTGGAAGATGGAAAGATCTCCCTTGCTCATGAAAAGGCAGAATTAATATCATCAAAATGGCCATTCTGCCAAAAGTGATCTATAGATTCAATGCAATCCCCATTAAAATACCAACAACATTTCTCATAGACGTGGAAAAATCAGTTATGAATTTTGTATGGAGGAAGAAAAGACCCAGAATAGCCAAAGCAATTCTCAGCAACAAGAACCAGGCAGGAGGCATCACAATCCCAGACTTCAAATCATACTATAGAGCAATAGGAGTAAAAACAGCACAGTATTGGCACAACAATAGGCAGATTGACCAGTGGAACAGAATAGAGACACAGAAACAAACCCACACATCTATAGTCAACTGATCTTTGACAAAGGGGCCAAACTCATATGCTGGAGAAAAGACAGCCTTTTCAACAAATGGTGCTGGGAGAATTGGCTATCCATTTATAGAAAGTTGGATCTGAATCCTTACTTCTCACCATGCACAGGAATCAACTTGAAATGGATCAGAGACTTAGAAATTAGACCAGAGACTGTGAAGTTATTTGAGAAGGGCATTGGATCTACACTTAAACATATAGGTACAGGGAGTAACTTTCTCAATAAGACTTCCAAAGCGCAGGAAATTAAAGCAAGAATTAATAAGTGGGATCTCTTCAAACTAAAAAGTTTCTTCTCATCAAAGGAAACCATCAAGAACCTAAAGAGGAAGCCTATAGAATGGGAGAAGATCTTTACCAGCCACCACTCAGATAGGGGGCTAATATCCAGAATATACAAAGAGCTCAAAAGACTCTACACTAGCAAAACAAACAACCCAATCAAGAAATGGGCAACTGAAATGAATAGACATTTCACAAAAGAAGAGATAAAAATGGCCAATAGATACATGAAAAGATGTTCAACATCACTAGCCATCAGGGAGATGTAAATCAAAACTACGCTGAGATTCCATCTAACCCCAATCAGAGTGGCAAGCATAAAGAAATTAAACAACAACAATTGCTGGTGAGGATGTGGGGAAAGAGGAATTCTTTTACACCGTTGGTGGGAGTGCAAAGTAATTCGGCCACTATGGAGATCAGTATGGAGATTCCTTAGAAAACTGGGAATAGATCCACCATTTGATCCAGCTATACCACTCCTGGGTATCTTTCCAAAGGGGTTGAAATCAGAGAATTACGTTAACATATGCATGCCCATGTTCATAGCAGCACAATTTGTAATAGCCAAAATATGGAACCAACCTAGATCTCCATCAACAGATGAGTGGATTGCAAAATTATGGGAAATACACACAATGGAATTCTATTCAGCTATAAAGAAAAATAAAATAATAGCATTTGCAAGAAGATGGAAGGAACTAGAGAACATTATGTTAAGTGAGATTATCCAAGCACAGAAAGAGAAGGGACATATGTTTTCTCTAATATGTTCAAGCTAGGGAGTGGTGGTAATACCAGAGCGTTTCCAGATGATGGAGGGGAAATCTCAGCAAATCTTGAATGGAAGGATAGGAGAGGAAGAAAGCTGAGGTTGTTCAATGGAGGAGCTACATACGAATATGTGTAATAGCATAAATACAACATGATTAACCTAGACACTCTCTATTGGGGGGGAGGGAAATGGAGGGGGAAGGGCATGAAGCACAATGTAAATGTACACCACTCTCAATATGTTCCACTTATAAAAAATAAAAATTAAATTAAAAAAATAAATAAAATAAAATAAAGAACCAAGATAGAAAATAAGACAAAGAAACGTCAATTGCATGACCTAGAGAAGAGCCCCGCCATGATGACCTAGGGAAGAGTCCCACTATCATATGTACAAACAGACAGCCTGTATCATCCCTAGACCTTTGTAAGGCCAGATCACCTGTGTTTCTCTAATCTTCAGCTCCAACAATACCAGATGGCAGTGAACCAGGACACATCATAAGGCTTTATATAGGAGGTATAGAGGAAAGAAAATCTAGCACATAGATTTTTTCTCATCTTGGAGTAGTTATTATGGTAACTCTTTTAGGGGGAGATCATGGTACTTAGACAGGCATTGTGCTAGCTTAATTTATGCACTTATGCATTTTATCTTCTCAACAACCCTATAACACAGTATCTATCACTATCTTACTTCCTGGTTATAGAAGCTTAAGATTTAAAGCAATTAAGTGACCTTCCTATCGTTATAGAACCCGGAGAAACTTGAACCCCGGTCTGTCTGAAAGCAACTTTGGGTCAGCTGGAAGCCATTGTGGCGCATCGGCCCTCCCTGAGGAATGAGGGCTGTAGCAGGGGTGCTGTCTCCAAGATGAGAATACCTGGGTAATTCAGGAGTGACATGGAGTCAGAATAAGACCAACATGCAACGCTACTGTGAAATACAATGCGCATGAAGGTCGTTTAGTGGAAATTTTAACAATTAAAATTTTATAATTAAAAACAAAAGAATTAGCCAGTAATTAGCCAGGCATGGTGGCTCATGCTTGTAACTCCAGCACTTGGGAGGCTAAGACAGGAGATTGCAGGTTTACACAGGTTCGTGGCCAGCCTCAGCTACTTAGGCCCTCTGCAACTTAGTGAGACCCTGTTTCAAAATAAAGAATAAAAAATAGGGCTCAGGGTATAGCTTGGAGGTGGAATGCCCCTGACTTCAGTGTCCCATGCCACATACACACACAAATAATAACAATAGTGGTGATGATGACGACGACGACGATGATGATGATGAGTAGTCAAACCCTGGTCCTTATCAGCTCTCTGATTCAGGGTTCCTCTGTGTTGTGTTAAGGTTGTCAGAATTAATAGAAAGTGAGATAATTAAGCTGAGAGTGGTGGCACATGCCTATAATCCCAGTACTTGGGAGGCTGAGACAGAAGGATCATAGGTTTGAGGCCAGCCTCAGAAATTTAGCAAGACCCTTGGCAACTTTGTGAGACCCTATCTTGAAATAAAAAAGGACTGAGGGTGTAGCAGGAGGGTAAATGCCACGGGGTTCAATCCCTAGTACCAAAAATAAAGAAGGAGAAAGAAAGAAAGAAAGAAAGAAAGAAAGAAAGAAAGAAAGAAAGAAAGAAAGAAAGGGAAGACCTCATGGCACATTGCTTTTTTTTTTTTTTTTTCTTGTGGTTCTCAAATTGTACTCGCTCCCCCTTCCATCACCCGGTCTTGGTCAGCAAATGAGGCTTGGGCGTGGGCCCCTCGCTTCTCAGCTATCTATAATATTAAATCCACACGTGCCGAAGACTTTCAGTAAAGGCGGTGGCCGGTGGGCGACTCGAGGGCCACGGAACGTGACGAGCCGGGTGGAATGCTGCCGATTCTTAGAGTCGAGAGCTGCAGGCACTAAGCGTGTTTTTCCACGCTGCAAAATTTTCAATGAGACATTGCCACAGGAGTCGGTCCAGATGTGAGTCAGGGTTGCAGCAGCCCACTCGCAGCAGTGTTTCCAGGGCCAGATGCCCAGTAAAAAAGGGTTAAGGCCTCAGATCTGAAGCTGTTTTGCCACCTCCTCGCAGAGCAGAGCGCGCTGGTGAGACAATCCTTTGTGATTACCTCATTATTCATCACCGCCCTGCAGATACCATCGGGCCTGATTTGCCGGCTAGAAATCCGTTTGGGTGTCATGTGTCAGCTAAACAGGCTTAGTTACAATAGAGCCTGATTAGTTTTCACCTTGGCCTCATAAAATGTGGCGTATGTATTAGCATAATGGATTAAGAGGAAAAGAGCATTCACTCCAAGGAGCGAGTCAATGCAGCCCTGGGATTTGCACATTTGATCTTGAGTGTATTTGACTCACTCCAACTTTTCAAGATTTGAAGACTCCTTCCTCCCTAAAATAGTTTCAGATTCTTCCTTTCTACTTTTATGCTGATTTTTTTTCAAACTACCACACAGAGTTTGTAGGCTTTGTCTCCTTACCCTTTCTCTTAGGCAAACAGTAATGTCAGAGCCCATTCCCACTCTAAACTGAAATCCTCGAGGATACAGACCTGAAGCGGCACACATGCTGTCCTGGGAACAGAAGCCAGAACAGAGTGGGAGCTCACCCTCAAAGATCTGTGCAGGGACCACAGATGAGGACTGTCCTCTCGTTTGACTATGATATGGTGACCTTCCCACCTTAAATGCCATTTAATTATTTTTCTTCTTCTTTTTTTTTGGGGGGGCGATACTAGGGATTGAACACAGGTTATATTCTGTCTTCAAGCTACACCTCCAGCTCTCTTTTATTTTTATTTTATTTTATTTGTTGTGATACTGGGGATAGAACCCAGGGGCATTCTATCTCCAAGCTATAACCCCAGCCCTATTATTTTGAAACAGGGTCTCACTGAGTTGCAGAGGGCCTCACTAAGTAGCCAAGACTGGCTGTGAACCCGGGTTCTCCTGTCTCAGCCTCCCAAATGCTGAGATTACAAGTGTGTACCGCCATACCCAGCTTTTATTTTATTATAGAGCTATACCCCCAGCCCTATTATTTTGAAACAGGGTCTCACTATGTTGCTGAGCGACTTGCTAAATTGCTGAGGCTGGCTTCGAACCTGCAATCCTACTGTCTCAGCTTCCCAAGTACTGAGATTACAGGCATGCGCCACCACTCCCGGCTTCACTTAATTCTTTGAGTACTTCCTATATGAAATTCCTTTTGCTAACCATTGAGAGAAATACTAGGTAACTTTAAAAAAAAAATTTACCTGATCTAACAGTATTAAGTATACTCCCCCCAAATTTAACAAGCATAAGAATCGCTGCATATAAAGTAGAATAAGATTAGAAAGCTTGAAGTAAGACAGAAGAACATTTGAGTGTCTTCAAATGCCCAATATTGTCACAATTATTTATACTTAGAAAATACAAATGTTAGCTATATGATCATGAACATAAATATTATCACTCAATAGTCTTTTTTGTTTTATTTTTGTTTTTGTTTTTGTTTTGGAGGCATTGGCTCCAAGAGGGCCTGAATAGGATACTACTAGTTACCATATATTGTACTGAATGTGTCATGTGTGGTCTGGGTAATCTTCATGCCAGTTCCACAAAGTTCCCTTCAGTCCCTAGATTATAGAACGTGTCCAGAAAGTAAGTGGCAGAACCTGGAGTCACTTTCTGGCTGGTGGACTCTACAGCTTGACCCTTTTTCCTATGCCCCACTGCCTCTATAACACTAAAACAAGTGTTGGTGTTTGGAGAAACCAGAGCTGGCAGTGGGAATAATGTCCAAACCCAGAGGCTAGAAGGCAGGAGATGTACTTGGAGGACAGTTATCAGCCCAATCTGGGTAGGAGCTCGTTGTAGAAGAAAAGTTGTAGAAAAGAAGGTGGAAAGGAGGTTTGACCAAGTCTAGAAAGTGGCAGGACCGAGGGTGAGAAGGGGCACTTCCTTCAGGTGACACTTGAGTAGGAGCATGGTTGGATCTCAACTGAATTGTAGGAGCCTCAGTCTGACAAGCAGCAACAGTTTAGACCAGAGTCTTTCCACCTTCCTTTGAATCCAAATAATTTTCCATTGCAACTTGGTACAAGCATATATTTTTAATGGAAACAATTGAAATAATTTAATTGAAAAAAATGAATAGCTTTTCTGTGTGAAAAACGACATTTTTCTTGTTTTATTCTATTTGTTTTATTTTTAATTGATTTACATAACCCTCTGGTTGTTTGCAAATGCAGTAAGGAACACTGGTGTAGATCATAGTTGGGAGCGATGGAATAAGGCGGAGCAGCCAGTGATAGGAGATTGCAGACTGTTGTCTAGGCAACAACCAGAGAAAAGAGAGGGGCGTATTAAAAAGATGTATCAGAAAAGAATGGCCTGGCAATTCAAGAGGCTTCAGGGCTGACGACCACTAACAGAAGTTGGAAAGACGGATGGAGAAATTGACTCGAGGTAGGGAGTTTGATTTGGGGCAGGCCAGGTTTCAGGCTCTAAGAAGGCAGTTTCAGATGCCAGAATGGATCTGCAGGCAGTGCAGGGGGAGAACCTGCAACCCGGGATAGACTTTGGAACTAGAGGTCTAAGCCCCTGTGTGTCCCTTCCTATATGGAGGGGCAGCTGAAGCTGAGGAGAGCCAGTAACATCCAAAGGGGAGAAGGGAGAAGTCCAATGTTTGATCCCAGTGAACATACAGGTAAGGGGTGGCAGAGGAGAAGGACACACAGGGGAAACCAGGACAGCGAAACGGCAGTAGGAAAACCCAGACAGTACAGTGGCTATGCTTCTTCCTGTTTGTAATGTTTCTTTTTTTCTAGTGTAATTTGCATTTCCCCAGGCCACAGAAGATTGGAAGCAAATAGTGTGCAGTGATAAAATTCCATTCATGAGCACCTGTCTGCTGGACCCCTGGCATTTCAGTTTTCCTCTAGACATCTGGTTCCAGTCATCCTCTGCTGTGTGACAAATGACCCCCAAAACACCGGGGCTTCAAACAACTGTGTTATTCTGATTGCCCCTTGCAAGTCAGGGATTCTGGAAGTGTTACAGTTAAAGATGTTGCAGTGAAAAATTAATGTTACCGTTTGGGGGTGAGGGTTACCGTTTAGGAAAACAGTCCTCGGGGACCTTTGTTAGACCCCCGGAAACAATTCCACTCAAAAAAAAATTTGCGGGTTCTTGTCCTGAGCTACGGATGAATATGCGATAGCCCGGGCTCTGGCTGAAGATTTAAAGGAGTTTATTAAAAAGATAGAAATACAGAAGACAGTCACAGCCCCATGCCATTCAGGAGTGGCATGAGGGGGTGGTTTGAACAAATTCACCAAAATACAAAGCCCAGAATAGTTTTTATAGACATAAGGCCCTCCATCTTGTTCTATGTAACTCTGACATAGGTAAAGTCCCGCCTCTTGATTTTTCCCACTGAATCTTGGTCTATGCCCAGGTTTCTCCTTTCTGAAGGTCATTACCCTCCTCCCATCCAAACTAGATGGGAATTATTATGTAAACCTGTCTTTAGAATGAGGAAGTCCTAGTTCCCCTTCTCTTTCCACTTGTTAATTACCTTTAGCTAGGTTAATCTACATTAGAATAATTGCCTGCTTCTTGGCAGAAACCAAGTCCTTCCACCGATCTGCCCCTCACCCAATTTTGAAATATATTTATTAATAATCAGAGCTGTCTCAAATCTTCCTAGGCCATTCCCAATACTGGTGCAGAAGAACCTGGCTGGTGCTTCCTTTTGGCTCCACATGCTCTGTGGGGCTGCTGAAGTTAGATGAACAATTCTGAGGTGCTTTGTTACTCATCTGTCCAGAACCTCATTTCATTCCTTCCATATAAGGGAGTCTCAGGCTCCAGGGCCCTTTCTCATGACCTGGGTTCCCTTTTTTTTTTTTTTTTTGGTGGTGGTACTAGGGTTCCTGGAAGCCCTTCTACCTCCGAGCTACACTCCCAGACCTATTTTTATACTAATTTTTATTTGGAAGCAGGGTCTCTTAAGCTGGCGTGGCTGGCTTCGAACCTGCGCGATCCTCCTGTCTCCGCCTCCCAAGTGCGGGGATTACAAGCGTGCGCCACCACGCCCGGCATGACCTGGGTTCTTAAAGCATGCCAGCCTCAGTATAGTCAAGCATGGAACCTCAGGACACCAAGAGCAAGCATCTTAAAATGCAGGAAATGCTTTGTGTTGCATAAGGTCAGGGCCCAGAAACTGGCCCAGCTTCTCTTCTACCAAATTCTATTGATCAAAGTAGTCTCAGAGCCAACTCAAATTTAAAAAGAAACTACATAGGCCTTCCTGGCCTTTCAACTAGCTCTGGAAGTCTACACAAAGGGTCTTACTCAAGAGCAAGACAGCTGGTATTCTTGTAGCCCATTATATTTGCCATTCCCATTTGAGGCTCAGGGTAGAAAAGCTCCTGCAAGCCACAGGGCCATGCAGGATGCCTCGCAACAACCGGGCTCAGGGCTGGCCATCAAAACAATACTGTAGGGGCACTGCCTCCCATTGCTGTGAAAGCTGTGGTTGCTGCTTCCTGCTGGGGGTGTGCTGGACACTGGGCTGGCTGAATAATTTGAGCTTCAAATCCACCCGAGCCATGCTGGGCGCAGTACCTGTGTGTGTTAGGGCATGAGGACTGGATCTCTTTTGTTATGATTACCTTGCCCTCCAAGCAATGCTGCTTACGCATCCGCACCAGTGTCTCCTGGAGTTTGCATATGAAACCCACTCTCCTTGGACTTTTTACCTTCGGTTTTTCTCTTTTAAACTCACAGCTGACTTCCATAGGAGGCACACAGTTTCAGCTGGGGGTCAGGCTGGGGGAGTGGCCTCAATGAAAGGTCGCACTCTGACCCAGAGCTAAGCTATAGCACTTGATCCTTGCTGGATCAAATGAAATAATCTTTGCTGGCTCTTTGTTTAGGATGGATTTTATCTTGGGAGGCTACACAGTATCTCTAGACAAGAATTTGATGACTGATTTCTCTGGTCTTGTGTTCCTGTGTGTCTGATTCATCACTATATAAGTGTCACTGCAAATCAAGCAGGGATCTACTACAATAGTAAAAACTTAGTTCAAGCCCCCAAAACCTGAGGTGGTCCAGCAAGTAGTTTTCATCCAATACAAGCAAGTTTCTTCCTGTTCCTCTTGCCTCCAGGGGTGACATGAACCCCGGTGTCCCCAGCATCGTCCAAGTGTGGCTTAACGGCACTCAATAAATATTTGTTTCATGAATAGAAGAGACAATGATTGAATGGATAAATAAATAAACAAATGAATGTTCTCTCTCCTAAATTTTTCCAGAGAAAAACTCAGGCCCAGGCCTCTGCAGTCCTAATTAAATCCCACCCCAGAATCAACGTATCCAGTTTTCATTTGTTCTTTGGGAGTCTACATGAATATAATTCAATTAGTATGTTCCACTTGTTTTATAAAATTACTGTGTTACTTTTTAAAATTCCAAGACGTAATCCCTTTGCTTTGCATGGTTTAAGTCAGGCTGTTTAAGCTATGGGAAGATAATTATGACATGATGTTCACCTTCCTACAGTAGTTACAAGCTCATGTATCACATAACCAGCAGGATCTATGTAATTTAGGTAATGGGTTTATCTTTACTAAATTGTCTGAGTATGTTGAATTAATTCAATATAATGACATATTCTTAAGGTCTACCATGTGCTACAGAGATATGATAATACTAACATTTACTGAGGGCTTATTAGGCACCAGGCACAGATATAAGTTCTTTACAAACATTATCTCAATTATTCCCCACTGCAACTCAAAGAGGCAGCTAAAACATAACATCCTTTTTGACAGATGATAAAATGAAAGTTTAGAGAAACCCATGTCCAAAGCTACACAGTTTCAAAGTGATAGAAGTTGGATTTCAACTAGGACCCAATTCTAGATTTAAATGCTTGATAAATGCTGTGTTAGTCAGCTTTCTGTTACTGTGACAAAATAACTGAGATAATTAACTAAAAAGAGCAAAGATTCATTCTGGCTAACAGTTTCAGAGGTCCATGGTCACTTGGCCCTGTTGCTTTGGGTCTGTAGTAGCACAGTACATCATGTGGCAGAAGAGGCCTGTTCACTTCATGGCTGCTGAGAAATAAAAAAGAAAGACAGGAAGAGGCAGGGGTCTCAATATCCTCTTCCAGGGCACACCCTCAATGAGCTAGAGTCCTCCAAGTGGGCCTCACCCCTTAAAGGTGCTACTGCCTCCCAGTAGCCATAGGCTGGGGCCAAGCCTTCAAAACATGGGCCTTAAGTGATTCAATATCCAAGCTATAAGCCAGGTGCAGTGGTGCACGCCTGTAATCCCAGTTCTTGGGAGGCTGAGACAATAAGATTGCAGGTTCAAGGCTAACCTCAGCAACTTAGCAAGACCCTGTTTTAAAGCAACTTAGTTAGACCCTGTTTCCAAATAAAAAGTATAAAATAGGTCTAGGAGTCACCCCCAGTACCACAAAATAGATAAATAAATAAATAAAAATTAAATTAAATTAATATATAAATGATAAAACAGAGCAGAGGGAGTTGCTTGGAAGAAGAATTCCCCTGAGGTCAATTTCCAGCACCAATAATAATAATTATAATAATTATAATAATAATAATTATTATTATTATGGCAGTATTGAGAGTAGTTTATATTTTCAAACTCAGATTAATTTGCAATATTCAAGGAAATAGGAGCTATTTATTTATTTATTTATTTATTTATATATTTATTGAAGCACTAGCACTATTTATTTATTTATTGAATCACAGGGACATTCTACCTTCTAGCTGTATCCCAGCCCTATTTTTTATTCTTTATTGTGAAACAGGGTCTCACTGAGTTGCAAAGGGCCTTACTAAGTAGCTGAGGCTGTCCGCGAACCACGATCCTCCTGTCTCAGCCTCCCAAATGCTAGGATTACAAGTGTGCACCACCATGCCCAGCTCAGTAGGAGCCTTTTAAATACCCCATGATTCTGGTGTTGCGCACTAGGTTTCAAACTTTTGCCATCCCTTTGATGTTGAGCCAGTCTCAGAGCAGCTGCCTTACTCAGAACCCAGACAGCGTCCCCTGGTTGCTGGACCAGAAGGAGAATCTCAGTGGAAGGCAGCACTCGGACACGAGCTGTCTATCCCCTCCAGTGGCACTGTGACTGAGCTCAGATCATATACAAAGTGGAGCCAGCCATGATGGTGCATGCCTGTCATCCCAGAAATTGGGTGCCTGAAACAGGAGAATCACAGGTCCAAGACCAGCCTCGGCAATTTAGTGAGATCCTGTTTCAAATTTTTAAAAGTAAAATTAAAGCCGGGCGTGGGGGCGCACACTGTAATCCCTGCGTTTGGGAGGTGGAGACAGGAGGATCACACAGGTTCGAAGCCAGCTGTGCTGGCTTAAGAGACCCTGTTTCCAAATAAAAATATAAAAAATAGGTCTGGGAGTATAGTAGAAGGGCTTCCAGGAACCCTAGTACTACCAAAAAAAAAAAAGGTAAAATTAAATTAAAATAGGGCTGGGTTGTAGCTCAGAGGTAAAACACTCCTGGGTTCAATCACCAGGACCATAAAAGAGGAAGAAAGAAAAGAGAAAGAGAAAAAAAGGGGGCGGGGGAAACTGGAACAAAGAAAATCAGCCTTGGAATTATTATGAGAATTTGATAATTAATAGCATAAAATAACAAATCTCATACCTGATAGAAAATAAGCCCCCCCAATATGGGTTGTTATTGATGTGATCATCATTCTCATTGAAATAAAAGTTTTCAAAGTACATGACAGATATATACTATGCTATTCATAGAGGAGAGAGCATCTCACTTCTGTGAGAGGTCTAACTGAATTAGTTTCCTTCACTATGTTTATTATGGCATGGTCCTTGTTTATGCAAATATAACTCATATAATTGCATTTGCAAATAAGACTAAATCCACCTATAATTCCTCATGTCTACCTTTATTTCAAAGGCTTTCAGAAGACTCAGACTTAGTGGCATCTATGTCCACAAGTACTTGTAATCCCAGTACTTGGGAGGCTGAGACAGGAGGATTGCAGGTTCACACAGGTTCATGGCCAACCTCAGCTTAGTGAGGCCCTCTGCAACTTAGTGAGACTCTGTTTCAAAATAAAGAATAAAAAGTAGGGCTGAAGATGTAGCTCAGAGGTAGAATGCCCCTGCGTTCAATCCCTACTATAGCAAAAAAAAAAAAAAAAAAAAAAATTATCAAGATAAAAATGAACAAATTTACTTCCAGGAAGATGGCGACAGAGCAAAACAGGGCTTACAAGCCCCGCTAACAACCAATCTCTATTACCACAAAATCAGCACCTTTCATAGCCAGAAAACACCATCAGCAGAGAAACAAAAAATGTAATTTTAAGGGACAGAGAGAAAGAGGGCTGGAAAAATGAGACACCAGAAACCAGACCGCAGTGCTGCAGCCGGAGCCACGGCGTGAAGCGGCAGGCACCATTTTGCCTTGCAGCAGCAGGCTCCAAAGAGGAAGGGAACTCATAATGGAGTTCAGAAACCAGAGAGGAGATACACCGGCCTCACGCCCGAGAATGCGGCAGCAGCGCCTTACTGCTGGCAGCAGTGGCGAGATCAACGGACGGGACCCGATCAACACACTCAACAGCCTACCAAGCTCCAGAGAGGAGCGGCGGACAGCGAGCTGAGGTAAGCCGCTGCGGAACAGCTGGGCGGGATTCGGCAGATTTCTCGGCACAGAGAGCACCTAAAGCTCCCAGGGGCTGGGCTCAGCGCACCCTGCAGGGACCCAAAGTGGAGTTCAAAAAAAGAAAAGAAATACGCCAGCCTCATAGCCGAGGGCACAGCAGCGGCACCATATTGCTACCGGCGGCAGCAGCAGGAATTCACCGAGTCCACGACAGCTCCATCTGCACACTCAACAGTGAGTCAAATTGGGGCCCCTAGAGGAGAAATCCCAGTACTGTACTCCCAGGGACTTGACCCAGTGGGGGAGTGGTAGTGGCAGAGATATTGCACCATAGGAGAACGCCCAACCTGGCACCCCCCCCCACCATAGTCTAAAGCAGCCTCGATTGACTCCCTGGGTCGGAGACTCTGCAATACAACCCAGTAGAGGAGTAGTGGGAACTGAGATACCATAGTCTCGAGATCCAGAGCACCTTAAGTGAAATTGTAGTCACCCAGGGAAGAACCCAGAGAAGGCACAAACTTCCGAAATCATGGGAAAGAGGAATAACAATGGAGCAATGAATGCCCACAACCCCACATCAGAACCTGATAAAACAGAAATGCAGAGATTTATAGAAGATCAAATCAGGAAAATAACTGTAGAAATAATAGAGGTGTTTCGAAAAGAATTCAGAGAGAACCAAAAAGAGATAAAGGATGCAATTAATGAAGTAAAGGCCTCAATTCAAAGTACAAACAACCGATTAGACTACATGGAGAATAGAATCTCGCTCCTAGAAGATGATCATTTTAAAAAACGAACGCATAGTTTCTAATTTAGAAAAAAAAATCCGACAACAGAAATCTGACATTGAAGAAATATGGGCCCATTTTAAGAGAGCTAACCTAAGAATAATTGGAATAGAGGAGGGAAAAGAAGGTGAAACCAAAGGGATTAACAATCTTTTCAAGGAAATAATAGCAGAAAATTTTCCAAACATAGAGCAAGAGGTCGATACACAGGTCCAGGAAACTTATAGAACTCCCGTTAGAGAGGATCAGAGAAGAGGATCCCCACGCCACATAATTGTCAAAATGACCAACGTGGAAGCCAAGGAGAGAATCTTAAAGGCAACAAAAACAAAGGGCCAAGTAACATTCAGAGGCAAACCAATTAGAATCACTCCAGACTTCCCAAACCAAGTCATGAGAGCCAGAAGGGCTTAGAGTAACATATTCCAAACTCTGAAAGAAAACAACTTCCAGCCAAAAATTTCCTACCCAGCAAAACTTTCTATCAAATTAGATGGGGAAATAAGAAACTTCCATGACGAACAGAAACTGAAGGAATTTATGTCTTCAAAACCAGCGCTAAGGAGATTAACTACAAAGAAGAAATAGGTAACACACACCAGAACCAGAGAAACAAGATTTTCCATCCAACAGACAACTAAGATTGGTTATCTGTGGAGATTCATTATTTATGTTAGTCTTTTACCTATCTCTAAATTGTATTGTTTGCTTTTATTGTTGCTAATTTTTATGATTTCTAGTTGGAATATTAATATACCTTCAGATATAGCATTTGGAAATATTTTATCCCATTCTATCAGTAACTTTTAACTCTGTTTACATTGTCTTTGGATATACAATATTTTTTTATTTTTTAGGGAGTTTATTTACCCTTTTGTTGCCTGTGCAATTGAAATCATATCCAAGAAATCACTGCCAATTTCAATGTTGTGAGGTTCTATGACCCAGATTTTCTTCTAAAAGTTTATAGTATTAAGATTTATACTTAGGTCTTTTATCTATTTTGAGTTAATATTTGTAAATATGTTAGGTAAGGGTCCAATTTTATTATTTTTCATGTAATTATTATTTTTCAACAATATTTAGTTAAAAGATTATTATTTCCTCCACCAAATGTTCGTGGAAACCTTGTTAAAAATAACGACAATATATGGAAGAATTTATCTCTAGGCTTTTATTTAACTCCAATGGTTTATATATCTGCCTCTGGAACAGTTCTACACTGTTTCAATTATTGTAGCTTTATATGGTTTGAAATCAGAAAATATACATCTTCTAGCTTTGTTCTTCTTTGAGATTGTTTTGGGTATCTAGAGTCCATATTCCATATCAGGATAGATTTTTTCTGAAAAATAAATAAATAAATGTATGATAGCTTTACCTGAAAAAAAGAAAAGAAAAAAATATTCTCTGGTAAGAAAGAAAGCAAAAAGAAATATTGAACTGTTATCTTTTAGTCATCAAAAGCTTGGTATCAGACAAATGAAACTGTTTTGTGAGATTATCATCATTAATATTGGATAAATTGCTATAAAACTAGATGTCAACCACTAAGCCAAGCATGGGAAGGAGGGATGGGGAGGGAACGGGGTGGGGATTGGGTAGGGGCTAGCTGGGCTATGTGTGCATATATGTCTACAAAAGTATTTTCTTTATACCAGTATGATGTATGAATACATTGCACCAATAAAAAAAATGAACAAATTTGACTTATATGTTTTCTTTTCTTTTGTGTATACCCTACTTTTAAGCAGTAATCTAAACAGAAATCTAGCCGCAGGAAGAAAAAAAAAAACAAAAAGTGAAATTAAAACCAGATATTTTGTACAAGATGAATAATTAGCACCCAATAGACAGAGTTAACTATGTCCTGAAGTTATCCAATCAATTTGTATATCTTTGTGCTTGACTTAATAATTTGATCAAACTTTTCTAAATGCTACAAAAGTCAACATTTTTATGTATCTTTTATTTTATTACTCCAGGCCTAGTCCATGTTAATTCTTAAGTTCCTTCTATGCAAATCTATCCTAATATCAGGAGACCAGAATAATGATTCATAAGCTGGCTCTTATCCAACTTGCTGTGTGGGCTCTGAGAAGTCAGCAAAGATTATTGGTTTGTTACTACACAATGCACTTTATGATCCTCCGTGAAAATTTGTGGAGATTAACTGACTTTCAGTAATTGTTGCAGATCATTTAGAAATACTATGTAGCTGTCTGTGCAACTAAGTCCAATCAGTTTTAAAATGAGCCAAATTCATGGAGAGAATAGAAGATATTTTCCTGGTGTGTGTGTGTGTGTGTGTGTGTGTGTGTGTGTGTGTGTGCGTGTGCGTGCGTGCGTGTGTGTGTGTGTGTGTGTGTGTGTGTAAGAGAGAGAGAGAAAGAGAGATGCTGTTTTTTGTTTTGTTTTTGATACTAGGGATTAAACCCAGGGACATTTTACCTCCAAGCTACACTGCCAGCCCTTTAATTTTTTTTAAATTTTGAAGCCATCTCATTGCATTTTTGAGCATCTCTTTAAGTTGCTGAGGCTGGCCTTGAACCTGCATTCCTCCTGTCTCAGTCACCCAAATACTGGGATGACAGGCATGCGCCACTGTGTCTGGCTCCAGTTTGCATCTTTTGAGAGAGAGGAGGGAGCAGAGTTGCAGCCCCTTCAAGGGAGCCCCTGAAGTTAATGGTCTCCTGGAGAACATAATCTGGCACAGTGCAGGACACTAATGTGAAATCTGCTGAAGGGAGCGAAAAAAAAGGGACAAGAGAAATCACACCCCCTGGCTGGCTGTGCCAACCTAAGCAAAAGAAAAATGCTTAAGGCTTCTGTTTGGATGCACAAACTGAATGGCGATGTCGCACATATAGCCTTTCAGGAGATAATGGTGAGGGCAGGAGCTGAGCTCCTCAAAGGCCCCAGATGAAAGGGAAGAGGAACATCTCATGGCTGTAATTGAAGAGATGCTTTTAAGCTCGGTCTAGACATCCAGCTGGTTTTCAAGGAAAAGGCTCCGTAGCCTCTAAGAATCTGTCAAGCAACTTTAACAGGAATGAAAACTAATAATAATAATGGAGTGGGCCACTTTTTTTCTTTTCTTGTCTTCCTCTTTCCCACCTTCCTTCTCTTTGCTTGGAATCAGCTCTTCTGCCTGCTCCTTCCCCCACTACCCTTGATAGGGTATTTATTTGGTAAGGAGCCAATACCCTCCCCGTGGGGTTTCTCTTAAACACTCGTGCTGGCATTCATTCCGTGTTATCAGTAGATTCAGAAGTGAATGGGGGAGTTTGATGGGAGGTAAAAGCATTATTCAAAAGTTATGTCTCAGGTAGCTTTTTTTCTCCCAGACAGTTCTAAACCTTTCACTTTAAAACAGAAAATCTTGAATGTGTCAACAAACTCTGGGTTTGCTGAGTCTCTGGAGCTGCCGGGATCTTTCTTGTGACAGGCAAGGAATGATGCTTTGCCTGGTGTTTCATTTTTAACTTTCACTAAATTTGAGAAATCTTGGTTGGTAGGGCTCAAGTTTCTCCTTGCCCATATAAGATAATGAAAAAAAGAGTAAAGTCTTTTCTCCAACATTTTCATCTATGGTGTCCTTCTCTTCTCTTCTCTTCTCTTCTCTTCTCTTCTCTTCTCTTCTCTTCTCTTCTCTTCTCTTCTTTCTCTTTCTCTTCCTCTCTTGTATTTTCCTTTCCTCTCCTCTCATGCCTACCTGCCCAAGTCAACATGATGATAATGATTTAAAAGAGGTAATTACTTAATCATTCCTGATACAGATTTTATTTGGATCAACTTTGCCATGGTCTGTGATACTGCAGCAAATCAAAGCTTACACCAGAAAGGGAGGCAGCTCTGTCTGGCCCAGGAATCACAGTGTCTCCATATTATCTCCATATAAGCAACTCACTTGGGATCTGCTAATGAATAGCCAAATTTTTTTCCTCTCTTACCCAGAGAGAAAACAAGCATGGGAAGATGTAGGCTGAGTTGTTTCTTGCCCCGGGAATTAACACCCTACTTTTATAACTGTTCAGTCACTATCAGCTGAAAATGAGAACTCTGACTGTGAGCATATGGTGTTTTCAATCTGTGTTAACTTAGTTACTCTGTGACCCCAGCCTTGCCCTCTGGGAGGTTTGGTTTTCTCCAATGTAAAACAAATGAGCAAGACAGGGTAGCACATGCCTGTATTACCAGTCCTTGGGAGGTGGAGACAGGAGGATCGCAGGTTCAAGGACAGCCTCAGTAACTAGTGAGACTCTCAGCAACCGAGCAAAACTGTTTCAAAATAAAAATAAGCCGGGCGTGGTGACACACGCTTGTAATCCCAGCATTCGGGAGGCTGAGACTGGAGGATCACGGTTCGCAGACAGCCTCAGCTACTTAGGCCCTCTGCAACTCAGTGAGACCCTGTTTCAAAACAAAGAATAAAAAATAGGGCTGGGGATGTAGTTCGGAGATATAATGCTCCTGGGTTTGATCCCCAGTACTGCAAAAAAGAAAGGAAGAAAGGAAGAAAGAAAGAAGGAAAGAAAGAAGGAAGGAAGGAAGGAAGGAAGGAAAGAAAGAAAGAAAGAAAGAAAGAAAGAAAGAAAGAAAGAAAGAAAGAAAGAGAAAGAAGCCGAACGTGGTGGCGCATGCTTGTAATCCCAGCATTTGGGAGGCTGAGACCGGAGGATCGCGGTTTTCAGACAGCCTCAGCTACTTAGTGAGGCCCTCCGCAACTTAGTGAGACCCTGTTTCAAAATAAAAAATGAAAAATAGGGTAGGGAGTGTAGCTCGGAGGTCAAATGCCTCTGGGTTCCATCCTCAGACCCGCAAAAAAGAAAAAGAAAAAAAAAAGGATATTTACAAGGTCTCCCAGGTTATTACAAAGAAAACTAGACACATGTGTAAGATCTCTTCCCCTTACTTTGGATGGCAATTTTCCTTTGACACAAAAGAGACTAAGAGTAGAAAGAGTGCCCACTCAGAAGAGCACATTAGCACAGTCAGAAGAAAAAGAACACATTTCTAAAGGGATGTGTAAGGCAGGCCTGCTGGGGCAGGTTTGCACTCAAAGGGCTCTTTGCAGGGTTTAAATTAAAAAAAAAAAAAATCCTGCAGGAGCTGCACATCAGGGGCTGTCAGGTCACTGAGGAAATACCAAGCCCAAGTTCCCTCCCTGCCCAGGTCATGCCTGAGACACAGGATGCCACCTCAACACGCCACGCTGAGCTGAGACACATAGCAGAAACACCGACAGTCTCTGGATGGCTCGATCGCCAAACTCCCCTTGAGCCTCCTCAACATGGATGATGCCTGAAGCAAAACTCCACTGGCCCTGGATGGAATTCATTTTTGATGTAACTTGAACTTGACTGTTAACCTAGATACTTTCACTCTTCAGAACCCCTTGAACTTTTAGCAAAACCAAAGAGTCGGGTTCCCTTGCTGGTCCTCAGTATCCATCCGATGCCCATATGAGAAGTTTTCAGGGCCTTCTTAGATTTTGGGTATCTTGCCAGGCGTGGTGGCACACGCTTGTAATCCCTGCACTTGAGAGGCTGAGACAGGAGGATCGCTCAGGATCAAAGCCAGCCTCAGATGGCTTAAGAGACCCTGTTTCCAAATAAAATATAAAATAGGTCTGGGAGTATAGCCCAGAGGTAGAAGGCCCCTGGGTTCCATCCCCAGTACCACCAAAAAAAAAAATATATATATATATAAATATATATGTATGTATATATATATATATATATATATATATATATATATATATATAGTATTTGAAGATTACTTCTCAGCTGAAAATGTAGAGGGAAATTATTTCTGTTTTTCCCCTCCTCGGCTAACCAAACCCAAGTCGGTGTACTTCATGATACAAACCTAGAACCTTCTTTTCCTTTTGACCTGGCTAACCCAGTAGAAAGGAAAACTTGTCTTTCTGCTTGAGCAGTTTTGCTTTCAGCACAAAATCCCTTCCAGTGTCTCCCCATACATGCCCAGAGTTCTGACACAATTGGCGGTGTTGGAGACATCTGAAATATAAACATCACAAATGCTACGCCCCTCTCCTGGGTCGTGCCCTGTGCCCAGAGGAAGGCTGCCAGGGCCAAGTGCTCAGGTTCATCTTGACTGGACCTGCCTGCCTGAGAGCCTGGCTTACCAACACAAAGCTAAGTGTTCCCACAATGGTCTGCCCGAAGCCCTACCAGTGAAAAAATTCATGCAGAGCCCCACATTCATTTTTTTCTTTTAGCAAAAATAAAAAGAAAGAAAAGAAAAAAAAGGAGTCAGAGAAGTTGGCCATTAAGCCAAGGTTGGTTGCCAAGCCAGGCCAACCTCCCATTCACTCATGACTTCTGGCTGAGGTCTGAGCCACCAAGGAGCTTCAGTTCCCTGAGAGGCTGTGGTGCCCTCTCAGCTTTCTAAGGCCCCTGAGGCCTCTGTATTCCTGACTACCTATTCACTTTTCTGCCAGGTAATGACAAAGGCAAAGCCTGTGCACCAGCCCGCTTCTCTGGAGGGTGTGCCTAATGCTGCATGTGTTGACAAATGTTTTAGTCCTTTCAAAACTGGTGTGATTCTCATGGAGACCAACAAGAACCTTCGGGCTGGGTATGGTAGCACACTCACCTGTAATCCCAGTACTTGGGAGGCTGAGACAGGAAGATTGCAGTTTCAAAGACTGCCTCAGCAACTTAGCAAGACCGTTTCCAAATAAAAAATTAAAACGCAGGGCTGGAGGTGTAGCTCAGAGGTAGAATGCCCCTTGTTCAATCTCCAGTACCACACACGCACACACACAAAACATATTTGGGCTGCAAAACATTTTTCTTTAGATAACAAAGCAGAAAATCCAGTATCAAAAGGTATATAGGGGCTGGGGACCTAGCTAAGTGGTAAGGCACTTGCCTAGCCTAGACGAGGCTCTGGGTTCTATCCCAACACTGTAATCATCACCATCACCATCATCATCACCATCACCACCATCATCATCATCACCACCACCACCATCATCATCATCACCACCACCACCATCATCACCACCACCATCATCATCATCACCAACACCATCATCACCATCACCATCATCATCATCACCACCACCATCATCATCATCACCACCACCACCATCATCATTACCACCACCATCATCATCATCACCACCACCACCATCATCATCATCATCACCACCACCATCATCATTACCACCACCATCATCATCATCACCACCACCACCATCATCATCATCATTACCACCATCATCATCATCATCATTACCATCACCATCATCATCATCACCACCACCATCATCATTACCACCACCATCACCATCATCATCATCATCATCATTCAGAATGACTACCAGTCTATTTCTGGAAGTCATGCCATCAAAATTTGATTATATGCAAAATCTAGAAACTACTTGTATATCCATAAATATTGAGATTTGTTTAAAAGAGTGGTGCCTTCATACCATAGAATATCAGACTCATTAAAAAGAATTAGGTAGATCTTTAAAGGCTATAGAAAAGATGTCAAATATTTTTACTATTAAAGGCTGTTTCAGCCAGGTGTGGTGTTTTACATCTGGAATCTTAGTACTTGGGAGGCTGTGGCAGGAGAATTGCAGGTTTGAAGCCAGGCCCAGCAACTTAGACCCTCAGCAATTTAGCCAGACTCTGTTTCCAAAATTAAAAAAAAACTAAAAAATTTTTAAAAGGCCTGGGAGTATATCTCAGAGGTAGAATTCCTCTGGGTTCCACTCCTAGTATCAATAATAAAATAAAATGAAATGAAAAAGGCTATTTAAAAATAATCTCTGTGCTCATATGTTTGATATCTATAAAAATATTTTTAATCTTCAGGAGAAACTAAGTGGACAAAGTTTTGCTCGCAATAGGTATAGAAATTGAGCGTATTTAAAGATGTTATAGCAATTTAACATTGCTACAACATCCAATTGCGTGAACCTTTGGACTTGGAATTTTTTAAAATGAACTTATACTTTATGTGTCTTTGGAGGCTTCTTTGTAATGATTCCAGCAATTTGTTTCCATTGTACTTTAAAAAAGTATTGGCCCATTATGATTGGAAACAAGAAAAAAATTATTTCTTTACCACAAAATACTTGCTTCTACCATCCTAGATTTTACTTCACGACTTCCATCCCTCTGTATTGTTTTAATTTTTATCTTCAATGCATATTGATTCTATGGTGAAACATTTGGAAACGTTTAAAGTTGGTGGTAAGGAAACGTACCAGGTTAACGATTTTATCTAGCACATCCTTTAACTCGCTTATCTTAAGGCTTCAATCACGAGCCTTCCTCATGCAGAAACTGCCTACGCTTCAAAAAAGAAGAATTTCTCTGGGAAGAAGGCCAAAGGGTGCCAAGAGAAATGGGCAGGCAGTGGCCAATCAAGAAAGACCGCCTGCATTTGGGGGGGGGGGGAGTTTCGCATCCTTGAGCACAGCTGTAGTGAGAGCTTCTCTCGCAGATGAGAACTTTAGACTCAAGTCTCATTAAAATCTCCTCACTGGATTACAGACCTCGAGTCCTCTGGGAGCCTTACGAACCACGTAATGTTTCTCGCTTTGCATCTTCAATTATGCATCTTTGATTTAGCTGACAGATGTGAAGCAGTGCACATAGCCAGGCAATCCCCTGGTGACCACACATGTGCGGAGGGAGGCTGGCGTGCACCGTCTTCCAGCGCCATCTGGCACCAGCTTCCAATCACTCAGAACCTTTCTTCTCCATCCACCTTCCCTCAGCAGCCCCCTCCTCCACCCAGGCCTGGCGTGGACTGATGGACACACCCACACTCACTAAAGCCCCCCTCCTCCCTTTGGAGGACGCCCAAGGCAAACGGGAATGGTGTGCCAAGTCGGAGGGACCACCTCTCCTATTAAGGGATGGCACCCCCCCCAGCATTCCATCAAGCATTTCAGAGTAGAAAGCAGGCCAAATTCTGGCTCTTTCTCAAGCCATGGCTGCCAGGACCCTATCGAAAAACATCTGGCTGGACAGTTGGAAGTGATTGGTCCAGCCCTTTAGTAAATCCACTTCCAGCCCCGCATACAGAGTCCAGTCAGCCTCTGAGAGGAGGAGAGCTCCGAGTCCACTGGTGGTCATATAGCATGGATGAGCTGCCATACTCCATAGGAGTTGGGGCCACCTAGGGATCAGTGACCATCACCACCACAGGGCACTGACGGGAGAGGGAGGCTAGCGAACAGCAAGTGTGCGCATGCGCGTGCATACGCACGTGCTTGTGCGTGCGTGTTTGGTTCATGGAGATGTTCCAGAATACTGACTTCCCGAATAGCACTGGCTTTTCACCTCAGGTAGTGACGGGGTTATTCTTCCCAGCTGACACAGTCTTGTATTCTTCCGTGAGCAGGCAACCTCTGTGCCTGTGGGTTTTGAGGTCAGAATTTTTTTCCAAAGTGTTAGACAAGTAGCATCTTTTTATCCCAATTCATTATTATTTAACATAGATAAGGGAGTAATTTGAGCCAGTTTTTTCAAGGGTCCAGACTTAACGGAATTCCATTTTATTTCCTTTTTTTCCCTCTGTATTTTAGAATTACAGTTATAGGGTTCATATCATCTTAATTTAAAATTTTTATTCTTCTACATTATTTCCCCAGCACTTACAGTTCTCATCATAAATACCAATTTCAAAGTTAATTGCCATGATTATTGAGTATATATTGAGGTTTTTAAAAAATTCCAATTTTGCACCCCTTAGCTTTTCTGGACAAAAAAATAATAATGCAATTATTCTACTTTTGCTACAGGTTCTGCTATTGGCAGTAAAATATATTTCTATGGGAATTCTTGAATTCTGAAGGAAAACATATGAAGATCAAGTATATGAGTTAATGCTTTCCCTATTAAGCTTTCCTTGTACTTTTCTCTTGTCCCCCCCCCCTTTTTTGTGGTACTGGGGTTCCTGGAAACTCTTCTACCCCAGGGCTACACTCACAGACCTATTTTATATTTTTATTTGGAAACGGGGTCTCTTAAGCCAGCAAGGCTGGCTTCAAACCTACATGATCCTCCTGTCTCGCCTCCCAAGCGCAGGGATTACAAGCATGCACCACCACGCCCAGCTAGAAATTCTTTTAAGTGCCCGCTGTGTACTGTGGCCCAGGGGAGAGGCCTGGGCTTCAGTTCCACCCCCCTTTACTACTACTACTATTCTTCCTCCTCCTCCTCTCCTCCTCCTCCTCCTCCTCCTCTTCCTCCTCCTTCTTCTTCTTCTTGTGGTACTGGGGATGGAACCCATGGGCATTCTACCTCCAAGCTACACCCCAGACCTATTTTGTATTCTTTATTGTGAAACAGGGTCTCACTGAGTTGCAGAGGGCCTCTCTAAGTGCTGAGGCTGTCTGTGAACCTCGATCCTCCTGTCTCAGCCTCCCAAATGCTGGGATTACAAGAATGCACCACCACCCCTGGCTTCCCCCTTACTTCTTAGTCATATGGGTGTGGGTAAGTTAGTTAGGCTCCAAGAGTCTTTGTTTCAACATCTGTAAATATAAATGAAATAAGATTGTGTATGTTAAGTGTTCACTCCGTCTTATTTTCCTCCCCTTCTCTTCAGTGTCCTTGGCACATTCTCCTTATTCTCATTCCCCTTTCCTTCCATCACAGCCTTGCAGAAGTGGAAATGGAGTAAGTTTGAATTCTCTTAGAGAACTAGGGTGAGAAAATGCCCCAGTTCAAGGAACCCCTGGCAGAAGAATTCATTCTTACATGGGGGAGGAGCTGCTTCTTTATTCTATTGACTAACATGACTGATTGGATGATGCCTGCCTGCATTATGAGGGCTGTCTGCTTTCCTCAGTCTGTTGCTTAAAATGGTAATCTCATCCCAAAACACTCTCACACTCAAAATAATGTTTGACCAAATATCTGGGAACCCTGAAGCTCAGTCAAGTGACACATTGAAGTAGCTGGTGAGTAGAATCAGGTGCCATTCACCCAAAAATGGACAAAGATCTCTCTATCTAGTGGGAGAACCATCCGGGATTTGATGGGCACCCTAAAAGGTCTGGGATCCTGGCATCTAGAGGTGCCTGATGACAACTTGATGGGAACATATGGAGGGAAATCCAGCTTCAGAGGAGAGGACTAAAGGTCTCTGAACCGTTCTTCCGAGCCAGGGGTGTGGTGAGTTTATTGTTCTACATTCAATGTTGGCTTTGCTTCTTGTGTGTCTTCACCGATGATTAGGTTTTAGACTTTCCATGTCTTCACAGCCACTCTTCATGAAGCTCCATTTAAATCGAAGAATGAACCTAAAGGGCATTAAATATTTTTCATTGATTTCTAGGACATCCCAAGAGACTGTTGGAAATCAGTTTCTTGCTCCTGTTTGCGTGAAGAACAAAGCAAAAGTTTACAAACCACTGACTGTGATTCTCTCAACATGTAGTTTTATATTCCTAGTGTCATTTAAATTTTTTTTCTCCCCTTCCAATTGATTGTACCTCTTCTAAATACAACCTGGCTTAGCTTATCAGCTATCTTCTCAGTGAGGCCTCCACTAGAAAATCAGTCAGAATCCAAAACTTCTTTCCATTCCCATAACAACAAGTTCCTCTCCAGGTTTATTTTTATTATAACTTTATTTTCTGATATCATTTTTAGATGAAATATACACAATATAGCCGGGCATGGTGGTGCATGCTTGTAATCCCAACATTCAGGAAGCTGAGACCTGGAGGATCGTGGTTTGCGGACAGCCTCAGCTACTTAGTGAGACCCTCTACAAGTCAGTGAGATCTTGTTTCAATTAAAAAATAAAAAATTAGGGCAGGGGGTGTAGCTCAGAGGTTGAATGCCCCTGGGTTCCATCCTCACACACACACACACACACACACACACACACACACACACACACACGCACTTATAATCCCAACATTCAGGAGGCTGAGACCTGGAGGATCGCAGTTTGCAGACAGCCTCAGCTATTTAGTGAGGCCCTCTGCAACTCAGTGAGACCCGGTTTCAAAATAAAGAATAAAAAGTAGGGCGGGGGGTGTAACTCGGAGGTCGAATGCCCCTGGGTTCCATCCTGTAGGTACCTGAGAAAAGTGAAGTCCTACAATTTGTCCTTCTGGGCCTGGCTTATTTCCCTTGGCACAATGTCTTCAAAGTCACATGTAATAATATGTATCAGAACTGCCTTTCTTTTTAAAGCTGAATAATGTCTCACTGTATGTATATACCATGTTTAGCGTTGGCTCGGATTCACCTTTTGGCCGTTGTGAATAATGTTGTTATGAACACGGCTGTAGAAATACAGTCTTGCAGCAAATAACAGCATTCTGATCGGTGATGGACAGACCACATAGATGACAGTAGTCGCATAAGATTATGATGGAACTGAAAAAGTCCCTTCACCAGTGACACCGATGCCATTAAGGTCAGAGAGCCATGCATAAGTGTGTGGCGGTGCTGATGTAAACAAACCTCTACTGACGGTGCTATAAAATTATAGCACATATAATTATGTGCAGTACACACAATACTTGATAATAAATAAATGACTGTGTTACAGGTTTATGTACTTACCATACTATATTTTTATTATTTTATTTTATTATACTTTTATCGCTACACCGTAATGAGGTTCAAAGTGATACAAACTTACGTGCACATATCACTTGGTCTGTTTCCTCCTGATCACCATTTTAGAATGTAGTCCTTCTATTTACAAAAAACAAAACAGGTTTACTGTAGAACAGTATGCCATGTTACACTGGCATCAGCCTCATACATCTCATGTTTTGCTTCAATGGATTGAGCTGTACAATCCTGAATTGTGTAAGTGCTCTCTCTCCATGATGTTTACACAACAATAAAAAAAAAAGCCTAACAACACATTTCTCAGAATGTTTCCTGGTTGTTAAGCAACATGGGACTCACGTGACAGTATCTGTACAGGTCTCTGATTTCAGAGCTTTGGAGTATATACCCAGAAGTGGAACTGCTGGATCTCATAGGCCAATTTACATTTAATTTTTGAGGAAGTATTTTCTGCAGCACCAGCACCATTTTATTTTATTTTATTTTATCTTATTTTATGGTGCTAGAGATGAAATCCAGGGGCCTTCTACCTCCAGGCTACACTCCCAGACCTATTTTTTTTTATATTTTATTTGGAAACAGGGTCTCACTAAGTTGCTGAGAGCCTCACTAAGTAGCTGAGGCTGGCTTTGAATCTGTGCCATCCTCCTGTCCAGGCCTCTCAAGTACTGAGATTACAAGCATGCGCCACCACACCTGGCTTACCAGCACCATTTAATTAGCATTTCCAAAAATACACAAGGTCTGCTTTCCCCACATCTTTTTAATACATGATGTGCTATTTTTGGAAATTGGGATTATATGGTTTTTTACTTGCTTGGCTTTTTTTTTTTATTAAAAGCTATTCTAGTGGGCATAAAATGGTGTCTCAGTTGTATTTCTGATTTGCATTTTTCCCTAATAATTACTGATGCTGACCTGGGGTCACTGTCTCCTGCTTATTATCTGGCCCACCCAACAGGACATGGCCTCTGTGTACCTGAGAAATGTGTCTGACTTATTCATAGCCTGTACCTAACTCAGAGAGCTCTGCCTGGCTCAGAGCAGAGATTCAATTATTTGTTGAATAAATGGATGGATGGATGGATGGATGGATGGATGGATGGATGGATTCACTGAGAAAAAAAAGCTCAGACTCTAAATGTGGACTCCAGATTCTTTAGGTAATCAGTCTTTTGCCTGAGAAAATAATTAAGTGGCACCTTTATGTTACTCTGTGTTCCATGGAAAATAGTAGAAAAAACATACTTGTGCCCTTCCTGTTTCATAAATAAACTACCTAGATTAATAAAATGTTGTGGCTGGAGCCTCTGGATTTGATCATTGATAAAACCAAAGTATGTTTGCTGTTTCAATGACCAGGTTCGGTGTCCTGTTTTACCACACCTACAGTAGTTGCTCAATAAACACCTCCTGATAAATAAGTGAATGGTCCTGAAAATGATAATGAAAATTATAGATTGTACGTAAGAAAGAGTTGTGAATATGAGAGGGATAAAAGAGCCCCCCGCAGTTATTTGCTTTGGAGAGGAATGTAAACATCAAGATTAGTGGGGAACTTAGTCTTTTTCCTCAACTAAGTAATCAAGTTAGAGGCTAACCCTGTTGCCAGATTCCCTATGCAGTGTCGCTTCCCCAAATATGAGTCACCTGCAGAAGGAGGCTAACCTCCTTGCTGATTCATATAAAGCTTAGGGAAAGGGTATCCCTGCATTCTTCAGCTCCCACGGCTGTAGGTGGGACCCTGCTTGGTCCACAGCAGCAGCTGCTTCCCGTTGTACCTGTTCTGCAAAGTGCAAGACTTAGAAGGAGAGGAAAGCATTCTCACTTAAATGTTGTTCTAGTGTTTAAACAGAGAAGCATTCTTTATTCCAACTGAGACTTCTGCTGGTTTTGATAGATTAACCTCTTGAGAAAATGTAGGCAATGTAATTGTGTGGGCATGTCTCGGTATTGTTCCTAAATGAACAAAAGAGGAAGCTAAGAAGTGGCCCTCAGAGCAGCAAGGCCCCCGACCAGCCGGCCACCGGTAGACACACTACACGCTGCCTGTTCAGTGCTGGTGGCTGGCAAGAAGAGCTGGAGCTTCCTGGTCTCAGAGGCCAGAGATGGCCACAGCAGAAGACAGAGAATGCATGCAATCTGGAGTCTTTGTCCCCACCCCCCTCAAAAAAAAAAATAAGGATACTCTATAGACTAGGGAGAGGAGGAAAGTGAGGGGGTGATCTCATGAAGTTCCCAGGAAAACCACCTGGCAATGGTACTGAGTCCTTGAGTCTGCTCTGGACAGATAGATGTCCAGGTAAGAGCAGCCCCACATCGTTCACCTGATAAGGAAGTATTTGTTTCTGCTTTGCGATGTGTGGTGCCTGAAGACCTACTGTATCAGAATTAGGGAGGGTGCTAAAAATATCCAAAGCTCCACTCAGACCTACTAAATCAGAATTTTTGGAGATAATTTCCAATCCTAAGAATCCCTTTTCTTTCTTAGAAGAATATAAAATGTCTCTCAAAGGCCGCCTCAAGTGTCATTGGCTGGAAGCAAGTCATGTTCCTGTGTCGTATGATGATTACCAGACAGGAGAACAAGACCAGGTGACTGAACCAGTCAAACCAGGGTTGGAGAGACGTCCCCTCTTCTAAGCACGTAGCTCCACAGGTGTGGATATCAGAATTAGGTTTTGTCAGCATAGAGAAGGGACGGGGCTGGTGGGGGGTGTTAAACACGGTCTTTCATACCACAGCTTAGTTGCTGATGGCAACGTCCATGAAGTATTTTCTTTCTCACTGGCCATGAGTAAGTCTACTCATGTTTATTAGACCAAATATCCAAAGTGTTCTTTTCTCATTAGTAACCATTTTTGTAAATTCTAGAAGACACCAGAGAAACCAGAAAGAATTGACATTTGGTGGGAAAATAAGAGGTTAATCTTAGGATAGTTCAAAATGTTAGATATGATTTTCTACTTACAACTCGATGAGCATGGGTCAATGAGAATGAAATACACTTACCCTTTCATTTGACAAATATTTACTGAGCATCTATTATATGTCAAATACTACATTTGGCCCTGGGGAGATGTAATTAAATAACAAACACAAAAAGCTCTGCCCAGTCTTTGTGGAGTCAAAGGCATCCAAGTGGGAGCAACAGAGAGTCAATCAATTAAGCAGGTAAACTAGAAAGCGAAAGCATGAAAATAGACTCCCTAAAGACAGAAGAAAAAAAGCTGAGTGTGGTAGAACAAGCCTGTAATTCTAGTGCTTGGTAGGCTGAGACAGGAGGACAAGCCAACGCCAGCCTCAGCAATTTAGCAAGGTTCCTCAGAAACCTGGTGAGACCCTACCATAAATAAATTTAAAAAGAGAGAAATAAAGCAAGCAGGAAAAAAGGTAGTAATCAAGTAGTTTTATTGCAGTCTTCAGTAAAAGAGAGGTAAGATCAAGCCCCACTAAAAAGGGACCATCTGTGCAGAGCCACAAGGATGTGTGTGAGGGGGGTGGAGATCCAGGCAAGATGCAGTGTGTGCAAAGACACCAAAGTGGGGTTGTGCCTGGCCCAGGGGGCAGAATAAAGGCCATGGGGGGCTAGAGAGGATAACCCAAGGAGCTGAGGGGAACAGTAGAGTGCAGCAGGGTAGGAACAGAGGCCCGGGCCTCTTGCAGGAACTTTGATTT
The DNA here is from genome assembly GCF_963383645.1 of Muscardinus avellanarius. Lineage (NCBI taxonomy): Eukaryota > Metazoa > Chordata > Mammalia > Rodentia > Gliridae > Muscardinus > Muscardinus avellanarius. The sequence goes on along the minus strand of NC_137798.1, from coordinate 42,329,478 downwards.
TGCTCCTAGGAGCCGGGAAGACATTGGAAGACTGAGAAAAGAGGAGTTACACGATCCACTTTTTATTTGAATAGGACCGTTTCCAGAACTGCTTTGAGAATAGACTACCAGGAAAACAATGAGGAAGCGATTACACTGATTCAAGGGAGGTATGGTTGGGGCTTGAACCAGAGAACTGAAGGTCAGCAATAGAAAGAACTCAAGTATGAGTTCCAAGTTTCTGGCCCAAGGGACTAAGAAGATGGAGTTGCCACTATCCTGGAGAATATCGGAGCAAGTGGAGGGAGAATCTGTAGTTGGTTTTGAACACGCCAGTCATGTGATATCCATTTAGAGCCAAGTGAAGAAGTGAGTGGCCAGATGAACTGGAGATGTGTGATAGTTACCAACATATCACTGATAGTCACCCTCATTGGACTCCATAACATCACCAGGTGGAGATAGCCCAGAAGGTCAGTCTTTAGCATTAGTTTTCAAGAGTTTTGAATTCAACTAGTGTTTTTTAGAATACTGGAAGAGTTTAGGCAGGGAAAGACACCCTCAATTATTCGTTGGTAATAGTGTGTGTGAACTAAACACTTTGAAAGTGGTCTGGAAGATGATGCATATCCAGACGTCCATAGGTCCATATAGACTTTGACTCACTATATCCAGAAAGCTCGATAACAATCCACGTAACTCATACTACACTCAAATCTACAAGAATTCTGGCATTTGAAAAAGTGGTACAGAGAACTATGAATGACAAAGGGGGGCACAGACCCTGGCTCAGCTGCTCCTGTGTTCACAAACCAGCAGTTTAGCTGCTTTCAGAAGCTAACCAAAGGCTGAACAGAGCCTTCTGCCACTGCTAGAGGCACAGGGAAGGAACTCTGGAGCCAGGAGGTAGAATGGTTTCCTAGAGGAGACAAAGCGTATGGTTTGAGAGCTGGAGTTCTAGAATCAAGAGAACTTGTCTTCTTATCCCAACATCACCATTTTCTAGCCGTTTGACTAGAAGGATGGCTTTTTTAGCTTTTCTAAGCTTCCTTCTCCTTTTCTATAAAATGAAGATAATAGTATCTATTTTATGTTAAAATTTGAATAGGAGACAGGCATGGTGGCACACACCTGTAATCCCAGTACTTGGAAGGCTTGGACAGGATGATTGTAGGTTTGAGGCCAGCCTCAGGAATTTAGCAAAACCCTCAGCAACTAAGCCAGACCCGGTTTCAAGTTTAAAAAAAAAAAAAAAAAAAAGCCCGGGATGTAGTCCAGGGGTGAAATGCCCCTGGTTTCATCTTCAGTACCAAAAAAAAAGGTTAAAAAAAGAATGGGATAATAATTGTAAAACATTTCATACAATTAGCTATTTTTGTTTTTAGCATTTCTCTCTAGCCAGGCACAATGGCACATACCTGTAATCCCAGTACATGAGAGGCCGAGACAGGAGAATTGCAGGTTCAATTGCTAGATCTCAGCAACCTAGCAAAACCCTCAGCAACTAATTGAGACCATGTTTCAAAATAAAAAATACAATAGAGCTGGGGATGTAACTCAGAAATAGAATGCCTCTGGGTTCAACCTCCAGTACTCTCCCCAAAAATCCCTCAGTATAAATCCAAGATGTAATAATAGTTTTCTTTGAAGTCTATGAGTGAACTGAAAGTCTAGTAAATCAGACTAATTTGTCATCTACAAGCCTGGGTCCAAGGCTGATTTTGGAGGGAGGGAGGGAGGGCAGCTAGCCTTTGGACAATACTTGAGTTGCATTTAACTCTGATACCACTAGGGGGCACTTCAAGAAATTAATTTTGGAAAAGACTATAATAATTGGTGGCCACAGAGTTAATGCACTTTCAAATGTAACTTATCCTTTGGAAATAGACAATTCAGTGTACTTATGGTGCATTTTGGACCTCAAACATGTCTTAATTGGTTGTAGAATTCCACAATAGGGTGTGAATTCCCTAGGTACCGGTACATGTTTAGGTAAGATTCCATTTTTGAAGGACATCTCTGAATTCCTAGGTTTTCTACTCCAGCTGCAATCAAATACAGCCCTGCAATTAGGTCAAGGTATTAAATCAGGCAACTTGCAGAAAATTCATTCTCATAAGCACTTGTAGAGAGAGCTGGCACAGACAATGTCTTTATTCCAGTGCTAGTACTTTGGAATGAATTTGCTCACCTTTGGTATCCAGAATTTTCCATTATGGGTAAATGGCTGACACGTGATGGGCCAAATCCAAGGCCAACAAGTGTGTCTCCAGAGCCCACAGTCTGAGATCCTTAATTGACATATAACCTTGAGTGCTAAATGCCCCAGAGTGGGTGGCCATTGCTCCTCCAGCAGCAGGGGTATGGGGGGTATGGAACCCAGGGGCATTCTACCTCCGAGCTTCACTCCCAGCCCTATTTTTTATCCTTTTATTTTGAAGCAGAATTTCACTGAGCTGCAAAGGGCCTCACTAAGTAGTTGAGGCTGTCTGCAAACGACAATCCTCCTGTCTCAGCCTCCCAGATGCTGGGATTACAATCGTGTGCCACCATGCCCGGCTGGTGTTTTGTTTTGTTTTGTTTTCCTCTTTTCCTCCTAGGTACCATCCACACCAAAGCCGCCCTTAAATGATTCTTATTTCCTAATGTGCTCATTTTACGATCAAAGTAATCTGCCACTGGAAATTAACACACTTGCCATGTAGTGAGTTACAAGTCAGCTATAGAGGAATGGGGCAATTCACGCCCATATTTTGCCCACGTCAATTAGTCCTTTGGTAGCTTCTTAGGTGTCTTTTCCACATCTTCCTCCTTAGCATTCCTCACCAGAGCTCTGGCTCTCCTACCATCCTACCATGCTCATGCCTTCTTAGGCTGCACAGAGCAACATGCTTAGTGAGTCCCGCAGACTGCCAACTTTCCCGGGAATGGAACCATAGACCTACCTCTTAAATGATGCTGAAAGCTCAACTAATCTTTTTGTATCTTAGAAAATCAAAGTCCTAGTTTATTTTAGACACATCAACAAAGTTTAAATGTTGTGGTAAAAATCATTCAATTTAAAATGTGCATTCAGGAAAACTTTAAAGTCCTTCATGCAGCCTATAATGAAAGTGGTATGGTAGAGTAACAAATAAATCCAAGCACCATATGCAGAAACTTAATTCAATTAATTCTCAGTAATGAATAGTGGGAAATAAAACTATACTGTTTGTGCCTGAAGACCTGATATACACTGAATAGGAAAAACTTTTGTTAGTTTTATGTAAGACTGTTAGCTAAAGCCTTCCTATACTTCCTTGAAGTTTATTTGCTGACTTTAAAAGAAGACTCTGTGTCACATATTCTTTTTGAGTTGTTATTTGGCTAAATGGAAATAGCCCCAAGATGCTGGCAGTTTTGTAAAGTTCAGAGTGCAGCTTCTATGCAATTCAGGTCAAAGATCCCTGAAGCCCCTCTCTTTCATTTGGACTCGGTGAACTGCTGAGACTTGTGAAGTGCAGATGAATTCAGAAGAATGCACTAACGGTGTAGCATCAAGCCAGAACCCTGCCCCTGGAAACGCCACCCATCCGGCAATGGAAGCCGGTGCACCCCTAACGCAGGACTGAGTGCGGCCCTCATTGTTTTAATTAGAGCCACGGCATATGGGTAAGAAACTCGGATTTGACAGCAGGAGAAGAAAGAGGATATTGTATGCCTTCAATCAGCTTTGCATTAGGAGATCCTTAAAGGGAAACTGATGTGAAGGGAAAAAAAAGGGGAAGAAAACAGCAAACCAGCAAGATCCCCATTTCGAGATAATTTGGAGAAAATGACTGATTTGGGTTGGTCGTGTTGCCAGGAGAGATGACTCACGGCTTCCACACACAAGAAATGGAAATCAGGAGGATGCCTTCAGCCTGAAAAAGAGAAAAAGAACAAACTGTGAGGATATGACTGACGGCAAGGCTTCAAAATCAACTGTACCAAAGATGAGCTTGGATCGTTGCCCAGATCACGACTGAATGGTGATGTTCATTTAGGTCCTGACTGTTGACACAAAATAAAAGGTAGTAATTGTGCTCTGTTCGGTGTGTGGACGTGTTAATGCTTTCCAATTTCCCCAACTGGGGATCTGGTGTCACTTCCCCTGTTGCTCCTATTTCATGTTTCCGTGATGAGTATTATTGCTGCCCTGGACATTTACCTAATGCCAGGTTTTTGGCAAAGAAGCAGGATCCAGGTGAAAGCATCCCTCTCATGCTGCATGTGTATTGCAGGTGGCTTGGAAAATGGCTTTTCAGCTTGGAAGTCACTCCCATAATTGACAGTTTCAGCCTGAGAGCGTGCGTCTCTCTCCGGGCTTTCCCAGTGTGGACTTGGCTTTTGAATCTCCGCAGTTGGCATGGCAAAACTCTGTACGTCTGACCAGCAGGGCAAGCCTCAGTTTTTCTGTGGGCAGCAGATTCGTACGTTGACCTTTTCCTCTCCTAGGAGCAAATGTAGTTGATTCACTATTTCCTTGTCCAGTGCGCACTTTCCTCATGGATCTACCAGTTGAGTTGTATGCTAACCTTTCGAATACACAGCCGGGCTTGACGGTCTCTAAAGGTCAGTTGTGAAGCAGTCATGTTCTTTTTCTTTCTCGTTGGAAGCTACAAAGAAGAAAATTTTCCATTGTAGCTCCTCGTAGGGTTAGCCTAACAACTTAGGAAATTTCCCAGTCTGCTTCTAGGGGTAGTCCAACTCTATGGTATAAATGATTTCCAAATAAACATTCTCTATGTGCTAAACTAGAAAAAATAATAGCAAACCAACAAGAAGGTGACTCAGAGAGAAAAAAGGCGGGTGCACAGACATGTGATTTTTCCACTTCTTTGAGTTTCTTCACCTGAGTCAGATTTTGAGAATGTGAAACACTCTCCAGTCTATCCACTGTTTACCACAAAGCCTTTGGATTTCAGTGTCTAACTGAAAGCAAGTAGCTTTTTCTAAGTCATCCAGATAGACTAACAGTGTTATCAGGTACACGATGTTTAAGAATCTGTCTAGCTGTCTGGTCTCTTGGTGTCTAAAATTTAGACCTTAAGTCGGGGCAGCCTAAACCTTATGTTATTAATGAGAAATAGCAAGAAGGCATCTTTGAGGGTTGGACTTGCTGTACATGAACCAGGGATACGGGACATCAGCTGGAGCGCACAGGAAGTTCCACATTTCCTGGCTTTCATACATTCAGCATCTCCCCATTGGTTATTCTATGACCTTGTGGCCACCCATGTGTTAAATAGTTTCACACTTTAAAAAAGAAAAGGTGGGGAGCCATCCATATGTTAAATAGTTTCATACTTTAAAAATGAAGGTGGGGGGAAATGAGGGGTAAAATTATTTTGTGAGGTTTGGCACAAACCTGTATTTCAAATAAGCTATGTGTGAGCTGTGTCTTTGAGAAGAACATGTGCAATGTAGTTTTTGATCTTCATTTTATAGGTGTACGTAAGTACTACAAGGCCTGCTTCGATTATGCAATTAAAAACAAATGCGATCCAATACTGCGGTTCTCTGTGTCTACCGGGTTTGTGGACACTAACGCCCATTAGTATGTGCAGCATCCTGACCTAAAGGCTTGGGAGAGCCGGCTCTCCATCCTCATGCTTGGGGCAAACCTTTACTCTGCTAGCATCTTCACACTCCACGTGTGGTTTGAGGTCTCTCACAGGTAATCACGCTAATGGGGTAAGATTTTACTGCATTGTGGGGTCCCTGACAGAAACAATCTAAAGCCATTTTTTTTTCAAATGGTTCTCCCAGTCTCTTTCTAAACCATTTGCCTAACATTTAACAATTATCTTCAATATGATTATGGTTTAAGAATTACAATTTAGGACTTTTTCAGAAATGAGGTACTAAGGGCTGTTTGTACCAAAACGCTTCTAGCTGTAGGTTAACAGAAGACATAATTAAAAGCAGCTCAAACAGTAAAGATTACTTCTAATTTCTTATAACCAGAAATTCAGAGGTAGGATGCCAGGATTGGTGAACTGAGCAACCCAGTGGTGTCATGAGACTCGGGTCCTTTGCATCCTTTTGCTCCACCACATTTAGCTCGGGGCACTGTGGTATCGCTGACTGCAGGGCACAGGCGTCTCATGGAACTAGCACAACGTCCTGCAAAGAAGAGGACTTGATTCCTCAGGTGCCTTTTTTCTTTAGGCTGAAAAGCCAAGACTTCTAATGCACATCCAGGGCATATAAACCTGTGCACCAGATTGGGGTAATATGTCCATGCGTAACCCAGTCTTTAGCAAGGAATGGGATTACCATGGCAGACTTAAATAATCCTACTCCACCCCATGGGTAGAGAAGAGTCACCCTCCTCAAGCACAGGACGTGAACGCCCGAGCAGGGAGACTGAAGCCGGTGGGCCTGTTGGGTCAGTAATCAACAGTGCTCACCGCTGATCTTTGGCATGATGACATTTTTTTATTTTGATGTTTAATATTGAAATTTCATCACACCATAATACTTAATATTAAATGCTTTATCACACTACTAAAATATTCATTACCTTTCTAACACTGACAGAACTGTCTCGGCATGCTTCTTAAGTGTGAACTTTGTCTTTAGGGGAGAAAAGTTTATCCTAGAGCCTGTTTTTTCTTATTCTTATACAACTAGAAAATATTAAATCCACAACCTGAAAGCCCTCACAAAAATGATCTTGTTCACCTTAGACTGGTGCTACTGGTTACACAGTGTTTCATGTTACTTTAATTGAATGGAAATTAGAATAGGGACCAATCTGTAATTGTATTTTCTGCTTCTTCTGGAAATAAGAAATGACTGTACATCAATATTACTGCACATCAATAACATTTTTAAAGTTTCTCATTGCTGGGTATGGTGGCACACACTTGTAATCCCAGCATTTAGGAGGCTGAGACCTGTGGATCATGGTTCACAGACAGCCTCGGCTACTTAGTGAGGCCCTCTGCAACTTATTGAGACCCTGTTTCAAAAATAAAGAATAAAAAATAGGGCAGGAGGTATAGCTCAGAGGTTGAATGCCCCTGAATTCCATCCCCAGACCCGCAAAATAAATAAATAAAGTTTATTATTAAAATAGTTTTGTCCAAGCTGGAAGTGTAGCTCAGTGACAGAACACTTCCTTAGCATGTGTGAAGTCCTGGGTTAAATAAGCAGCACTGGAAAAAAAATAGTTGCATTTCAAGAAAAATTTTGGCATAATATAGCCCCCTGGTCAAGGAAATGATCTATGAGAAGGCAAATAGTTTTCACCTGCAAAATAAAGAGAATAGTCATACCTTTTTCAAAGAATTGCTAAGACAACTGAATGAAAGAAATATGTGGACACATATCTATGTGTATTTATCCTTAACAGAGCAGTTAGAGCATTTGAAGTATTTAACAAATTTTGGCTCTTTTACTGGTGGTAATATTAATGAAAGTTCATCAACATCTAGATTAATATTTTTCTACACAGAATAATTAAAATTATACTGTAATCCCAGTACTTGGGAAGCTGAGACACGAGAATCACAAGTTCAAGGCCAGCCTCAGCAACTTAGCAAGGCCCTCAGCAACTTAATGAGACCATTTATTTTCTTTCTTTTTTTTTCTTTTTTTGGTGCACTATAGTCTCACATCATAATGTGGATCTTGTTGACAATGGCATATATTCACACAGTACTTGGTGCCCCCCTTCCCCTTTCCCTCCTCCTGATACTGAGTGTCCAGGTTATAGTCACATGTATACACATATTCGAATATAGCCTTTCCATGAATAAACCTGAGCCTTCTTCCTCCCCTACCCATCCCTTCTGGCTTCACTGAGGTTTCCCCTCCATTATCTAGAATCCCTCTGGTATCCCTAATACTTCCTAGCTTACACATATTAGAGAAAACATATGTCCCTTCTCTTTCTGTGCTTGGCTGATCTCACTTAATATAATGTTCTCCAGGTCTTTCCATCTTCTTGCGAATGACATGATTTTGCTCTTTTTTATTGCTGAGTATAATTCCATTGTGTGTATTTCCCATAATTTTGCAATCCATTCATCTGTTGATAGAGACCTAGGTTGGTTCCATATTTTGGCTATTACAAATTGTGCTGCTATGAACATGGGTCTGCATGTTACTGTAGTTGAGACCATATTTCAAAATAAAAAATAAAATAAAGCAAGAGGTATGAGATCAAAGGTAGAATGTCCCTGGGTTCAATCCTCCGCATCACAGAAACAAAAACAAAACAAAATCGCACTTGTACCTTCTAGAAGTAGCAGCTTTGAGGAAGAAAATATGAGAGCTGCTGCGCAGTTCAGACTACAGTGTAATGAGCAGTGACTCTTGAGCTTCTAGCTATTTCTTCAGGTGTCATGATTTGATGCAGGTCACAACTTAAAAGCAGAGTCGTAAGCCGGGCGTGGTGGTGCACGCTTGTAATCCCCACTCTTGGGAGGCTGAGACAGGAGGATCACTCAGGTTCGAAGCCAGCCTCAGCTACTTAGTGAGGCTCTCAGCAACTTAGTGAGACCCTGATTCCAAGTAAAGTATAAAATAGGTGTGGGAGTGTAGCCTGGAGGTAGAAAGCCCCTGGGTTCCACCTCCAGTACCACCACCAACAACAAAAACAGAGTGGTGCCTTTCCTATCACGTCAGGGAAAAGAGCTGCCCTTGATGTTACATGCGCAGTGAGGTTCCCACTGTCCACCCTTGATGTGCGTAGATGGAGGGCAACACTTTGCTTCTTGAGCAGAAGCAGGAGGCCGTGTGTGCATAGGAGTGTTGCCTGTGTCTTCACTCCCCGAATGTTGTTCTAGAGAACTCTGTGCTCTGTAGAGGCAGCCAGAACTACATGAAGGCAGAATGAACAGTCCATGTGGTTCTAGGCAGTCCTCTAGCAGAAAAAAAAAAGAATCTCCATCCTAAAACATTACATTTCCTTTTTGTTTGGTTTCTCAATCTTTACATCATATTTTGTAATAGAAAACGTTCAGCAATTATCTAGTCAAGCCAGAGAAATAGCTCACCAGCTTGGGTCTTTGCTCACATTTTGTTGCCCACATTTAGTACGTAACTCTTCTGGTCTAAGAGCCAATCTCCCTTCTCCCCATCTTTGTACTAGGGATTGAACCCAGAGGCATTCTACCTCTGAGCCATACCCCCAGCCCTATTTCACTTTTTATTTGGAAACAGGGTCTTGCTAAGTTGCTGAGGGTCTCACTAAGTTGCTGAGGCTGGCCATGAACCTGCAATCCTTCTGTCTCAGCCTCCCAAGTACTAGGATTATAGGCATGTTGCCACCCTGCCTGGCTGTAAGAGCCAACCTTAATGGGGGAAAAAAATCCCTTCCTATGAGAATGCAAGGCACGGAAGTCTTAGAGTATCCATTCTGCCTCTGGGAATGATGAGTCTTATTTTCTAGATCCAGGATCCTGAGCTGTAAGTAGTTGACCGAACTCAAGCGAGAAAGAAAATGTATTGGAAATGTTACGGGGTATCTCTTAGAACTAAAGACAGAGGTATACACCACTATTTAAAAGGGTCTAGAGGGAAATTCTCTAAAGCACATTATGTACTTAAACATATCAAAGTCAATCACTAAGCCAAGCATGGGAAAGAGGGAGGGGGAGGGAACGGGGCGGGAATTGGTTAAGGGCTAATTGGGTGATGTGTGCATATATGTCTTCACCATCTTTTATCCCAATAAGATGTATGACTACAATGCACCAATAAAAATTTTTTTTTAATTTTTAAAAAGGGTCTAGATGTAGCCAAGCTTAAAGAAATCCTGGTGGCCAGAGTCACACTCAGAACTCTCTTCTTTCTTGCTTCCACGTCTTCCTGAATAGCGACTTCCTTCTTTTTTATTACCACAGATTGGCCTTCTCCAAATGATAGAAATCAAGACGTCCCTTGATAGCCTAATTTTATATTGTAGAGCTTTAACCACACAGAGGAAGACTGGCCTTTCCCATTCTAGTTCCAAAATCTTGGATAAAAACTCTGATAAAATTAAATTAACTGGAGTAAAGAAGCAAAATACCACAAGGATTCATTTGAGTAAGGTGCCCAATCAACCTTCGCTTGCAAGCTGTATCATATTGTACTAATACGTTGGTTCCAGTGGTTTTTAAGAAACTGGGTGTGGCCGTTCTCCACAGAATTGGCGCTGGCCTGACTGTTCCATAGATGGAGGCAACTGCATGGATAAGCTCTAAAAACAGGGCAAGGAAGTATATGATTCTAACTTCCCATTTACCAGCAAGGCTGCCTATAGTTTCTGAGAATTTCCAGTTAAAGCTCCTCATTTCATGTTAGGAAGCTCAGGATAGTGGGAGGGGGCCGGGATGGGGGTCGGCTCAACATGAAAGGAGCTAAGCGGACAGAAGGGAAGGAGGGCGCATCACCAGAGCATCGCCAACATGAAGCAGAGGGCCCTGGACCTCCCAGCGCTTTTCAGATTAAATCCTTATGCTTCTCCCAGCTGCCTCTTGCTTCCCTCCTGCCTTACACCTCTTTTTAATATTTTCTCCCATCACTTTGAAAATGAAGTCCTTCTGTGTTACTTGCGAGACTTCAGTCCTCTTCCAGAGAAGCAGGGCTATACTTGAGGCCCAGGTCTGAAGTAAGGCAGAGAGTTTGTCCCCTTAGAAAAGTGCCTGCCCAGGCCTTCTTGTCCTTTTTCTTAGAACAACAGAATCTGAGGATTGAAGTAGACCAACCTTGAGGCCCATCCATGACAGGTGACCATGCAGGCCGCTTGACCACCTAGAAAATTGTGATTCCTCTTTTCAGGGGAACCTGTTCTTTCTCTAGACATTCCTTATTATTATTATTATTATTATTATTATTATTATTATTAATTATTTTGGTGGTACTGGGGTTCCTGGAAGCCCTTCTTCCTCCGGGCTACACTCCCAGACCTATTTTATATTTTTGAAACAGGGTCTCTTACGCCAGCGTGGCTGGCTTCGAACCTGCGTGATCCTCCTGTCTCCACCTCCTAAGCGCGGGGATTACAAGCGTGCGCCACCACGCCCGGCCGACATTCCTCATTATTTTAAGTACTATTTCTATGAAGGCTGACTTGCCAAAAAAATCTGTCTTTCCACGTTGCTTTCACCTGTTGGTCCAGGTTCTACCACCTGGAAACAAACAGAAACGCCTAATATCTTTCCTACAAGCTTGTCTTTCAAGAGATCCATCATACACATTGTGTTTCTGCCTAGTTATTCTTCTCCAGGCTGAGCAAGTGTGCTGCCTATGACCCTTCTCTGTCATAAAATCCCTCTGTTAACCTGAACACTCTATTTTTTTAATTATTTAATTTAATTTGCTATTCATTTTCCCCATAACCAGGAATAATCTTTCCGATGTGAACAGATGAGCACAGAAAAAACAGAATCAATAACCTTTTTTTTTATTACAGAACTTCTATTCGAGAAAATCACATTATCCTTCAGGAAGACCAAACCCATGCTTAATTATCCCTGTGCTGAAAATTAAATAATAATTAATTTATAATGACATTTAAATGATACAGAAGACTTAAATTTTTACAAGTGTCTTGAGGAAGGGTTGATGTGATGATTTTAGGCATTAATAGTTAAAATTGAAATAGCAGTAGGTGAGGCAACTCACGCATTCCTGTAGGTCTTCAAATCACAAGTCTGCCTTACTTTGCACCATAATATTAACATGATCCATTAAGTCAAAAACAGTGGGTAAAGGGCTGGGGATGGAACTCAGTGGTAGAGCGCTTGCCTAGCATAGGGAAGGGCCTGGGTTTTATCCCCAGCAACACACACACACACAAACACACACACACACACACACACACACACACACACCACTAATGGACAGAGTTAGCCCATATCAGGAGATCATTTGATTTCATTCTTCCTCTTCCATATACCTAACGTATATTTAAACTTTTTTGGTTATATATACAAAAAAGGGCTAAGTGATCAGAAATCCAAAAGGTACCCTTCCTTGAAGGAGCTAATAACTTAGAAGCTAGAAGACAAGTCCTCTGCTCCCCTCACTGAGCCAGTGGAAGAAGGAGGAGCAAGAGGTCCCTACTCTGGCCTGGGTGGTGCGGTGAGTCAGTCCAAGTAAACCCCAACTTCTTGTTCCAGAGGCATGGATGGAAGCTGACCCAATTTAAGGGAATCAGAGTGAGTGAAGCTTGGGTGGGGTCAGTCACTAAAGCTCCTGCCCCAAGTTTAATGAATATCCTAAAATAGAGACACGTTTCATCATGCCCTTGTCTGTAGCCACTTGTGGACACATTCCCTCAGAAAACAATGCAAAATATTCTCTTCTATTTAAATATATGTAAGTTTACAACAAAGATATACATATATAAGAGATTCTTAGGCAGAGAACTTTAAAATTTTGAATGCTCAAATCTAATAAGAAACAAACGATGACTTTTTAAGAAGTCTAATCATAAGCATATGCCATTCATTTACATTCTCATTCATTCTCCTTCTCTCTCTCTCCCTCTCTCTCTTTTTTTCTTTCTGAGTCTGTGCCCAGGGGCCCCCTAACATTGGCAATGATAGCTGGCTCACACCCTGTGAGACTGCACATCAGCAAGGGAGTTTGACAATTCTCTTTCAACAATATATATCCCTATAACTACTCTCCCTGACCTTCCATTTCCAATAAGGAAGTTAAGAAGTTAAGAATAATTCAGGAGAGGGCTGGGAACCCTAGTACCCAAGACATAGGGCTTGTTAGTAAAGCTAAAATTAAAGATTTCCTGACATCGTTAGCTTCAAAAAGGTTCAGTCTAGTGAATTCAGGTGTAACCCTAACTCATTCAGTTACCAGAAGGGAGGAATTACAAGACTGTCAGTAGCTTAGAGATACCTACCACACAACTGAAGAAATAAATTCAAGATTCTTTACAGTGACAAGAGTCAACTTCATCTTTAGCTTAACTCATAGTCATGTCTAGCAACCTACCTAAGGAATTCCAGTCTTGGCATAATGTATTCATCTTTTGATTACCATAATACTAGTAAACAGAATTCATGTCTTTGATTTAGAGTTAAAACAAAGAAAAACTTTATGGATGGTGTGCTACACTGAATAATTGGGAATATTTTAGGATTACTTTCTTTATCCATAAACAAAGGCAGAGTTATCTGTTTCTTAATTCCATTACTTACCTATTTCTTATATATTTCCCTTATTTATTTCTCCAACAGGTTGTTTGGTTTTTACAAAGGAATTTTGCCACCCATCTTAGCTGAAACACCAAAAAGAGCAGTGAAGGTAAGCATTATATTCCTTTTTACCAGGTGAAAATAGTGTACAGTAAAAACTTCAGTACTAAAATACCCCCACAGTAAACAAGGGGATGATAATATGACTTAAAAATAAAACACCAAAAATTTTAATGCATTATCTATAGCATACTTTTATTATAATTATACTTGGTTAATTTCTCAAATATATGCATGTTTGTTGTCGTTGTCGTCGTCGTCTTCTCCTTCTCCTTCTTCTCCTTCTCCTTCTTCTCCCTCTTCTTTCTTCAGATAAAAGTACTCCCTTCTAGCGAGGAAATTACACAAAAACACAGTGGTGAGCGAAATCCATGTAATCAAACCACAAAATCCACAAAATAGCTTGGACCTTTTCTCAAAGCAATTCAGAAATTTTGCTTTACAGCAATAATTATTAAAGAAAGGAGAGAGAAAAAAACCTTCCTCCCCAAATCATTCCCATTTTATAGACTATATTTCTCGTGTGTGTGTGTGTGTGTGTGTGTGTGTGTGTATGGAACCCAGGGGCATTCAACCTCTGAGCTACACCCCCTGCCCTATCTTTTATTTTTTAATTGAAACAGGGTCTCACTGACTTGTAGAGGGCCTTACTAAGTAGCTGAGGCTGTCCGAGAACCACAGTCCTCCAGTCTCAGCCTCCTGAATGCTGGGATTACAAGTGTGCGCCACCATGCCCAGCTTCTTGTATCTGATTTTTACATAGCATATTTGTTAAGGCATGTCAACTTTATTTTCACTCTTAGTCTTCTCCACTAAAATCCCCTATTCTGATGCCTAGGAAATTATTATTACCACCACCCCGATTTCCATTTCTTTAGCCACATAACTGTGGAGGTTTACGTACTGTGGAGGTTTACGTACTGTGGAGGTTTACTTGCTGGTTCAGTGTCTGAATAGGAGCAGAGAGATGTGCCAGGACTACCAAGGATAAAAGAACTGTATCTGTACACTTTTTCATATGTTTTCTCTGACAAAAATCCTGACTGCAGTGTCTGCCTGGCTTCGCTCCTCTCCCCCACCCAACTGACATCACCAAATATGGCTTTGTCTTTCCACAAAACTAATGTAAACTTTTAGACAAAAAGACTTTCTTTCCAACTTTATGTCATTTACCTTAATGATATCAAGCATTTTTCACATGTATTGCTCAATTTCTATTCCCAATATTCCTGAAAGGCAAGGAGGATCAGCTTAAACACTTTTACTGAATAAGTCAAGGGGGATCCTGGGTTGAAAACTATGGTGAAATAACCAACATATATACACAAGCATCAAACATATACATTATGTCAAAAAAGTAATTTAATAGAACATAATTCAGGTTTAGAGTCAGAAAACAAAGCTTGTAAACATACTTTCTCTATAAATTCATCTTCTTTGTTGCTGTAGTTCTTGTGATTTTATATTATTACATCAATACAAATTTCATTATAAGGATCTGAATCGCACTGGAGAATCTGGAAAAAGTTCACCAAAGTACACAAAAGGGCTGAATTGAATTATAAAATGGCTTCACTTGATAAAAGATTGCCCAAGTAAACAAACAGAGCAGAGTTCCTGTTCAAAAGGAAAGTCACTTTGTCTCCACGGAATAATATATTCATTTGTTCAGTGTTTTACATGTATAAAGTAAATTATAATTAGTTTTTCCTGGAATATTTTCTCTTAATACTATATATTGGAGAAAACAAACTTTAAGATGATTGAAGTTTATCAGTGTTGAACAATCTTTAAAAAAAATAAGTTGAGGTTTACAAAACTGAGTTAGTCTGTACTTAAGAGGAAAAAAAGAAGAAGAAAAAAAAGCAGTGCTCAGTGCCAGAACAATGGTTAACAGATGAACTTTTGGGCAACTGGATATGGTGTATGTGTCCCAGACATCTTGTTTCAAGTAGATTTTACCTTAAAATTATTGAGACATATGGTAAGTATGTTGGCTTTTTAAGTATAACTTGGAGTTAAGTGTATCTTTGCCAGATGGATAGCACTAGTTTTTCAACACAATTTATAAAAACATTCATTTTATCGATATTTATCTTAGGATTTGTGAGGAAAGCAATCACCTGATTGTAACGATTTCATACATCATAAACTGCTTCATTGTATGTCATCAAAGTTTACTTCAGGAAAAAATATTCAGGGACTCTGTGTGTGTGCACACACTCATGCACGTGTGTGTGTGTGTGTGTTCCTTGGTATGAACACTTCAGTTACGATTGTTACCATAATCAGAAACAGACAGTTTTAAATTTGTTTGTACTTTATTCTTTGAAATCATATTCACCATTAAAATAATAAGACTCACTGATGCTAAGTAAATGAAACTTCCCCTTTCACAAATTAAGACAGAATTAGGATTACAGTTGGCAAAAAGTAAATGATGAGCTCAGAAGAGAGCAGCTGGCCCCTGAGAGACAGGAGGCGCCAGGGTCCAGCTTTCCAGGCTGGAGCGTCACAGGTAATATATACATTTTCCCATGTTCAGGCTCCCAAAGATTGCCTTATGCTGGCCAAATTCCTGAGCGATTATAACCTGTGAAGGCTGTTTGATAACTACTCTAGTCCTACACTATGGTATCTATACATAACATTTTCAATTAAACAAATGAAGCACATACACAGAGAAATGTTTGTATTGAGAGATTCTATTGCTTCCCCAAAATTCCCACATCAACTATTCAGAGTATCCAGAGGGCCAAGACTTTCCACTTCCAGGCAAGATGGAGAAGCAGGGACCAGATTTACTCTGCTACCTGAAACGAGAAAAAAAGTCAGCGAGATAGTTGAAACAACAGTTTCCAAGACACTGGACCTCAGCCTTGAAGAACAATACACAAAACAAATGAGAGGAGCCCTGCAGTGGCCACAGCTTACTGCCTTGAGGGTGCTTCCGACCCTGGCAGAAAGGGGAAATAAAGGCGGAGTCTTGCAGACTCCCTGGGTGGAAAAGGAGCTCAGAGACCAGGGTAGCAGGGGCTCCCAGGCCAGAGGACTGGGGATTAAACTCAGAAGCATTTACCTCTGAACTACACCTCTCTCTCTCTCTCTCTCTCTCTCTCTCTCTCTATATATATATATATATATATATATATATATATAGATATATAGATATATATATATATTATATATAGATCTATATATATATACATATATATGTGTATATATATACATATATGTGTGTGTGTGTGTGTGTATATATATATATATTATATAATTTTTTTAAACAGGGTCTCACTAAACTGCAGAAGATCTCACTAAGTTGCTGAGGCTGGCCCTGACAGAGAATCTTCCTTCTGTCTCAGTTTCCCAAGTGTTGAGATTTTATGCATGTGCTACTACTTGGCTATTACTTTTTTTTTGGTGGTACTGTAGTTCCTGGAAACCCTTCTACCTCCAAGCTACACTCCCAGGCCTATTTTATATTTTTATTTTGGGAATAGGGTCTCTTAAGCCAGCAAGGCTGGCTTTGAACGAACGTGATCCTCCTGTCTTCAAGCGTGCGCCACCATGCCTGGCTGGCTATTACTTTTTTTTTTTTCTTTTTTCTTTTTTTTTTTTTTTGCCGGTCTGGGGATGGAACCCAGGAGCATTTGACCTCTGAGCTACGCCCCCTGCCCTATTTTTATTCTTTATTTTGAAACCGGGTCTCACTGACTTGCAGAAGGCCTCACTAAGTAGCTGAGGCTGTCTGCGAACCACGAACCTCCGGTCTCAGCCTCCCCAATGCTAGGATTACAAGCGTGTGCCACGCCCGGCTTTGGCTATTACTTTTAAATTTAGTAAATTAGCATTTTATCACTGTGAGCTTTAGGCCTTCTTTATTTCCAAGAACCTAAATTATTTCATCCTAGCCATTGAGCAAAAGTGTTATCAACAGTGATGAGGGTCACCAAGCAGCTAGTGGCAGTTTAGTTATTTAGCAGTTTTATTGACAGGGAAATGAAAATCCTAGAATTGCTTCCAGGGTGCAGACTTTTCCCTTGGAATAGCCACTTGGCCCTTAATCCTTGTATGATGGAAAGCCAGAAAAAGAAAAGACAAACAAATAAATGCCCCCTTCATACTGTAAGCTAATAATGTAGTGGACATTTCCTTAACATTCACCAACTTCTAGAACTTCCAAGGACCCAGTTCTAATGGGGCCCCATAGATTAACATTTCCAAAATGTAGGTCATAACCCATGAGTCACAAAATCATTTCAGTGGGTCATTAGATGTACTGGATCATGACCAGAAATTTTTTAATGAAATAGGATAGAAAAAGAATGTATTACACATAAAGAATAAATATGGCTTTACAGCAATATTTTATTTCAATGTTGTGTTCTTGAGAGCTAGAAAAGTTAAACCACTTGTCTGTGCTTTCCCAATCAAGTGTCACAGGCATCAGACCCAGGAGTGCTCACATCAAAATCCCAGGAAGGTCTTTGTCAAAGCATAAAGATGATGATGATAATCATAAAATACATTGTCTTTCAAATCTAAGACTATGCCGGGCATGGTGGATCATGCTTGTAATCCCCACACTTGGGAGGCTGAGACAGGAGGATCGCACAGGTTCGAAGGCAGCCTCAGCTGAGTGAGGCTCTCAGCAACTTAGTGAGATCCTGTTTCCAAATGAAATATAAAATGGGTCTGGGAGTATAGCTTAGAGGTAGAAAGCCCCTGGGCTCCACCCCCAGTACCACCAAAAAAAATAAATAAAGTAAAATAAAATAAAATAAAATAAAATCTAAGACTATAACACTTCCAAAGCCAGGGGTTTCTAGTGACTATCTCATCAAAACAAAGTAGTCCCTGATGAATACTGTTTCAACATCAGGATAGACTCAGAGTTATCACCATCCACCAAGAGTGTGAGGTTAAGAAGGCAGGGTTAGTAGGATTACGCTTGTACTCCTAGTACTTTGGAGGCTGAGACAGGAGGGTTGCAGGTTCGAAGACAGGAAGATTGCAGCTTCGAGGACAGCCTCAGCAACTTAGCAAGATCCTGTTTCAAGATAAAATAATAAAATAGGGCTGGAGGTGTAGCTCAGAAGTAGAATGCCACGGGGTTCAATCCCCAGTACCACAAAAAGAAGGAGGAGAGAGGAGGAGGAGAGGAAGGAGGAGAAGGGGGAAGAGGGAGAGTGGAAGGAGACAGGGATTTCTCCTTGTTTATTTTTACATTCCTAGTACCTAGAATAAAAGCACTGTAATAAATATGTATTACATGAGTGGATGAGTGAATCTCTATTTTAGAAAAGTTCACATCCATAGTTAACAATAAGGACCATGGAACAAAAGTAGTAGTCTCTAGGTCTTTAAAAGGATCAAAATCTTTCTGGCAGATGTTGGTGGTATATGCCTATAACCCTAGTACTTGGGAAGCTGAGACAGGAAGATCGCAGTTTCAAAGTCTGCCTCAGCAGAGCCTCAGTAGACTTAACAAGACCCTGTTTTAAAATAAAACAGGGCTTAGAGTGTAGCTTAGAGGTAGAATGCCTCTATGTTCAATCCCCAGTAACACACACACACACACACACACACACACACACACACACACACACAGGCATAATGATTCTTGGGGATGCCCAAAGACTAAGGAAGACCATGACTAGAAGGAACCACCTCTTTCTAATAACAGAGTATAGCTTGGCCCCCAAATCTATTTTTCCTTGTTAGTTAGGTTATAAAGCAATGAAGAAGAAAACACTTGGTTTCCCATGTATTTCTTAGAGGAGTTAAATGTCATGTTCTAGCACAGCTGTTTCTCAAAGTGTCTGAGGTAGAGAAAGAAGAGGGGAGAAAGTATATTATATGAAGTAGTTGGTTGCATTTGTTTCCAAAGAAATCTATTTCACGCTATTAAACATCATCTTCTGAAGAAATTACCATTATGTTCATCACCATCACCATCGGCATCATCTTCACCATCAGATCTTAAAGGGAGGAATAGGCAGTTGTGTGTCTTCATTCAGGCCGATACGGTCTTGCTGCGAGGCAGGGAGGGGATTAGATAACCTCAATCATCCCTTCCTAACTTATCATGGAGTCTTCATAATCATTAATGTTTAGTAATTCCAGGGAGCAGTAGGCAGATGCAGCAATATAAATGCAAGTTAAGTCTGAGAAGTGGATGTCTTTTACATGTATGTTACAAAATTGGACATTAGCTGGAAAAGCAGTTCATAAAGAAAACATAGGACACCAAAAATTTCAGGTCTCTGGGCCGGCAATTTTGAATCGCTGCCATAAGAAAGACGTCTATTGATGTCTGGGGAAACTGAAAATGGTCATGGTAAATGGAAGTTGTATGGTTCATTTGCTGCTATAAAGGATTCCATCAGCTCTTCTGTAGGTTATTATAACTGCATTTGAAAAATGTGAATGTTAAAATAAGCTTCAAGAGCAACTACCCGAGACAGGATTAAAAACTGCACTAGGAGGTTTATCATTCTTTAAATTGCTGGTTAATATAATGACTTACCAAAGAAATTTTAGTCAATTAAAGAGCTTGTTGCAGGAAATTGTTATAAATCTCTGGGTTTGGTTTTGTTTCACAGTTTTTCACCTTCGAGCAGTACAAGAAATTGCTAGGATATGTGTCACTGTCACCAGCAGTGGTAAGTGCGAGTATTTATTATACTTAAAGTGTGTATGTTATTTTATAAAGCAAAATCTAGAAACAAAAACCCCTTTGATTCCCCAAGCCCAGCTACTAAAATATGAATTCGAGTTATTCAATGTTCAGCTACTTGTTGAAAGCCATCTTCCTAATAAGTCACAATTTGGTTATTTTATAGCTCCCAGTGATGAATTTATGATAGTAATGATATGTCTAGAAAAGCCTATGTGAGATATGGTCAAGAATATAAAATAAAGAGTACATTTATCAAAAAACTCTTTTAAAGCTAAAACATGTATATGCTCCCATACATATTACACATATTTATTCATGAAAAGTCAGTATGCCTGAGATTATTTCCTAACAGGTCACTATTCCAGCTGTTGCTCAAGCTGTAATAAATACACGACTTCAAGTCTCTTGGGATAAAATCACTCTGTGGTCAGGCACAGACTGAAAGGCCTTTTATAGGCATGACTGTAAACAGCTCATCCAGGGAGAATGGTGATCTTACAGTGACACAACTCAAATATAACATGAAATTCGCAGGATTTGGACATTTCCCTGTGGCCCTTCGTTCCTTCTTGCTGCTTTTCATAGTGAGTTAAATTGTATTGGCAAAAGATATTGGAGAGAACAAATGCACTAATCTCATCCTCCAATTCTGCAAAAGAAAACAAAATAAACTGCATTGTTGCTCCAACTGACCATGTAACCTCCAGCCTCTAGGAAAACCCCAATCTGCTCAGTGAAATGTACCTAAAACTCAACTAGAAAAAGGATGTTCTGAGCTTTGACGTGTGTGTGTGTGTGTGTGTGTGTGTGTGTGTGTGTGTGTGTTATGCTGGAGATTGAGCCTAGTGGCATTCTACTCCCAAACTTCTTTTTTCTTTTTCTTTTTCTTCTTTTTTTTTTCTGAAACAGGGTCTTGCTAGGTTGCTGAGGCTATCCTTGAGCCTACAAGCCTCCTATCTTAAGTACTGGGATTACAGGCATGTGCCACCACATCAGCACAACCTTTTAATTATAGATGTTCCTCTACTTGCAATGGTTATATCAGATAAACTCATAGTAAATTGGAAATTTAGAAAGTAAAAAAATGCATTTAATATGTGCTTTAAACTGCCAACAGAACACTATAAATAAACCAAGAGGTACATTTGAAATTTTAAAAATGCATTTAGTATACCTAGCTTAAGAACAATAACAATTCTATATAAAGTATCAGTTGTTTACTCTCTTGTAGTATAGCTAACTGATATACTACAAGACATGACAGTAAGTAAGCTATGACTTACTGTCATGACCAGTATCATGAGACAGTGTAATACTGCATGCCACTAGCTTAAGGAAAAAATTAAAATTCAAAGTATGGAATATATGTAATTTTTACACATTGTAAGAGCTGAAAATTGTAGGTTGAACTATTATATATTGGGGATCATCTGTACTTTCTTTTTGTTGAGCTTTTATTTTTTATTTTTATTTTTTATTGGTGCGCTGTATTCATACATCATAATGGGATAAAAAACTTGTGTAGACATACGTGCACACATCGCCCAGTTAGTCCCTACCCCACACCATTCCCTCCCCCTCCCTCCTTCCCATGCTTGGCTTAGTGGTTGACATCTAATATTATAGCAACTTATCCAAAATTAACAATGATAATCTCACATAACAGATTCATTTGTCTGATATCAAACTTTTGATGACTTAGAGATAACGTTTCAATATTTCTTTTTGCTTTCTTTCTTACCAGAGGATTTTTTTCTTTTTTTTTTTAAGGTGAAACTATCATACATTTTTTTTCCAGAAAAAATCTATCCTAACATGAAATATGAACTCTAAATATCCAAAACAATTTCGCAAAAGAACAAAGCTAGAAGATGTACATTTTCTGATTTTGAAACTTATAAAGCTACATTAATTGAAAAGTGTAGTTATAAAGGCAGATATATAAACCAGTGGAGTAAAATAAAAAGCCTAGAAATAAATTCTTCCATATATGATCAAGTTATTTTTGACAAGGTTTCCAAGAACATTTGGTGAAGGAAATAATGATCCCTTCACTAAATATTGTTGAAAAATAATAATTACATGAAAAAGAATAAAGTTGGACCCTTACCTAACACCATATACAAATATTAACTCAAAATAGATAAAAGACCTAAATGTAAATCTTAAGACTATAAACTTTTAGAAGAAAACCTGGGTCATAACACTTCACAACATTAAAGTCGGCAGTGATTTCTTGGATGTGATTTCAAAGGCACAGGCAACAACAGAATACACAAACAAACTTCCTAAACAGTAAAAAAAAATTGTACATCCAAAGACAATGTAAACAGAGTTAAAAGTTACTGATAGAATGGGATAAAAATTTCCAAATGCTATATCTGAAGGTATATTAATATTCCAAATAGAAATCCTAAAAATTAGCAACAATAAAAAGCAAACAATACAATTTAGAAACAGGTAAAAGACTAAAATAAATAATGAGTCTCCAAAGATTTTAACCAATAAACAGATGAATATATTCTTTTTGCTTAGTTGTCTGCTGGATGGAAAATCTTGTTTCTCTGTTTCTGGTGTGTATTACCTATTTCTTCTTTGTAGTTAATCTCTTTGAGTATTTTCTCTAGTGCTGGTTTTGAAGACATAAATTCCTTCAGTTTCTGTTTCTCATGGAAGCTTCTTATTTTCCCATCTAATTTGATAGATAGTTGTGCTGGGTAGGAAATGTTTGGCTGGAAGTTGTTTTCTTTCAGAGTTTGGAATATGTTACTCCAAGCCCTTCTGGCTTTCATGACTTGGTTTGGGAAGTCTGGAGTGATTCTAATTGGTTTGCCTCTGAATGTCATTTGGTCTTTTGTTTTTGTTACCTTTAAGATTCTCTCCTTGGCTTCCACATTGGTCATTTTGACAATTATGTGGCATGGGGAACCTCTTCTCTGATCCTGTCTAAAGGGAGTTCTATAAGTTTCCTGGACCTGTGTATCAACCTCTTGCTCTATGTTTGGAAAATTTTCTGCTATTACTCCTTTGAAGATATTGTTGATACCTTTGGTTTCACCTTCTTTTCCCTCCTCTATTCCAATTATTCTTAGGTTAGCTCTCTTTAAATGGACCCATATTTCTTCAATGTCAGATTCCTGCTGTCTGATTTTTTCTAAGTTATAAATTATGCCTTCGTTTTTGGAGTGATTCTTTTCTAGGAGCAAGATTCTATTCTCCATGTGGTCTAATTGATTGTTTATACTTTGAATTGAGGCCTTTACCTCAATGATTGCATCTTTTATGTCTTTTAGACTGTCTCTAAATCCTTTTCAAAGGTCCTGTATTATTTCTACAGTTATATCCCTGATTTGATCTTCTGGAGATCTCTGAATTTCTGTGTTATCAGGTTCTGATAATAAGGGGTGGTGGGCATTCATTGCTCTGTTGTTGTTCCTCTTTCCCATGATTTCAGATGTTTGTGCCTTCTCTGGATCACTATGACTTCACTTAGGGTGTTCTGTATCTTGAGTCTGTGGTAATCTCAGCTGCCACTACTCCTTTACTGGGTTGTATCGCAAAGTCTCAGACCCAGGAAGTTAATCAAGGCTGCGTGAGACCGTGGGGGGTGCCGAGCTGGGCCTTTTCCCACAGGGAGCTGCGACTAAGGTGTGGTATCTCTGCCACTGCTACTTCTTCACGGGGTTGGACTGCAAAATCTCAGACCCAGAGAGATTATCAAAGTCCCTGGATGTGCCGTACAGGGATTTCTCCTTTAGGAGCTGCAATTTCACTCACCGTTATTGTGCCTGTTTATCAGGAGCTGTTGAGGGAGCGGTGAACTCGCTGTCGCTGCTGGCAATATGGTGCTGCTGCCACGCCATCCGCAGTGAGGCTGGCGTATTTTTTTTCTGGTTTTGAGCTCTGTTCTGAGTCCCTGGAAAGCATGATGAGCTTGACCACTGAGAGTTTTAGACATTCTTTGCGCTGAAAGAACTGCTGAATTACACCCAAATGATCACTTCAGCTCCTTGCTTACCTTTCCTTTCTGGATCCTGGTGCTGTGAGGGAAGATGGTGCCAGAGCAGTCCTGCTGCTGCATTGCAGGCTTGATTTTTGGTCTCTGGTTGTTCTTTTAGTCTTTTTTTTTCTCTGTCCTTTGTGTTTACATTTTTTTATTTCTCTGCTGATGGCGTTTTCTGGCTATGAAAAGCGCTGATTTTGTGGCAATAGAGATGGAGTTTTAGCAGGGCTCTTAAACGCTGCTTTTCTCAGTCACCATCTTCCCGGAACTGTACTTTCTTCATAAAAATTTATTTCAAAGTCAGGCATAGTGGCACATTTGGGAGGTTGAGACAAGAGGATCCAGGTTCCCAGACAGTCTCAGCTCCTTAGTGAGGCCCTTCGTAACTCAGTGAGACCCTGTTTCAAAATAAAGAATAACGCCGGGCGTGGTGGCGCACACTTGTAATCCCAGCGCTTGGGAGGCTGAGACAGAAAGATCATGCAGGTTCGAAGCCAGCCTCAGCTACTTAGTGAGGCTCTCAGCAACTTAGTGAGACCCTGTTTCCAAATAAAATGTAAAATAGGTCTGGGAGTATAGCCCGGAGGTAGAAAGCCTCTGGGTTCCACCTCCAGTATCACCAAAAAATAAAAATAAAAAAATAAAATAAAAATAAAAATAAATAAAAATAAAAAATAAAGAATAAAAAAGTTGGGATGGGTATATAGCTTGGAGGTAGAATGCCCCTGGATTCCATCCCCAGTACCAAAAAAAAAAAATTATTTTAGAGTTTTTACCCTACCAAATAGACTGTTCAAGAAGAAGTATCTGTTATTTTTAAAATTATACATGCCCCTTAACAGGATGCTAAAAAGGATCCTGTTAAGACACCTAATAAGTCACTTTTTGTTATGAAAAAGAAATCTCCTGTCCAGCCTCTTTCCTAGACAAGTTGGCTGGGAGGAATGTCCTTCGATAAAGGGGTAGTAGTACCATAAGCCTCAAAATTACCTTAAGATTTTGCTTTTAATCCCTTAGTGTCTTCCTTAAATGTCATTCTTAACTTTGGAAACATCCTGACAAAAAAAGAGGATTAAAAACTTTCTAGCGAGAGACAGTCAAATATGGTCTCCAGAGGAACAGCTAGCAGCTCTGGTGCGGAGCATTGTTACCTGGGACACACTGCAGGTCTCTCGACTCTTGAGAGTTGAAACAGAAAAGCATTTGGCCACTCCAGCTATTATAACGGAATGCATGCAAAATGTATACAGCTCTCCTCTTTTCTTGAACTCATTTATTCCAGTTTCTTTTTGATAAACTCAGGCATTTAGCCGCTAAATACGCCCTGGTGCTCACATGAAAAGCCTTAGAAGCTGGAAACCGGGCAGTAAATGCATGTCTCTGCAGCAATCCAAGTAACATGATCTGCTGATATCAGATCAGTTCTTTTGACATGGGACTGCTGAACACTAGTTTTGACAGCAAATGTAGCTGAGTTTTATAGAAGAACCAAAAAGTGAATTACTTGGAAGATTGCATATAGTAAGTAATAAAAACCTGAACATCTGGATTTTAGCTTTCCCAGTCAGAAGAGTTGGGGACTAGTATTTTTTTTCTCTGCTTTTGGCTTCCAGGATGGAAGTCTGAGATAAATGAACAAAATGTCTGGTCAGTTACCCTATACAAATTAAGCTTAAAATCGTAATGAAGTGAGATAAAACGAAAACATCATAAGTTATTCCCTCTCTCCTTGAATCTGTATACATTACCATTCTCCACACCCCCCCCTTTTTTTGTGGTACTGGGAATTGAACCCAGGAGCATTTTACCTCCAAACCACACCCCAGCCCTATTCTATTTTTATTTTAAAATGGGCTTTCATGAGGTTGATGAGAATTATTTGCTAAGGTTGTATTTGAACCTGTGACCCTCCTGTCTCAGCCTCCCTAATGCTGGGATTGCAGGTGTGTGCCACCACATCTGGCTCTTCTTCTCTTTTTATATACAAGAAGAAAAATGGTATCGATAGGGCATTTTCAAATGGTTTTCACAAGTTATTTCAACCCTCATAATAACTTTCTGAGGTAGGGAAATTAGATTATCATTTTTGAAATTAGATTATTATCTTTGTTTGCAGGTGAGAAAACTGTGGCTTATCAAAGGTTCAGTGATTCATACATGGTCCCAGCCAGCATATGTGGTGCGCTTGTATGGATACTCAAAAGATGTCCCTTTCTCCCGACTGGTGTCTCTCCAAGGTGCTGGCTTGGCAAGTGAGATGCAGGCCAGGTTTCACCTCTTCTCTTTCCTTGGCTGAACACCTTTGCCTGCATGCAAACTACTGTCAGATAACCAATAATTGACAAAACCTAAAGCCACACCACCCAGTTCTAGATCCTTCCAATCTGCATCCTGCCCCAGGCTACAGAACATTCTCTTTCCCCTTCTCTCTTTTCACCTCAAAATTTGAAGCTGTTAGAGAACCTTAAAAAGAGTTACCTGTTTTTTACTTTTCATTGGTTTTATTCTTCTCCTAGTTGTACACAGTACCATCTCTTTTCTTGAAATTAGAGTCTCAGCAGCAAAGAATTAGTTTTTTCCAACATGTGGTTTTGAGGTGGGAGGATTTGTTTCATTTTTTTGTTTCTCTGCTGTGTGCATACATGAGTGTGCGTGTGAGTGTATGGGTGCATGCATGTGTTTTAACTGTGGTGGTTATTTGTGCTACATATTTCCTGAAAACCCCATAAATCCTCTAGAGAAAAATTCCATAAAAGTATTCTTTTTTTCTATTACTGAAATTCTTGACAGGCAGAAAATAAGCACCTCCTACAATCATCATTTAATAAATGTCCTAGAATTTAGTTGAGCAGCTCAGAACTAACAATTTCTGGGCTCATGTTAAACAAGATAAAAATGATCCTTGTTTATTAATATCCCAGAATAAGCCAGGTGTGGTGGTGCTCACCTACAATCCCAGTTCTTGGGAGGCTGAGTCGAGGGCTCATAGGTTTGAGAGTGACCTCAACAACTTCAGCTTTCAGCAACCTAACAAGACCCTATTTCAAACACAAAAATATTTAAAAGGCTGGGGGTGTAGCTTGGAGATAGACTGCCCCTGGGTTCAATCTCTAGTACCACAGAAAGGGGGAAAAAAAAGTCTATAATAGTGACATATAGAGAACATGACTATATTTGAATGTGTCCAGGTTTATTACCTGAAATTTAGCTTCTTATAAACATTTTATTTGTGGTTCTGCTCCTTGGATTTCTTTATGTGCCCCCAACACACGAATTTAAGTGGATGTTGAAAAAAAATGAAGTATTCTCCTTTTACAATGTCTACTCTCCTTAATTGTTGTATGTGCAGATGTTTTAGTATCTACCTTAAGTCAGTAAAACAACCTTGCCTTTTGTTAAAGGAAAAAGTTATTGTTGATGGGGCTTTGACATTTTATTTTGAAAATGTTAGGATGTGGTTTGTGGCTTCTGTAATTTCTTCTTCATGAATTGTCAGCATCTAATCAAGACCCGAAGCCATGTGGTCATGGTATATGGCGCGCGTACGTAGGTTCCCACATGCTCATCATAACATTCGCCTCCGTGGTGTAATGAATAGGATGCTCAGCCCAGCACACATAGTCACTTGTCTTAAAGAATCGATTGATTTAATTTTTCTAGACATTTGCCATTGCCGGACTGGGATCTGGACTAACCGAAGCCATCGTGGTTAACCCTTTTGAGGTAGTAAAAGTCGGCTTGCAAGCCAATCGGAATGCATTCACAGAGGTAACCATTTAGTATTTTCTACTATTAAGTTAATAGAAAAACTAACTTTTTAAGTATTGATATGAAAATATAGGCCCTTTTATCCACTTAAGAAAGCCATAGTAAATTCTTGTTAAGAAAGTGGTATATGAAAAAGTCAAATATTCTTCACAAGGAAAATGTTAACAAAACTGCACCATGAAATGATGAACAAGCACGTGCTTTTGAAATTTTATTTTAGAGTTCTAATGTACTCTATAGTGTCTTATTTGAAAAATGCTTTTCTGATTTCTGGCAAAACTTCTCTTTGACATTGCACTAGAACAGACTATAGCAAAACCACTGAGGTAATATTATGCTTTGAAAAGTGGAAGTCATTAAGCCGGGCGTGGTGGCACACACTTGTAATCCTAGCATTCAGGAGGCTGGGACTGGAGGATCGTGGTTCACAGACAGCCTCAGCTACTTAGTGAGGCCCTCTGCAACTCAGTGAGACCCTGTTTCAAAATAAAGAATAAAAATTAGGGCAGGGGGTGTAGCTTGAAGGTCGAATGCCCCTGGGTTTCATCCCCAGAACTGCAAAAAAAAAAAAAAATGAAGTCATTCTCTAAAATTATCTCACTCCTTTTCTCCCCCACGCTACTCAGTACTCTTCCCAAAAGATTCTGCTCATCTGTCAAAGTTAAAAAGATTCTGCTCATCTGTCATTTGGTTAAATCTGAATGAGAAATTTGCCAAGCCTGCGTAGACATCACCACCTGAACAAGGATGGGTCTTGGCATTTAGCCATCGGTGCAGGGTGTTTCATTTAGACAGCTCCCCTTGGCCTGTGCTGCCTTCACTTCCTTCTAGTGGCCAAGTAATCCTCCTCAAGCTGCCGAGTCCAGCTGATCTTGTTTTATTCTTTTGGGTGCCAGGCACAAAGTAAGGGAAAACAAGAGTATTGGCATTCCAGGTTCTTTCTTAGAGTCTTAATTTAATTCCACAACTGGTAGCATGTGGTATAAATTAAATTGTTTCAGAGTATCTGCTGACCTGGATCCTTCTATAGAAAAGTTCTTCTGCCTACTACTTAAGCAACTGCTAATGGGTGGGGGCCCTTCTCCCCCCCCAACCCAATTCCTGCCTGCCAATACTGCCTGCAAACCTCTTGACATCTTCTTGGGTTGTGTGGGGGAGGAAAGGGACTCTACTCACCGGCAGCTGCCAAGACCTGGGCGGGGTTAGGTTGGGCAGGGTTGGGCTGCTACAACGGATGGTACCTACTCAGATGAATTCAGTCCTAAATCAGCGAGAATTTTCTGTAAATTTCAAAAGGTTGTTTCCACCTCAAAAAAGGTTGAAAGCCTCTGTACATTCCTAGTTCTTGTTTACATTCTACTATCACTATATCCTTTCTTGGATATGGAAAAATGATGAGGAGAAATAGGAAGAAAAGGAAAAAAAGCAAAGAACTATTTTTCAAATGTCCCCTTAACATGGAACCTTTAAGACAGTTCCCATGGAATATGTCCAGGCAAAATTTGGGTTATTAGACTGGGAGAACTAACATTGAGAAGAAAATTTTGGAGAACACCATCCCATGCCTTGTTTTCCCCTATGGGAAGCTTTTCTTGGAGCACCAATGAGTGCGCAAAGTAGCAAGCAGGGATTTTTGTTGCAGTTTTTACCTAGGCTGTATGTAGATGCAGGAAGGCAAATGAGCACCAATGAACACTCATAGGAATGAAAACAGTAAGTTTTCATAGCACCTGTGCTAACACCTAATGCTCTTTTTCTCTCCTCTGCCCCCAAGGAGGTTCCACACTAAGCCCAAGTAAGAGCTGCTAATGTTGCATGTGCTAACACCTTGCTAGAGCATGATAAACACCACCCCAGCCCAACACAAGAACCTGCTGCATGCATGCATGCTCCCAGACCATTTGCTCAAGTGCAGTTTGTGTAGGGGTCATTTCTTTTCCAAAATCCACTTACTCGGGCATCCAGGCATTATTAAAACTTTTTTTTTTTTTTTTTTTTTTGGTGTTACTAGGGGTGGAACCCAGTGGCTTTTTTTTTTTTTAACCTCTGGTCTGTATTCCCAGACCAATTTTATATTTTATTTGGAAACAGGGTCTCACTAAGTTGCTGAGAGCCTCACTAAGTAGCTAAGGCTGGCTTTGAACCTGTGTGATCCTCCTGTCTCAGCCTCCCAAGCACTGGGATTACAAGCGTGCACCACCATGCCCAGCCTATAAGACACTTTTAGTATTACTTCAACTCATCATAATTTAGCAGTAGTTATCATGTAGGTCATATATGTCAGCATTTAGTTATAGCAATTCTCAAAATTCATCATCTCAACTTAAGTTTTGCTTTGATATGGTACTTTATAGGCATTAAATATCAGATTTTAGAAGTGGTGAGTGGGGTATAGTTACACAACATAAAGTAATGGGACTATGCCTACTGCAAAAAAAAATCTGAGAGAAAGAGATAACCTGAATAAACTTTGTTTATTCAGTTGTTTGAAAAATAACTATTGACCATTTTGCCACTGTTTCATAGGTCTTTTGCCTAGGACCCATCAATGACAAAGTCTTCCTCCACTGATTGTCACTTTCTTTCTTTTATCCAGCAAGGGGATGCTCTTTTGTTAATCTGGACCTGTGCTATGTTATTCAAATATTAGATGTGCTTACTTTAGCAATTGTGCGGTCAAAAGTAATTGTTTTCTTCACTCTAAGACTTTGTATGTTGTCACATGTAAAAGAGAAGTGGGGAGCAGGAAAATGGAGAGAACAAAAAGAAGGCATTTACTTAAAGGCTATGGCATATAAAGACTATATTTTTAATAATTTTTATTGGTGCATTGGATTCATACATCCTAATGGGATAAAAAAAAACTTGTGTAAACTTACATGCAAACACTGCCCAATTAGCCCCTACCCAATCCCCACCTCATTTTCTCCCCAACCCTCCTTCCCATCTTGACTTAGTAGTTGACATCTATATGTTTGTTTAAGTACATCATGTGCTTTAGAGTTTCCTTCTTCCCCCCTCCTATCCCCTCAGTTAGGTTGTCTTGTTTGCACTGCTATAGGATCTCCTTTTTCACCTAGAATTTCTCCTATGACCCATTTCTCCTTAGCTTTCACAGAGAAGGGAAAACATCCGATCTCTTATTTTTTGTGACTTATTAATCTCACTTAGCATAATATCCTCCAGTTCTATCCATTTCCCTGAAAATGATGTAATTGTGTTTTTTTATGGCTGAGTAAAATTCTATGGTGTACATATCCCACAGTTTTGTAATCCATTCATCTCTTGATGGACATCTTGGCTGGTTCCATAGTTTGGCAATGGTGAAATATGCAGCTATGAACATAGATACGCATGCATTGGTTTGGTAAACATTGTTGATGGGATTGCAAATTAGTGCAACCACTTTGGAAAACAGTATAGAGGATCCTCAGAAGCATGGAAACAAATTTACATTTGACCCAGAAATACCACTTCTGTGTATCTACCCAAGAGAAAGCAAAACTATACTTTTATTTAAAAATTTATCCAACTAGCTAGGCATAGTGGTGCATAATTGTGATCCCAGTATTTGGGAGGCTGAGAAAGGAAGATCGCAGGTGCATGGCCAGCTTTAGCAACTTAGTGAGGCCCTATTTAAAAAATAAAATAAAATAAGCCAGGCATGATGGCGCACGCTTGTAACCCCAGCATTCATGACACTGAGACTAGAGGATCCTGGTTTGTGGACATCCTCAGCTACTTAATGAGGCCCTCCGCAACTTAGTGACACCCTGTTTCAAATTAAAGAATAAAAAAATAGGGCATAGAGTGTAGCTCAGAGGTAGAATGCCCTGGGTTCCACCAAAAATAATAAAATAAAATAAAAATGAGGATGTAGCTCAGACAGGAGTGCCCCTCAGTCCAATCACCACTACCACCCAAAAAAAAATTATCCAACTATAAAAGTAATACATATTTATGTTAGGAGACACCAAAAAACTGAACAGTTTGGTATATACATGTAATTATATAAAAGCACACACACAAAAGATCCGAATTCTAGAACTGTTCTGGTTTAATAGAAATAAAATCTGAGCCACATTTTTGGTAGCTAGGTTAAAAAAGCAAAAAGAAACAGGCGAAATTAATTTATTAGTGTATTTTACCTAACCCAATATATCCAAAATGTTTTTACTTACGACCTGATTTTTTAGAGCACTTTTAGATTCACAGAAAATTTTGGAAGAAAAAAAAAAGATACAGAGGTTTCTCCCAAGCTTCTTGTCCCTCCACATATATTGTCTTCCGCCTTGTTCACATCCCTCTCCTCAGTAGTACATGTGCTACAATTGATGAACCTCCAGCAACGTGTTATTATCGCCTGACAGTCATAGTTTATCTTAGAGTTCTCTCCTGATGCTGTACATTATACAGGTCTGGACAAGTTCATGACACATGGTCATCATTAAAGTACCATGCAGAATGGTTTCATTGCTCTAAAAGTCCTCCGTACTCCACATATTCATCCCTGCCCTCAATCCATGGCAGCCACTGATTCTTTTACTGTCTCCATAATTTTTATTTTGACAGGTAATCAGTATAAAAACAACATAAGATTTTTTTCTCTGCCAAATGTTTAATCTGTATGTAATTTTATGCTCACAGCCCATCTCAACTAGGATATTTCAAGGGTTCATTTGCTTGCGTATATATTGACCTTCCCTTATGACAGGCATAAGGAATTCATACTAAACTTTTAACTGTGGTCACCTCTCTTAAGAGGATATTGGATCTGGATATGACAGCACACACTCATTACTTGGGAGGCTGGGACAGGAGGATTGCAGGTTCAAGATCCAGCCTCAGCGATTCAGCAAGACTCTAGTAACCTAGGGAGACCCTGTTTCAAAAGAAAATAAAAAGGGCTGGGATGTAACTCAGAGGTAGAATGCCTCTGAGTTCAATTTCCAGTACCACAGAAAGAAGGGGGTGGGGAGAGAATGTAGTTTAAGGGAGAGCTTTGTGTAGTTGAATGTTTTAACATGAAATGTACTGTCCGTGAACACTTTCTTTTAAAAGCAATGCTTAGCTGGGCATGTTGGCACATGCTAGTAATCCCCACACTTGGGAGGCTGAGACAGGAAGATTGCACAGGTTCGAAGCCAGCCTCAGCTACTTAGTGAAGCTCTTGGCAACTTAGTGAGACCCTGTTTCCAAATAAAGTTTAAAATAGGTCTGGGAGTGTAACTTGGAGGTAGAAAGCCTCTGGGTTCCACCCCCAGTACCACCAAAAAAAAAAAAAAAAAAAGCAATGCTTACTGGTTACAGAAAATATAGAAAATCTATAACAGCATAAAGAAAATATATCATCCAAAAGAAATGTTCTAACTGCTCTGCCAAGGTCAAGCCCCACCTCCAAGGAACTCATTCTCAGCAGATCAGATGAGAATAACTAGCTGGCCCACTGTGGGATTCAACCTTATGTAATTCAGGTTCTATAACATTACTTACAGTACTAGAAACCCTCATTGTATGCTATCTAGTTTCTAACAAAGTTCAAACCTCGTGAGAAAATTATTGAAGAACAGCTATAATCAGAGCTGTAAAGAACAGGAAGGGAGAATAGACAGAGCAGACCCAGGGTTTGGGGAGAGAGACACTCACATTCCTATAAACACTTTTCACCATTTTCTAACAGTGTGGACTTGAGCTAAGTATTTGCAGGTCCTTTATTGGTAAAATGCATCTTCCTTACACCAAGGACCTTTGGTGTCGTGGCTAGAAAGAAGCAGGTACCCTGAAAGGACATCTCTGTTATGACTATGTGATGGCCTCATATTTCCTACCCTACTATTGCCCAGTTTCCTCTTTGGTTAAATAGTATAGTGAGGGTTACCTGTGACATTTATGTAAAGCTGTCTGAGGTGTATTGGTAGTTTATTAGATGTTTAGTAGTTGGTCCAAGATGGCAGAGATGAGGTAGGCTGCGGATCACAGCCCCTCCACACGTGCACAGCAGGGAGAGAAGAGCTGAGGTGGTCACAGGGGATGCCAGAAGGCCAGGGGCTTAGAGATACTCAGAAGTTCTGGTTACTGGAACCAAAAGCAGTAAATAATTTGTGAACCCAGAATCAGTACCTGTACCCTCAGGAAAGATTTGGTAGGCGGTGTAATAAAGGAAAGGAGATGGGAGGTAAACAGGCATACTTTATTTTTCTTTAATTTTTAATTTTTTTTTCTTTTTGGTACTGGAAATGAAACTCAGGGGCATTCTACCTCTGAGCTACACCCCCTAGCCCTATTTTTTATTCTTTATTTTGAAACCGGGTCTCACTGAATTTAAAAAAAAGGGGGGGGCCTCACTAAGTAGCTGAGGCTGTTTGTGAACCCAGATCCTCCTGTCTCAGCCTCCTAAATGCTGGGATTACAAGTGTGTGCCACCACACCTGGCTGACAGGCTTACTTTGGAAACAGCAGTTAAAAAAAAAAGACTGAGTTAATCTGGGACAGGAGCTGCTAAACACCTGGCAAACGAGAAGTGCTCTGCTGTTCTCAATTTGCTGGCAGAGAAATGTGGCGGGCAGCCATTTTGCAGAGACCACATCTGAATTAACAGCTTGGGAAGCAAACCTCTACAGCTTCATCTCACCTAGAAGTACCAGTTAATATCATAGGGAACTCCTTTGAAACAGGCCAACGGAATAATTTGTGTAGTCTGATAACTGCTGAAGGCTGCCAAGCATCTGCAACAGGAGAGGGTGGACCAGAGCAGAGTGTGCACTTACAGGAAGTGAGCTGCATTGTGCCTCTACCACCGACCCCTGCCAAGTGCTTCTGCCAGAGAGGGTGATGCAGGGGGAATGGAGAGCACCCCTGCATTTCCTACCACTTCACCCCTTGCTTATTGTGGCAGCCCAGCACCCATATTCTGGCCAATGGCCACCACCCTGCATCCAGACTCCATTTGGCACTGTGTGCTTAACTGCACCCCAGCTGCTGGCCTAACCCCTGTGCCTCAGCCTCAGCCTCAGCCTTGTACAGCAGGGGTGCCTGCACCTGAGCTGCCCTGCCACCCACTCACCTCTGTTGTGTGCCCACTCACCCAAAGCACCAAAAACTACAAGGGAGAGCCCACACAGGTTTTTTAAAACTAAAAGAACATGTGAAATAAGTGCCTTCATTTTAAAATATCTCAGCAAAGGGAAAACCAACTCATTTTATGACTGTTGTTGCATTTGCTATTTAAAGTGTTTTTCAGTGTCTTCCCTCATTTTCATGATTCCAACTAATTTTATGTATTTTTTCAATTAATTAGATTTTTCTTAATACTTTTTTCTCCTTTTTTTATCTTCATTCTTCTCCCTTCTCTCTTTCTTCATTTTCTCATTTCTTCTTCTCTCTCCCTTTTCTCTCCATCCCATTTTCTATTTTTCTCTCTTATGTTCTTATTAAGTACACTATAATGACTGCTTAATTTTTTAGCCTGTCTTATGTTTTTAAATCATGATCTTCTCACTAGTTTATAGAGTTTTAGAAATCATTTTCAATAATTTTTAAATATATGTTGATGTATAGTTTGCTGTTAAATTACTCTTGTTACTAGTGGTTACTTTATCCTGTTAAAGCAGTGCTGGTGGTTAACTAAGCACTTTGATTCCACTGATTGGATGTGCTGATGCATCCTGCAGCTCAAGGCTTATTGTAAAGAGGTATCCACTCATTGGAAGACCTCAAATAACAAAGGAAGAGGACCTGGTCACAACAGATGCACAAATTAAGATCTCAGAAACCGTGAGCAAAGAAGCTGACTATATGCCTCCAAAAGTTTATGACAGCTCCAAGAGTCGAATCTACAAACAGTGGAATAGATGAAATGCTGGGCAAAGAAGTCAAAAAGTTGAATGTTAAAAGGATCAATGAATTAAAAAAACATAAGAAATAAATTAAGAGAGAAAATACAGAATATGAAAGAGCATTTTAATAAAGAGATAGAGATTCTGAAAAAGAACCAATCATAAATCTTGGAAATTAAAGACACAATAAGTCAAATAAAAAGATCAAATGAAAGCTTCTCCAATAGATTAAACAGTGTAGCAGACAATTTCAGAGCCTGAAGACAAGGTGGATACTCTGGAACATTTAGACACTATTAAAGAAAAAAAAGGAACTATAGTGAGTATATCCAAGAACCCTGGCACAGCAGTAAAATCAAATTAAGGCTATTAGATATTGAGAAAAAATAGTTACAGGCTAACAGCATTGATAACATTATCAGCAAAATAACAGAAAAAAATTCAAACTCTGGGAAAGAGATGGATGTCCAGATACTGGAGGCATTTAGAACCCCAAATATACAAGACCAGAAAATAAACATTTCACACCACACCATAATTAAAATGCCAAAAGTCTGGATTCAGAAAAACATTTTAAAAGCTGCAAGAGAAAAATGCTAGGTCATGTAAGAGGAAAACCAATGAGAATAACAGCATACTTTTAACAGAAACTCTGAAGTCCAAGAAGGTTTTCAATGACATATTTTAAGTCCTAAAAGAAAATAGCTGCCCACCAAGATTGCTATATCCAGGAAAACTATTCTTTAGAATTGAAAGAGAAATAAAACCCCTTTGAAATGATATAAACAAAAATAAGTAATAGCTACCAAATGAGCATTGCAAAAGACACTTGAAATCCTAGACACACAGGAAAAATAGTTTTTTAAAATACAGCTCTAGAAATGATCTCATTAAAAGAGTATATAAGTCTATAATATTAGGATTGAATTGAATGTTAGAAATAAATACAAATAATAGAAAATAATAAACATTTCTCTATAATAACACTAAATGTAAATGGTCTCAAAATTCCAAATAAAAGATATAGACTGGCAAATTGGATTAAAAACAAAATATAACCATATGTTGCCTGCAAGAAACACACCTCATATCAAATACACTCATAGCTGAGCCGGGCGTGATGGCGCATGCTTGTAATCCTCG
The DNA here is from genome assembly GCF_963383645.1 of Muscardinus avellanarius. Lineage (NCBI taxonomy): Eukaryota > Metazoa > Chordata > Mammalia > Rodentia > Gliridae > Muscardinus > Muscardinus avellanarius. The sequence continues at coordinate 42,292,830 of NC_137798.1, read as the reverse complement.
CACTTAGCAGGCGGAGACAGGAGGATCACACAGGTTTGAAGCCAGCCTCACTGGCTTAAGAGACCCTGTTTCCAAATAAAATATAAAATAGGTCTGGGAGTGTAGCCCGGAGGTAGAAGGGTTCCATCCCTGTCGTGCGCAGTGACGACTCTTACACGATCTTCCTCAAGCAGTTTTATTACCCCAGGTTCTTATACAGTTACCATTCCTCTTTAATGCTCTCTCAACGCCCTCTCAGGTAAAAACAACATCAGTCTTCTATTTTCTCCCTCATCACTCCACCAACCCTCTTCCGTGGCACTCTACGTCTCTGCTGCAGCACACACCGGTCACAGTGGTGGCTTTGTGAGCATGTCCGTCCCAGCTCGGAGCCCAGAGCAGTCCGCCAAGAAACTGCTCTTCCTGTCCACCAACCCTCTTCTCTTTCTCCTTCTCCTCCCTCCTCCTCCTTAACTCTCGCCCGCTAGGGCATGCGCGCTTTTTAACCTTCTCCTGGGCGGGCAGGTGGTAGCACGAGGCGTTGCATCACTAATTATCCGTAAGGCGCCTGATAGGGCTCACTGCGCAGGCTCAGGGCACCGCCAGCCTCGTGAGCCTCGTGACTTGGCTGCAAGCCCAGGCGCCATCTTGAGTCCACGCTGGCAACAAGCCTGGGTGCCACCTCGGTCCTGCCGAGTGGGCCCCGACATATCTCCCTTTTTGTTTTATTAAAATAAGGCTCGGGATCGTGCCTGTCTTAGGTTGCCGACCCTCAAGGACCATTCTTACCCGTCATTGGGAGAACAATAGCATGATTGTTTCCCTGTCTTAGGTTGAAAGGTCCCGGGGACGATCTTACCCGTCACTGACTACCGATCCAGCATACTGAGCCGTACATGGGGAGATAAGCCAGCTTCAAGGGCTGCCAGAGCTTGCACCAATATGCGCTGTTGTTGCAGTGTGCGTTGTCGAGTTCGCCTGATATATCCAACCATGAAACATCATGCTACCACCAGCAAGAATGCCCAGAACGCCATGCCACCCCAGTCTTTTAAAAAACCCAATGTTCCGTGTATTAAGTCCATTCATTGTTGTACTGCGGCGACTTCCACGCGGGTAGAATTAATTGCAGCGATGGATGCTCATAGCTCAATCATGGTGTGTTCAAATTCACGGCTCCAAGTTCCTAGAAGCGTCTTGCTTAATTGACGAAACAAATTGCCTGCATGGGAGAAATTCTGATACTGCACATACGTTATACATATAGTCCAGATAATTGAGCTTGCTGAGCCATGCCAGCAGCCACATGTGAGGATAGAGCATTCATAGTGGCTGCAATAACTGCCACGGCCACAGAGGCCACAATTACAGCAATAAGAGCAGAAATTCCAAAGTCTCCAAGGGTGCATAGAAGCATAGCAGAAAGTCAGAAAACAGGTATCAATAAAACAACCTAAACTATCATTAACCAAGGTAAAGGAAGAGGGAAAGTAGAAATAATTCCCCAAAGATCTTAAAGAAAACAACTCATCTCTATGGTACCGAGCAGCAGTTTACAACTCTTACGTTAGGAACTAATCTTCTGACCTATCCTTTACACATTAGGCGCCTTTTCCAACTAACCTCAGGTGTCTTCCATCTATGGTGGCGGATTAGGAGAGGGAGTCGAATCAGGACCAGCCCGATTCTCTAACTTGCTTACACTAAAAAATATCCTCCTTAATGGAGCCCCCTTTGATCGGGGAAAATACAGCGCTGTCCCTCGCTTTTCCGCGAGCCTCGCTTATCCGCGAGCCTTATTTACCTCCTTAATGGAGCCCCCTTTGATCGGGGAAATAACTTGCTTACACTAAAAAATATCCTCCTTAATGGAGCCCCCTTTGATCGGGGAAATAACCCTCCGTAAACGGAGCCTCCTCCTCCCTTTTCGGAGTCAAAGGAGCACTTACCAGCTGGCTGCCCTGGACTGCCGAGGTTCTGATCAAAGCGAAGTTCCCCGTACGGGCCACCACTTGTCGTGCGCAGTGACGACTCTTACACGATCTTCCTCAAGCAGTTTTATTACCCCAGGTTCTTATACAGTTACCATTCCTCTTTAATGCTCTCTCAACGCCCTCTCAGGTAAAAACAACATCAGTCTTCTATTTTCTCCCTCATCACTCCACCAACCCTCTTCCGTGGCACTCTACGTCTCTGCTGCAGCACACACCGGTCACAGTGGTGGCTTTGTGAGCATGTCCGTCCCAGCTCGGAGCCCAGAGCAGTCCGCCAAGAAACTGCTCTTCCTGTCCACCAACCCTCTTCTCTTTCTCCTTCTCCTCCCTCCTCCTCCTTAACTCTCGCCCGCTAGGGCATGCGCGCTTTTTAACCTTCTCCTGGGCGGGCAGGTGGTAGCACGAGGCGTTGCATCACTAATTATCCGTAAGGCGCCTGATAGGGCTCACTGCGCAGGCTCAGGGCACCGCCAGCCTCGTGAGCCTCGTGACTTGGCTGCAAGCCCAGGCGCCATCTTGAGTCCACGCTGGCAACAAGCCTGGGTGCCACCTCGGTCCTGCCGAGTGGGCCCCGACACATCCCCAGTACCACACAAAATAATTAATAATAATAATAATAATAATAATAATAATAATACCTTCATAGGCTGAAAGTAAAAGGATGGAAAACGATATTCCACGCAAACAGAACTTAAAAGCAAACAGAAATAGCTATTCTAATATCCAACAAACCTACTTCAAACTAAAATTAGTCAGAAAGACAAACAAGATTACTGCATATTGGACAAAAGAACAATCCAACAAGAATATATAACAATAATAAATATTAATGCCTCAAACATTGATGCTCCTAATTACATAGAACAAACACCACTCAACATGAGCCTCTGATAGATCCCAAAATAATAAATAATACTGGATGATTTCAATGCATTTCTCTCACTGAAAGATAGGTCATCCAGACATAAAATCAGGAAAACTATAGACTTGAAACATACTATAGATTAGATGTAATTAACAGACATGTGCAATATATTCATTCAACAACAACTGGATTCAGTTTACTTTCAGCTGCTCATGAAACTTTTTCCAAAATAGATCATATTTCGGGCTACAAACAATTGTTAGAAAATACAACAAAGTTCATATAATTTCTTGCATCTTATAAGACCATAATTGAATGAAATTAGGAACCAACTGCAATAAAAAACTACAGTAACTATATAATCACATGGAGACTAGACAGTTCACTCTGTGTGTGTGTGTGTGTGTGTGTGTTACTGAGGCTGGAACCCAGGGGCTTTTCTACCTCCGGGCTATACTCCTAGACCTATTTTATACTTTATTTGAAAACGGGGTCTCACTAAATTGCTGAGAGTCTCACCAAGTAGCTGAGGCTGGCTTTGAACCTGTGCAGTCCTCCTGTCTCAGCCTCTCAAGCGCGGGGATTACAAGTGTGCGCCACCACGCCCAGCTAACAGTACACTTTTGAATGATAAGTGCAACACCAAAGAATAAAAAAGAAATTTAAAATTTCTTAGAACCAAAGGAGAACAGAAATACAATTTCCCAGAATCTCTGGGACACAGCAAAGTTCCTCTAAGAGGAAAGTTTATAGTTATGAATGCCTACATTAAGAAATCAGAAAGATTTCAAGTAACCTAATGATGCAGCTTAAAATCTTATAATAAACAAGAATAATCCAATCCCAAAGCCAGTACAAGGAAAGAAATAATAAAGATCAGAGCCAAAATTAATGAAACAGAAAATAAATGATTACATATATATATATATATATATATATATATATATATATATATATCAATGAAATAAAGAGTTGGTTCTTTGAAAAGATAATCAAGATTGATAAATTTTTATCCCTAACCCAAAAAAGAGTTAATAAAATTAGAAATGATAAAGTAGATATCACTGAAATCTAGATAATCATTAGGGACTTCTTTGAAAGCTTATATTCCAATAAATTAGAAAATCTAGACAAAATGGGTAAATTTTTAGACACATACGGTCTACCAAAATTGAACCAAGAGGACTTAGAAAACCTAAACAGACCAATAGCAAGCAATAATATTGAAGCAGTAATAAAAAAAAAACTTCCAACAAAAAAAAACCCAAATGGACTCACAGCTGAATTCTAACAGACCTTTAAAGAACTAAAACCAATGCTACACAAATTATTCCATAATTATTCCATTAATAAGTTATTACTGCCTAATTCTACAAAGCCAATGTTACTTTGATACCAAAATCAGATAAGGACACATCAAGGAAAAAGAATACACACCAGTATTCCTAATAAGTATAGATTTAAGAATCTCTAATAAGATATTAGAAAATGAAAAAAAGTAAAAGAAAAAATACCTAGGAATAAATCTACCAAAGAGGTAAAAAAAAAAAAAAAACCTTTACAATGAGAAGTATAGAACACTAAAAAAAAAAAAAAAAGACTTCCCATATTTCATGGACAGGCAGAATTAATATTGTTAAAATGTTGCCGGGCGTGGTGGCACACGCTTGTAATCCCCATACTTGGGAGGTGGAGACAGGAGGATCGCACAGGTTCAAAGCCAGCCACACTGGCTTAAGAGACCCTGTTTCCAAATAAAAAATATAAAAAATAAGTGTCTGGGAGTGTAGCCCGGAGGTAGAAGGGTTCCCAGGAACCCCAGTACCACCAAAAAAAAAAAAAGTTAACATAAATAGCCAAAAGTTATCCATAGATTCACGCAATCTTCATCAAACTAACAATGACATTCTTCACAGAAATAGAAAAAAAATAGTTAATATGTATGTACAGATTTACAGGATAAAATGTAATGTATCAGTACATGTATACATTGTGTAATAATTAAATCAGGGTATTTAGCATATGTATGACATCATACATTTAGCACTTATTTGTGGTTAGAACATTCAAAATACTCTCTTCTATTTTGAAACATTCAACATAATATTGTTAACCATAGTTTTTCTACTATGAAAGAGGACACCAGAACTTATTCTTATCTAACTGTAGTATGGAGGTTTCCTCGAAAGTTACATGGGGAACTACCATTTGACACAGAAACCCCACTACTAACTATATATCTAAAGGAAATGAAGTCAGTATGTCAGAGAAACATCTGCATTTCCATGTTTCTTGCAGCATCATTCATTATAACCAAGATATAGAATCAGCCTAAGTGTCTATAAACCAATTAATGAATGAAGAAAATGTTGCATATATACACAATGGAATACTATTCCAGTATAAAAAAGAGATGAAATTCTGTTGCTTGTGGCAATATAGATGAATCTAGAGGACATTATGTTAAGTGAAATAAGCCAATCACACAAAGACAAATACCTTAGAATAAAAATACAAATAGAAGTAGAGAGTAGAAGAGTGGTTACCAGAAGCTGAGGAGGAAAGGTTCTTTTTTAAAAGAAGGGGGAGGGAGGGAGGGAGGGAGGAGAGAGAGAGAGAGAGAGAGAGAGAGAGAGAGAGAGAGAGAGAGATTGATTGGTTAGGTTGAACTCGTTATCAAGGTTGAAGGGCAGCCAGGCTTCTTACAAATCCATTAATAAAGTCTTTAAGTTCAGGAGCAGGTCCACTCTCATACACAGAAGTATCTACCTGTCGGTTCTGTATAACTAGTGTATACTAGTGTATAGCAACAGACATTAAAGATAAAACTAAAATCTTCTGAAGCCACTTGGGGAAGAATTCTCCCACAATCAAAAGCTTCCTCTGGAACAGCTGTATAACATCAAGAGCTCTTGACTAAGCCTTCTTGGTTCCTTCACACAAGTTAGGAACTGAGCTCATTTTCAGGCTTTTCAGTCAGTGACATCTGCCAGGTGCGGCGGAGCATTGGATGTGCTCGTAGAATGACCAGGTGGCTTGACACACCTTTCAGAAAAGCAGAGTAGGTTGTCTGTAGAGGCCTCTTTTGCAGGTAAATAACTTTTGTCCCATTGATTGTGTGAGTTTCTCAAAATGTATGTCTAAGTTCAGCCTCTCTACCCTCACATCTTGGGTATGAAACACCGTGAAAGGCAATGTAGGTTATTTTTAATTTTCCTATTTCTTCGACCTGAAGTAGTGAGTGTGCATGGTCTTTTAAACAAGAAATCCCCCAAGAATTTGCCACAGCTGAGAGGATTCTACAAGGGAAGACAGCTAAGAAGACAGTCAACATTTCATTTCCTATTACACTTAGTGTCTTCTCGCAGTAGGGGAGTTCTAAGGATGGAGCAAAAGGCCTGCCACGGTCCCAGGGACCCACATCACAGTCCACAAGGTGTGGGGTGGACATGGATGTCCCCTGGTCAAGCAGGAAAGGCAGCGCTGGCAGAGGGCCAGGACGGGGGAGGTGAGGTGCAGTGCTGTCTCGGAGCAGATGCTCCGGCTGTTGTGTTCTTGGCAGCTGAGTGACGGGTTATGTGGTCCTTGAGCCCAAGTGCAATTCTCATCAGACTTCTCAGGCCAGGCAGGTACGGTGCTGGCTGCAGTTACCCTGCAGGTCCTCTGTGGTCTCAGCTGATTCTCTAGTCAGTCAGAAGTATGCTACCCACAAAATATACCTTCCCACTGTTTAGCCATAAACTATTCCAAAAATTCAAAGGAAATTGTGGTTACTTTGGTTCCTGATACTGCCCTCATCTCCTTCCAACTTATGTATAAAATATGTCAATAGGTGTGCTTGTCTTGCCTCCACTTTTTAAATTACTACCATATCAGTCAAAGACTATAATCCCTGCCACACTTCCTCCATTTCCAGTACTTGGCCAACAACTAAAAATTCACAGTGAATAAAGAAAACCGGTCTCTAATTTAAATATGTTTGACCTTCTGTGGGGAGCAAAGTAATCACAGCTTTGTCGTGCTCCGGTTTGGTTCAGTGGGTGTAAAAACATGTTCAGATAAAGTCAGGATAGATCCAAATTTCCCCCCGTCCTTCAAACTAAACCCAAGCAAAGAGTTTTTCTGGTTTATAATCTCTTGGATTTAGGACTAAGCTCACCCAAGGATTTTTCTATTGGAGATGGTTTGCATGTCCAGTCTTGCCAAAAGTGTGACTTTGTAGCTTGTCCTTATAGGGCCTTTCTTCCCTCTAGTTGAATGCATTGTTGTTGTTGTTGTTGTTTTTAATCTATATATTTATAAGAACTAGCAGCCCCCTATCAGCTGTGCTAAGCCAAGTGGTGGTTGGCTGACATGCTCTCTGCTAGCCTGGAAAATGTGAATTTCTCCCCAGGAGCAAAATCTTGTATGAATTGTTTCCCAGTTTTCCTCTCTACTTTGAAATCTACTTCAAAGTTATTATTTGGCTAAAGGGTTATGTTTTCCTTCCCTTGAGGTCTATAGGATTTGTCTCTGATGTGGAGCTGGAGCACAGGTTTCCTTTCTAATCTGCCATTTTTGTCTACATTACACATGAACATAATCATTCTCACCCCCAAATATTAAAGGGGGTGCAATTTCCTAAACATTTAGGAAATTACAAGAGCCTGTTTTACCTCTATGTAGTCTGTAAATATGTTCAACTCAAGAAAGGAATAATTAATCTTCTGCTTTCTTGCTCTATGATTATAATTTTAAGGATCAATGAATAGATAGTAAATGTGTAACTGATGGCAAAATCTTTAAAGATATGAATTTTTTTTAAAAAAAACTAGCTCAGGGTTTGCTTCTAGTTTGGGGCAACACCACTAACTGTATTTCTGCACACTTTGTCCTGGAAACTTAGTAATCTAATAGAGACCAATTAGGTCACTGTGATATCACAAAGCTTAGTAATTACTTTCCGCCATAGACAATCAACAAATGCTTAACTCAACCTAATTATCCTAGGTGGGATCAGCATAATATAAGAGAAGAGCAGTATTTTATGATCTTCTCTTTTAAGAAAGAGAAAGAAAAAAAAGTTGAGTGAACATGTAGCTCTGTTTAGAGTGCGAGAAGGGAACTTTGAGGGCACGTCAACATTCAGGATTATGCACCAAGGCAAGTTCAAATTCTTCAAGACCTGCATTAGTGCGTGAAACACTTCCTGGCAACTATTCAGTTCCTACATTATTTCTTCTCGGTCTGTGATGGTTGTGGGCAGACAAGAGAATTATGCATATGAATCTAGGTCTATAGTTATCTTTCAACAGTACCTAAGGGGGCAGCCAAGTTGCCTCTCTATTATCATTTACAGAAAATTGACTTCAACCTTTCATTCAGCTGTGCCAGGAACCCTATATTTCTGCCTTTGGAATCAAAATTTGAAATAATGATAATAGCTACCATTTACAGAACATGTACTATATTCCAGACACTGCAAGATGCCATACATGTTTCTTTCCTTTTGTTTGATATTTTTAAAACTTTTTGGAAAATTTGGTAAATTCCTAAAGTAATACTTTTTTCACAAATGAAGTAATATGGAACTGTATAAAATGAATGTAATCAATTATTTCTGCCTCCAGCAAGTCCTTCTAATCTCATCCTGCTGGCCACCACTGAACTCTCCCACTTTTCCCAAAGCTCACACTCGTTTTATCTTGCAGAGTCTCATTTATCTTGTTGAGGTTGGTAGATATGTCCCCATCCTATAACTAGGGAAAATAAAGCTCAACAATGACAGTAGTTCTAAAGGACTGAGCATTAACATAAAAGTCACTTTTTTTCTTTTGCTCCTGGAGGTTGAACCTACCTTTGACCTATACTTATATTTATTTTTGTTTTGTTTTGTTTTGAAACAAGGTCTCACTAGGTTACTGAGAATCTTGTTAAATTGCTAAGGTTGGCCTTGAACCTGTGATTCTCCTATCTCTGCCTCCCAAGTATCAGGATCATAGGCATGTACCACCATACCTAGCATAAAATTCTCTTTCTAGCCAACCATATTGTTTTCCTTGGGATAAAGAAACCTGGATAATTAAGGGGTTCAGAGACAAATCTAATGAAAGTGCTTCTGGAACTAAGAAGAAGCAAAGACTCCTCCCTCATTGCTAGTCTCCTCTCAGCAGCAGCCTCTATAACCGCAGCACCGCCATCTTCCTTCCTGCTCTGCCAACGGTGCAGGGCCAGGCAACATCAGTGTTTCTTCAGCCCGAGGGCCCTGTGCTCCCCCACACTGCTGGGCAGTAATTTGGTGTTGACACAGCTTTATGGCTCAGCATCTGGGAGGGTTCATTGAAAACAAATTCTTCTCCATTTATAGATTGTTTAAAAATAGTTTTATTTACCCAAAATCAACTCTAGGAAAAATATATTTTGGTGTCTTTTGTTCATAATCATGCCCTTTTAAACTATAATGTTGTTAATGAGATAGTTACACTAAAAGGAATGTATAAATAATAATGTGTAAGTGTAGGCCAGGTGTGTTGGTGCATGCCTATAATCCCAGTACCTAGGAAGCTGAGACAAGAGGATTGCAGGTTTGGAGACAGCTTCAGCAAATAGAAAGACTCAGCAACTTAGTATTTCAAAAGAAAAAGTTAAAAAAGGGTTGGGTTTGTAGTTTGGAGGTAGAATGCCCCTGAATTGAATCCCCAGTACCACATATGTAATAATAATTGTTATTATCATTATAATTATCATTGTTATGTCTAAGTGTAGATTTCTAAGCCTTTTGCTTACATTTTGTTCTCATTGTAAAAGGAACATTTTTCTTCTCTTTTTTTTTTCTTTTTTCAAATTTATGAAAATGCTGCAAAACCTCATTTGAGTAATCAAAATTGTAGGTGATCTTCTATCTCCTGAAGAGCCAGTGTATTTTCCTACCTAAATGTAGCAATGGGGTCCCCTGTTTCTTAACAAAGCAGCATTTTTCTAAAGGTCCAGATAGAGACACTCGATCCATTGTGTAAAGGTCTCATCCGGTTTGCTTTCCAGCCGCCTGATGAAAACTAGTGTGGCACCCTTATTCCCTTGGCTCTAAAATGCAACAGAATCAGCCCTGCTGTAGGAAGCAGGTGAAGAACCGTGTATGGAGCGTGCTGTCTTTTGACATAGTGTGCCTAGAACTCTTCTTTGGCCTCGTAAATGAAGGAAATCCGCTGACACACCCCACGCCTGTACCTATTGACCATTCTCTTATAGCTGTTTACCCAGGGAACAACGCCTGCCACCTAAAACCCTGCCTGTGATTTCACAAGCTAATCTGAGCCAGCTCTGGTCAGTAGTTGGATGGAAGAACTCCAGAAAAAATAGCTCAGGCTGCCATAAGTCATCTTAGTGATTTGTTGGTAGCACTGGACTCAGACAGTAAGGAATCAGTGCCCCAGAGTGGTGCTGGGGAGCATTGTTTAGGCAAAAATATTTTCTTCTCTTTTTTCTCTTTCTTCTTTTTCTTTTCTTTTTTGTGTGTATATGTGTGTGTGTTCATCTTGTAAAAATTTTTAAGTATACTTTATTGTGTATATTTGAAATTTATAGCATTCTTTTATGAGATGCATATAGGTAATAAAGTGGTGATATAATGAAGCAAATTCACATATCCATCATCTCACATAATTACTTTTTGTGTAACAAGAATGGCTAAAATGTGCTAAGGTACTTATTTAACCAAAACCCTAACACACTATAATTTTATTAACTAGAGTTCTCATGTTGGACATTAGATCTGTAGACTTAGCCATCCTACATATCTGCTGCTAGAGATCCTTTTACCTACATCATCCCCATTTCCTTCTCCCTCTTTCCCCCATCCTGGTAACCACTATCTTATTCTCCATCTCTGTATATTTGGACTTCTTTTTCTTTAGATTTCACATAGTGGAACTTACTTTTTTCTGTATTTGGCTTATTCCACTGAGGACCTTCCTTCTTAATTAAACTCCATAAAGACTATGGGGAGGGGTAGCTGAGATTGAACCCAGAGGCATTCTACCTCTGGGTACATTTCCAGCCCTATTTGTTTTTTTAAATTTTGAAACAGAGCCTTACTAGGTTGATTAGTCTCACTATTTGCAGAAGCTTTCCTGTGATCCTCCTGTCCCAGCTTCCTGAGTACTAGGATTATAATCATGCACCACTACCACCAGCTCATAAGGACGTTTTAAACAAAATTTTGGTTATATATTTCATAACCATTGTAGAATAGTCTAGGGAAAAGGTAAAAATTATCAGCATATATCTCCAAATAAAAACAATAGCAAAATGTTAAACATGGAAAGCACCCTGCTGGACATTTAGCACTGCACCTCTTTTGAGTAAAGATACTCAATAATGCATGAAAGAACACATGTCTCCAGCATTAGCAGTTAGCAATAGCTGGAGTCCAAGTTGAAGAAGATATCAAGTTACTTCAATACTTCTAACAGATCCCAAGGAACTGGAGATTTCTATAAACCAATGTTGAGGACAGTGTGGTATCACAACATCAACCACATCCACTTCCGAGAAGATGGTGACCGAGAAAAGCAGCGTTTAAAAGTCCTGCTAACACTCGATCTCTACTGCCACAAAATCAGCATTTTACATAACCAGAAAACACTATCAGTAAAGAAATAAAAACTATAAATACAAGGGAAGGAGAAAAAGAAGACTAGAAGAACAATCAGAGAGCACAAAAGAAACCTGCCTGCTGTGCGGCGGTGGGAGCCGTGGTGGCGCCATCTTGATCACAGCACCATGCTCTAGAGAGGAAAAGGTAAACAAGGAGCTGAAGTGAGCAGCTGCAGATCAGTCAGTTGTAATTCAGCAGTTCTTTCAGCGCAAAGACCATCTAAAACTTCCAGTGGCCAACCTCACAGCCGAGGGTGTGGTGGCAGTGCCATATTGCCAGGAGCGGCAGCGAGTTCACCACACCCATGAGAGCTCCAGACCAATGTGCACCAAGAACATAAGTGAAATTGTGGCCCCTATAGGAGAAATCCCAGCGCTGCACCCCCAGGGACTTGCGCAGCTTTGATAAATTCCCTGGGTCTGAGATACTGCAATTCAACCCAGTAAAGGAGTAGTGGTGGCAGAGATACCACACCCTAATCACAGCTCCCCATGGGAAATCACCCAGCCCGACACCCCCAGAGTCTCGCACAGCCTCGACTTAACTCCCTGGGTCTGAGACTTTGCAATGCAACCCAGTAAAGGAGTAGTGGCAGCTGAGATTACCATAAACACCAGAGATCCAGAGCACCATAAGTGAAGTCGTGGTGACCCAGAGAAGAACCCAGAGAAGGCACAAGCTTCAGAAATCATGGGAAGGAGGAACAACAATAGAGCAATGAGCTCCCACAACCCCACAATATCAGAACCTGATAGCACAGAAATACAGAGATCTCCAGAAGATCAAATAAGGAATGTAACTGTAGAAATAATACAGGACTTTCAAAAAGAATTTACAGAGAGTCTGAAAGAAATAAAGGATGTAAAGGCATCAATTAAAATGATAAACAACCGATTAGACCACATGGAGAATAGAATCTCGCTCCTAGAAGATGCTCACTCCAAAAACAAATGCATAACATAGAAAAAATAGACAGCAGAAATTGGACTTTGAAGAAATATGGGCCCATTTTAAGAGAGCTAACCTAAGAATAGTCAGAATAGAGGAGGAAAAAGAAGGTGAAACCAAAGGGATCAATAATCTCTTCAAAGAAGTAATAGCAGAAAATTTTCCAAACATAGACCAAGAGGTCAATACACAGGTTCAGGAAACTTATAGAACTTCCTTTAGACAAGATCAGAGAAAAAGGTCCCCATGCCACATAATAGTCAAAATGACCAATGTAGAAGCCAAGGAGAGAATCTTAAAGGCAACAAAAACAAAAGACCAAGTGACATTCAGAGGCAAACCAATTAGAATCACTCCAGACTTCCCAAACCAATTCATGAAAGACAGAAGGGCCTGGAGTAATATATTTCAAACTCTGAAAGAAAACAACTTCCAGCCAAAAATTTCCTACCCAGCAAAATTATCTTTAAAATTAGATGGGGAAATAAGAAGCTTCCATGAGAAACAGAAACTGAAGGAAATTATGTCTTCAAAACCAGTACTAGAGCCGGGTGTGGTGGCGCACGCTTGTAATCCCCGTGCTTGGGAGGCAGAGACAGGAGGATCACGCAAGTTCGAAGCCAGCCACACATGCTGGCTTAGGAGACCCTGTTTCCAAAATAAAAATGTAAAAATAGGTCTGGGAGTGTAGCCCAGAGGTAGAAGGGCTTCCAGGAACCCCAGTACCACCAAAAAAAATTAAAACCAGTTCTAGAGAAAATACTCAAAGAGATTAACTACAAAGAATAAATAGGTAATACACACCAGAACCAGAGAAACAAGAATTCCCCTCCAGAAGACAACTAAGCAAGAAGAATAAATAGTATCTCAAACAAAAATAAAATCTTAACATGTTAGAAATGAAAATTTGTCTCTCAATAATCACTCTGAATGTAAATGGCCTCAACTTCCCAATAAAAAGACATAAAGTGGCAAAACAGATTAAAAACCAGAATCCACCTATCTGCTGCTTGCAAGAAACACACCTTAAAAGTAAAGGTAGTAACAAACTTAAGGTAAAGGGCTGGAGCAAGGTAATCCATGCTAATGGAACTCAAAGGCAAGGAGGAATAGCAACTATGATATCAGACAAGTTAGACTTGAAGCCCAAACTTATTAGAAGAGACAAAGAAGGTCATATTTTACTGGTAAAAGGAACAATTCAGGAAGAGGAAATAATAATAATCAACATCTATGCCCCAAACATAAGGTGCAACTACTTTCAATAAAACGAACTCTTTGTTATATTAAATCACACATAAATCCAAATACAATAATACTGGGAGACTTCAACTCCTCTCTCACACCGTTAGACTGATCTTCCAGACAAAAGGTCAGTAAAGATGCCTCAGACCTAAAGAACACCATTAATCAAATGGACTTGTTGGACACATATAGAATATTTCACAGCGGAGTTTACATTTTTCTCAGCTGCTCACAGAAACTTCTCAAAAATAGATCACATCCTGGGACACAAAATGAGCACTAGCAAATTCAAAAAATGTTACATACTTCCCTGTGTATTTTCAGACCATAATGGAATGAAACTAGAAATCAACTATAAGAAGACCCAGAGAAACCACATAAACATGTGGAGACTGAAGTCCACATTTCTGAATGAAGGATGGGTCATAGAAGACATAAGAGGTGAAATCAAGAAATTTCTAGAAACAAATGAAAATAGAGATACAACATATTAAATAGAGATATAACATATTAAAACCTCTGGGACACTTTGAAGGCAGTATTAAGAGGAAAATTTATAGCACTGAGTGCTCACGTAAGAACAGAAAATCTTCAAATAAATAACCTAATGACACACCTCAAAGCCCTTGAAAAACAAACCCCAAAGCCAGTAGAAGACAGAAAATTATTAAAATCGGAGCAGAAATTAACAAAGTAGAGAATAAAAAACAGTACAGAAAATCAACAAAACCAAAAGCTGGTTTCTCAAAAAAGTTAACAAGATAGACAAACCTAACTAAGAAAAAGAGAGAATCAACCCAAATTATGAAGATAAGAGATGAAAAAGGAGACATTACTACTGACAGTGTAGAAATCCAGAGGATATCAGAAACTACTTTGAAAAACTATACTCCAACAAAATGGAAAATCTGGAGGAAATTGACAACTTTCTAGATAAATACAGCCTTCCTAAACTGAGTCAAGAAGATATAGAAAATTTATTTATTTATTTATTTATTTATTTATTTATTTATTTATTTTTGGTGGTACTGGGGTTCCTGGAAGCCCTTCTACCTCCGGGCTACACTCCCAGACCTATTTTATATTTTTGAAACAGGGTCTCTTACGCCAGCGCAGCTGGCTTCGAACCTGCGTGATCCTCCTGTCTCCGCCTCCCAAGCGCGGGGATTACAAGCGTGCGCCACCACGCCCGGCCGATATAGAAAAAAACCAACCAATAGCAATCAAAGAGATTGAAACAGAAATAAAGAGCTTAGCATCAGAGAAAAGCCCAGGACCAGATGGTTTTCCAAGTGAATTCTATAAAATCTTTATAGAAGAGCTAACCCCAATACTCCTCAAACTATTTCGTGAAATAGAAAAAAGCGGGACTCTCCCAAATACATTCTATGAAGCCAACATCATACTAATACCAAAACGAATAAAGACAGCTCGAGGAAGGAAAACTACAGGCCTATATCTTTGATGAACTTGGATGCAAAAATACTAAACAAAATACTAGCAACACACATTCAAAACCACATAGAGAAAATTATACACCATGACCAGGTAGGGTTCATCCCAGGGATGCAAGGCTGGTTCAATATACAAAAATCAATCCATGTAATTCACCATATAAACAGAATCAAAGACAAAAATCACATGATTATTTCAATAGACTCTGAAAAAGCATTTGATAAAATCCAACATCCATTTATGCTAAAAGCACTGCAGAGAATTGGAATAGAAGAAACATAGCTCAACATCATAAAGGCAATCTACAATAAGCTCACACCCAACATCATATTAAATGGGGAAAAACTTTGAGAATTCCCCCTAAAAACAGGAACAAGACAAGGATTTCCATTATCACCACTTCTCTTCAATATAGTAATAGAGACTCTAGCCATAGCAATAAGGCAAGAAAAGGAAAAGGAGTACAAATAGGAAAAGAAAAACTTAAACTTTTACTATTTGCAGATGACATGATACTATATTTAGAAAACCCAACAAACTCACCCAAAAGGCTTATAGAACTGATCAATAAATTCAGCCAAGTGTCTGGATACAAAATCAATCTAAAAAAAATCAGAAGCTTTTCTGTACACTGACCATAAATCCACTGAAAAAAGAAATTCAGAAAACACTTCCACTCAGGATTTACCATAAAAAAAATACTTAGGAATAAACTTAATCAAGGAGATAAAAGACCTCTACAAAGAAAATTATAAAATATTGAAAAAAGAATTTGAAGAATATCTTAGAAGATGGAAAGATCTTCCATGTTCATGAATAGGCAGAATAAATATCATTAAAATGGCCATACTTCCAAAAATTATCTACAGATTTAATGCAATGCCCATTAAATTACCAATATTATTCCTCACAGACATAGAAAAATCAGTCCTTAAATTCATTTGGAACAACAAAAAACCCAGAATATCCAAAGTAGTTCTCAGCAACAAAAACCATGCAGGAGGAATCACAATACCTGACTTTAAACTATACTACAAAGCCATTGTAATAAAATCAGCACAGTATTGGCACAAAAACAGATACATAGACCAATGGAACAGAATAGAAGACCCAGAAACAAATCCACACACTTACAGCCAATTGATTTTTGACAAAGGGGTCAAAATCATACACTGGAAAAAAGATAGCCCATTCAACAAATGGTGTTGGCAAAACTGGTTAAACATATGCAGAAAATTGGAAATTAATCCCACTTTCTCACCCTGCACAAGAGTCGATTCAAGATGTATCCAAGACTTGGAAATTAGACCAGAGACCTTGAGGCTCCTCAAAGAGGGCATAGGTCTAACACTGCAACACATAGGCACAGATAAAAACTTTTTCAATAAGACCCCAAAGGCACAACAAACTAAAAGGCAAATCAATACATGGGATTGCATGAAACTGAAGAGCTTCTATTCAGCAAAGAAAACTGTCAAGAACCTCAGTCAAGAGCCAACAGAATGGGAGAAGATTTTTGCCACCTACACCTCCGATAGAGGACTAATATCTAGAATATACAGAGAACTCAAGAAACTCAACACTAAGAAAACAAATCATCCAATAACAAAATGGGCAAGTGAACTAAATAGACACTTCATGAAAGAAGAAATTCAAATGGCCAATAAATGCATGAAAAAATGTTCAACATCATTGGCAATCAGAGAGATGCAAATCAAAAGTACCCTGAGATTTTACCTAACCCCAACTAGAATGGCAGTCATTCAAAACACAAACAACAACAAATGCTGGCGAGGATGCGGAGAAGTAGGAACTCTAAAACATTGTTGGTGGGATTGCAAATTAGTGCAACCACTTTGGAAAACAGTATGGAGAATCCTCAGAAGAATGGGAACAAATCTACCATTTGACCCACCAATACCACTTCTGGGTATCTACCTAAATGAAAGGAAACCAAACTACCAAACTAATGCATGTGTATCTATGTTCATAGCCACACAATTCACCATAGCCAAACTGTGGAACCAGCCAAACTGTCCATCAACAAATGAATGGATTATGCAACTGTGGGATATGTACACAACTGAATTTTACTCAGCCATAAAAAAACACAATTACATCATTTTCAGGGAAATGGATGAAACTGGAGGACATTATGCTAAGCGAGATTAGTAAGTCACAAAAAATAAGAAATCTGATGTTTTCCCTAATATGTGAAAGCCAAGGAGAAATGGGTCATAGGAGGAACTCTAGATAAAAAGGAAATCCTATAGAGGAGCAAACAAGACAACCTAAATGAGGGAATGGGAGGGGGGAAGAAGGAAAATCTCTAAAGTACACAATATACTTAAACATATCGAAGTCAACCACTAAGCCAAGCAAGGGAAGGAGGGATGGGGAGAGAATGGGGTGGGAATTGGGTAAGGGCTAAATGGGCGATGTGTACATGTATGTCCACACAAGGTTTTTTTTTATCCCATTATGATGTATTAATACAGTGCACCAATAAAAAATAAAATAAATATATATCAAACACATCCCAACCTTCTTACTCGTCCATGCTTGTGGCTCTGGTTCGGTCCATTAAAGAATGAAAGGTACAGCTAGGAAAGTTAGGATGCAATTTGGCCCACGACTGGTAACTAAAGATGAAAACTGGAATGCATTTAAATATCACAGGAAAACTGAACTGCTGGGTCACCTGCTGGGTTGGATAGTATTGGAATCATTTGGCTGGTGATGATAATCAGCCACCATTTTATTTTGAAATGGAAGCCCAGTAATCAAATAAGTTTAGTAAAATTCCTTGTGTTTACAGAGGTCTAGTCAAAATGAGTCTACATTTTCCTACTTAAGCATGCTAGTGGAAGTTATGTTTTGCCTTTCTAATTGAATATTTGCTTACATGTGTGATACAGTGTTCTGAGATGAACACACACACACACACTCATACATTTTTAAAAATTTTTATAGACATTAAAATTCCAGTTTTTCTTTGTTCCAAGGCCCCAAATGCTGGACAAATATATTGTGTATCTGTTACCTATGTCAGTTGGATTCTCAAACTCTGAAAATATCATCATCTATATATAACAAAAACGAATGTGCAAAGAGTAACACTAGATTAGATGCAGATTTCTGGCTAAGTCATTGATCAGCAACATTTTACCTTAGGAAGATTTTGTAGCTCTCCTTAGTCTTCTCACCCCAAAACCACAGATACACAACCCCAGCACCCCACCTCACAGGATCACTGAAAAAAGGAATCAGATATTTTCAGATGGTAGAACCAAGCAGAGGATAAAAGCACAGAATTAGAATCCAAGGGCCTCAGATTCCTCTGGCACTACTGACATGCTCTGTAATCTTGACCATGTAACAACTTCTTATCCTTGGTTTCTATCGAATGGAGGTAATGATATCTATTTCACACACTTGTTGAGAGTTTTAATGACATACTATACAAGTACTGAGCACTTGTGACGAGCACCACCTGTGTCCAGCGACCTGACACCACCTGTGAAAGTGTCCTGTGGACTGTGAAGCCATGTAGTGGAGGCCCAGCTTGTGGGCTTTTCCATTTCTTTTGATTGCTGCTGCCTTCAATTACTCAAATATTTGTATGATTATCAGCATAAAAGCCACTGTTATATTAACAGCTAAATGTATAGCGACTTCTTACAATGCACTAAGTTCACTGACTTATCTATCATCACAACAATCCTGTGAGGAATATTTATTATTATCCTTGTGTATAAATTAGTGAAATGAGGACATATCAGAGAGTATCAAATACGTGCCAAAGCCAGCAATTGGTATTGCTGAGGCCCAAACCTGGAGCTGCCTGGCTCTAAGCTCCTACTTCTAATTACTAATGTACTCCCTAATTCACTTCAGTACTAACAGCTAAAGTTCAAATTCAATTAAGATTTAATTTGAAATTCATCTGTTACACATTTTTTTTTTACCAATCCAGTTCCCACACCAGGGAAGGTCAGGAAACAGATAATCAATAAATGTCATTTGAATGTTTGTCAACCCTCACCAAGATCTAATAGAAGCTTTCTCTTTTTGAGATGATGAAAAAGATGCCATCCAAAATCATACTTAGCTTGGTCTTCCCCATTCCAATGACTTGGCAAATAGTATTTTTAACAATAGAAAAAATCTCCAGACCTATTTTTTTTAAGGAAAGTCATTTTAATTTGCACTTTCATGAAAGTCCTTGGTTCTCCCATTGCTCTAGAACCCTGATGGCCTCTGAGCTTCCCATTGTCCTGCCCTCAGACCTCACAAGAGTGTGGATGGAGGGAAGCATGTGCAGAGAGCACCTGTGCTGGTCTGGCTGGGCCTGGGCAGCTTCTCCTCTGCCCTGTTCTTCCCTTTCCCAGGAAGCCAACTTCTTTCCTTCCCCGGTCACTAGCTGCCTTCCTCAGAGGAAGACAGAAGGGCCTGGGCAGTTTTCTTGGCATTGCCAAGGGCTTCCCAATATAAGTAATGGCTCTTTTTAAAACAAAAATAATTTGGGTTGATAGTCAACACAAATTATAAAGTCCTGTGTTCAACATCATTATCAATCAGTGAGATTCAAATCAAAACTACACCAAGATTCCATTTAACCCCAATCAAAATGGCAATCATCAAGAAGTCAAACAACTGACCAATCTCATAATGTCCTCCAGGTCCATCCATTTCCCTGTAGATGATGTAATTGTGATTTTCTTTATGGCTGAGTAAAATTCCATTGTGTACATATCCCACAGTTTTGTAATCCATTCATCTGTTGATGCACATCTTGGCTGGTTCCATAGTTTGGCAATGGTGAATTGCGCAGCTATGAACATAGATATACATGCATTAGTTTGGTAGTTTGGTTTCCTTTCTTTGGGGTAGATACCCAGAAGTGGTATTGCTGGATCAAATGGTAAGTTCGTTCCCATTCTTCCCTAATATGCAAAAGCTAGGGAAAAATGGGTAACAGGAGGAACTCTAATGAAGAAGGATTCTATAGATGAGCAAATCAAGGCAACCTAACTTAGGGGATGGGAGGGGAGACAAGGAAAACTCTCTAAAGCACATGATGTACTTAAACAAATATATCAAAGTCAATCACTAAGGCAAGCATGGAAGGAGGGAGGAGGAGAGAATGGGGCAGGAATTGTGTAAGGGCTAATTGGGTGATGTGTGCATGTATGTCTCCACCATATTTTATCCCATTAAGATGTATGACTACAATGTACCAATAAAAAATTTTTAGTTAAAAAAATAAGTCAAACAACAATAAATGGTGGTGAGGATCTGGGAAAATAGGAATTCTTCTCCATTGTTGGTAGGACTGCAAATTAACACAGTTGCTATGGAGAACAGTGTGGAGATTCCTTAGAAAATTTGGAATGGATCCACCATATAGTACAGATACTATATTCCTGGGCATTTTTCGAAAGAGATTGAAATGGGATATTATAGTAATATATGCATATTCATGTTTATAGCCACACAATTCACAATAGCCAGTTATGAAACAAACCTAGATGTCCACTAACAGATGAATAGATTTTAAAATTACGAGATATATATACAATGGAATCCTATTCAGCAATAAAGAAGAACAAAATGATGTCATTTTCAGGAAAATGGATGGACCTGGAGAACATTAAGTGCAATTAGCTAGTTCCAGAAATTGAAGTGTCATATGTTTGTTTCCTCTCATAAGTGGAAGCTAGAGAGTAACTGGGATACCAGAGGACTTCAGATAATGGAGGAGAAACTCCAGTAGAGAGATGGAGGGTAAGGGGGACGGGGAGAGGGAGAATGAATGAAGAAAACACGTCCATTGATATTATGTACCTATGTGAGAATATGAATGCCAATCTCAAGAGTCTGTATGGGGCAGAGAGGTAGTGGAGAGGGAGCCGGGGGAAAGCCCACCAACTGCTATATGTCACTATCACTGGGAACTACATTATGATGTGAAACTATAATGCACCAATAGAAGTACAAAAAGTCCCATGTTACAGAACAGAGAGTGGATAACCTGAGGATTTATTTTGGTTTTCCTATGTAAGATGTCTTATTACTCAAAGCATATTCTCACAGGGTATTTGCACATTCATAAAAGGATTTCCTTAAGCATAACATAATTTATTATGATTAATCCTCTTAAATGAAAATTAAAGAGTATAGAATTATAGCTAGTTAAGGTTTCTAAAACAGTTATCAGCAAAAACCATAGGATCTACTGTCAACAAGCTCACTTAAATCCATATGTTAATTATATAACTATATATACAAGTTAAATGAAAAGCGTTGGTTAGATTTGTTCCTCCCTGTTTGTAGCCTTGATTGCAATATGCTAGGAAAACACTTTTGCCAGGTGTGGTGGTACATGCCTATAATCTCAGTACTTGGGAGGCTGAAACAGGAGGGTTGGAGGTTCAAGGACAGTCTTGGCAATTTAGCAAGACTTTCAGCACCTAGCAAGACCCTGTTTCAAAAACAAAAAATATTTTTTTTTAAAAAAGGGCTGAGAGTACAGCTTGAATACCCTCTGGGTTTAATCTCCAGTAGCCAAAAGAGAAAAAGAAAAAATAAACAGAAAAGAAAAATACTCTTAGTCTGAAATTGTCTAAAAAGCTCACCAGACTACTGTGTATGATGACTCCAGCAACCTGCTGCAGTAAAATATCAAACAATGTGATGTGATGTCACTGCTTGCCTCATGGGCAAAAAATAAAATAAAATAACACTGAACATTTTCCCTTCCTTACTATTTAGTCAAAATATAAGAGGAGAGACACCCTTTGTGCAACACCTCCAAAAAAAAGGTGACAATTGCTCATACTTTTTAAAACACACGAGAACGGTTGTAATTGTATTGTGGTGCATTGTAAACCTCAGAGCAAACTGCACTGAGCTTTTTAGCAGGTTCCAAAATTAGCAGCAAATTGGATTCCATCAGTCAAGGTGTTTCAGCCTTGGGTAATCGATCAGCAGGCTGGAAAAGAATTCATTAAAGGCATCCTAGTCCTCTGTCACCATCAATCTATAATTGAACCCAGCATGTGATACACACACTGATTGCCCACCTTTTCTGAGGACATGTGCAGTGAACAGCTATTTACCTATGGACAATTTTTAACCTAGTACCAGTTTAAACTATTGGAGTAGAATTGAGACTAATTTTAACACTCGCTTTAGAAAAACATAATTAGAAAGGTAAAATATGCTGGAATCTTCAGCCAAGTATAAATTCCTTTTGTGTTACGTGTACTTACGGATTACTAACATATCTACATGACTGATCCCCTTCATTAGAGTGGATAATCCGGAACTGGATACAATTATTTACATGTTGAAAGTGGTGATAGCTATTAAATGACATTAGTTTCGCTAATTCCATCCAAGATAGTTTTTCTTTGGCAACAATCCTCTCTATAAAGTTTGTTCTTATGCATGCAATTGTGTTTGCTTTTTGTGTTTTCTAATTTTATTTTTTTTTTTTTTTTTTTTTTTTATTTTTTAAATTAATTTATTTTTTAAATTGGTGCATTGTAGTCATATATCAATCACATTGGAGTACAAGACTTGAGAGGATATACAAGCACACATCATCCAATTAGCCCTCTTCCAGCCCCCGTCCCATTCCCTCCCCCTCCCTCCATCCCACACTTCTTTGGTGATTTACCTTGATACATTTGTTTATGTACCTCCTGCATTTTAAAGAGGCTCCGTCCTCCAGTATTACATACCCTCTGATTGATCACATTAGTTGCTTCACTATAGGGCCCTTTCTATAGCTCAACCTCTTCCTGTTGCCCTTTTCCTCCTAGTTATTGCTGATTAAGAGAAGCGTCTGATTTATATTTTCTGCGATATTTCTCTGTGCATGCTGTGTTGCAAGTACCAATCCCACTCTTGATGGTCCCAGTAGTGGCCTGGCTACTCAGTGGACTGATCCGGACCTCGCTGGCTCACGCAGTGGCCTTGCCTCATGGGAGGACCCAGTTCTGGTCTCGCTGGCCCCTGAACCGGTCAAACCCCTAAGCTGGCTTTGGTCCCGACCTTGGAGGCCGCAGGAGTGAACTTGCCTCACGCCAGGCTCCGATGCTGGCCATTGGCCCCTGCACCGGGCTAACCCCTTGGCAGGATTCCAATCCCGGCCTCGGAGGCCCCAACACTGGTAATGCCTCACGGCAGGCTCCGATGCCGGCCTCACTGGCCCCAGCACCGGCCTAACCCCTTGACAGGCTCTTATCCTGGCCTCAGAGGCCCCAGTACCGGCCTTGCCTCACGGCAGGCTCCGATGCCGGCCTCGCTGGCCCCAGCGCCGGCCTAACCCCTCGGCAGGCTCTTATCCTGGCCTCGGAGGCCCCAGTACCGGCCTTGCCTCAAGGCAGGCTCCGATGCCGGCCTCGCTGGCCCCAGCAGCGGCCTAACCCCTCGGCAGGCTCCGATCCCGGCCTCGGAGGCCCCAGCACTGGTCATGCCTCAAGGCAGGCTCCGATGCCGGCCTTGCTGGTCCCAGCACCGGCCTAGCCCCTTGGCAGGCTCTTATCCTGGCCTCGGAGGCCACAGTACCGGCCTTGCCTCACGGCAGGCTCCGATGCCGGCCTCGCTGGCCCCAGCACTGGCCTAACCCCTCGGCATGCTCCGATCCCGGCCTCGGAGGCCCCAGGACTGGTCATGCCTCACGGCAGGCTCCGCTGCCGGCCTCGTTGGCCCCAGCACCGGCCTAACCCCTCGGCAAGCTCTTATCCTGGCCTCGGAGGCCCCAGTACCGGCCTTGCCTCATGGCAGGCTCCGATGCCGGCCTCACTGGCCCCAGCACCGGCCTAACCCCTCGGCAGGCTCTTATCCTGGCCTCGGAGGCCCCAGTACCGGCCTTGCCTCACGGCAGGCTCCGATGCCGGCCTCGCTGGCCCCAGCACCGGCCTAACCCCTCGGCAGGCTCCGATCCCGGCCTCGGAGGCCCCAGCACTGGTCATGCCTCAAGGCAGGCTCCGATGCCGGCCTCGCTGGCCCCAGCACCGGCCTAACCCCTTGGCAGGCTCTTATCCTGGCCTCGGAGGCCCCAGTACTGGCCTTACCTCACGGCAGGCTCCGATTCCGGCCTCGCTGGCTCCAGCACCGGCCTAACCCCTCGGCATGCTCCGATCCCGGCCTCGGAGGCCCCAGCACTGGTCATGCCTCACGGCAGGCTCCGCTGCCGGCCTCGTTGGCCCCAGCATCGGCCTAACCCCTCGGCAAGCTCTTATCCTGGCCTCGGAGGCCCCAGTACCGGCCTTGCCTCACGGCAGGCTCCGATGCCGGCCTCGCTGGCCCCAGCACCGGCCTAACCCCTCGGCATGCTCCGATCCCGGCCTCGGAGGCCCCAGCACTGGTCATGCCTAACGGCAGGCTCCGCTGCCGGCCTCGTTGGCCCCAGCACCGGCCTAACCCCTCGGCAAGCTCTTATCCTGGCCTCGGAGGCCCCAGTACCGGCCTTGCCTCACGGCAGGCTCCGATGCCGGCCTCGCTGGCCCCAGCACCGGCCTAACCCCTCGGCAGGCTCTTATCCTGGCCTAGAGGCCCCAGTACCGGCCTTGCCTCAAAGCAGGCTCCGATGCCGGTCTCACTGGCCCCAGCACTGGCCTAACCCCTCCGCAGGCTCTTATCCTGGCCTCGGAGGCCCCAGTACCGGCCTTGCCTCACGGCAGGCTCCGATGCCGGCCTCGCTGGCCCCAGCAGCGGCCTAACACCTCGGCAGGCTCCAATCCCAGCCTCGGAGGCCCCAGCACTGGTCATGTCTCAAGGCAGGCTCCGATGCCGGCCTCGCTGGCCCCAGCACCGGCCTAGCCCCTTGGCAGGCTCTTATCCTGGCCTCGGAGGCCCCAGTACCGGCCTTGCCTCACGGCAGGCTCCGATGCCGGCCTCGCTGGCCCCAGCACCGGCCTAACCCCTCGGCATGCTCCGATCCCGGCCTCGGAGGCCCCAGCACTGGTCATGCCTCACGGCAGGCTCCGCTGCCGGCCTCGTTGGCCCCAGCCCCGGCCTAACCCCTCGGCAAGCTCTTATCCTGGCCTCGGAGGCCCCAGTACCGGCCTTGCCTCACAGCAGGCTCCGATGCCGGCCTCGCTGGCCCCAGCACCGGCCTAACCCCTCGGCAGGCTCTTATCCTGGCCTCAAGGCCCCAGTACCGGCCTTGCCTCAAGGCAGGCTCCGATGCCGGCCTCGCTGGCCCCAGCACCGGCCTAACCCCTCAGCAGGCTCTTATCCTGGCCTCGGAGGCCCCAGTACCGGCCTTGCCTCATGGCAGGCTCCGATGCCGGCCTCACTGGCCCCAGCAGCGGCCTAACCCCTCGGCAGGCTTCGATCCCGGCCTCAGAGGCCCCAGTACTGGCCTTGCCTCAAGGCAGGCTCCGATGCCGGCCTCGCTGGCCCCAGTAGCGGCCTAACCCCTCGGCAGGCTCCGATCCCGGCCTCGGAGGCCCCAGCACTGGTCATGCCTCAAGGCAGACTCCGATGCCGGCCTCGCTGGCCCCAGCACCGGCCTAACCCCTCGGCAGGCTCTTGTCCTGGCCTCGGAGGCCCCAGTACCGGCCTTGCCTCAAGGCAGGCTCCGATGCCGGCCTCGCTGGCCCCAGCACCGGCCTAACCCCTCGGCAGGCTCTTATCCTGGCCTCGGAGGCCCAAGTACCGGCCTTGCCTCATGGCAGGCTCTGATGCCAGGCTCGCTGGCCCCAGCACCAGCCTAACCCCTCAGCAGGCTCCGGTCCCGTCCTTGGGGGCCCCAACACTGGCCTTGCCTCACGGCAGGCTCCGATGCCGGCCTCGCTGACCCCAGCACCGGCCTAACCCCTCAGCAAGTTCCGGACCCGACCTCGGAGGCCCTAGCACAAGCCTTGCATCATGGCAGGCTCCAATGCCGGCCTCGCTGGCCCCAGCATCGGTCTAACCCCTCTGCAGGTTCCAATCCCGGCCACGGAGGCCTCAGTAGTGGCCCTGCCTCACAGCAAGCTCCAATGTCGGCCACTGGCCCCGGCGCCCGCCTAACCCCTCAGCAGGTTCCGATCACTGTCTCTGTGGTTAGTATTTCAAAGGTTCCAGTTGTAATGTATCAGATCTCTGCCTCCCCCGAATATTGGCCACTGGCATTGCCACTGCCTCCACCGTTTCAAATCCTTCCCAGGCTCTTTTTCCACTCTGAATGTTGTCCAGTGTTCCTAAGCATGCGTGATGGTAGCATTCGACATTTGGTGTAATTTCTCCAAAAAAATAAAGTTGGTAAGATCCGGTTTCTGCTTCTCCTGAATACAAGTCTCTACCACCATCGCGAAGAACTCTTTCAACACCGCATTTCTCCTTGGTCTCCGCTAAACTCTCTCCTTATATGTGATGTCTGAGATTCTTAACAATATAGAGAAATAGCAGTCCTCTTTCACGGCGAATTTTTCCATAAGTTCCAGTGCATTTAGATAAGTTTTGTCTGCATCTCCAGTGTCCTGGCATCCATAACGGCTTTCTTACCACCTCTCCGATATTTTTCTTTATCTTTTTCTGTTCTGGGCCGGGTTTCTCCAGGGGTCTGGCGTGCTACTCGCAGTTCGGCCGGGACCCAGAGTCCCGCGATCCGGGCCCCAGCTGGCGTGCCCTGTGCTCGACCCCCGCCCAGAACCCAGCGTCTTACTGGGCCTTGTTTCTCCAGGGGTCTGGCGTGCTACTCGCAGTTCGGCCTGGGGCCCAGAGTCCCGCGACCCGGGCCCCATCTGGCTTGCCCAGCCCGCGACCCCCGCCCAGAACCCAGCGTCTTACTGGGTCCGGTTTCTCCAGGGGTCTGCCGTGCTACACGCAGTTCGGCAGGGGCCCAGAGTCCCGCGACCCGGGCCCCATTAGGCGTGCCCCGCCCGCGACCCCCGCCCAGAACCCAGCGTCTTACTGGGCCTGGTTTCTCCAGGGGTCTGGCGTGCTACGCGCAGTTCGGCCCGGGGCCCAGGGTCCCGCGACCCAGGCCCCGGCTTTTGTGCGCCGCGCTCGACCCCTGCCCAGAACCCAGCGTCTTACTGGGCCTGGTTTCTCCAGGGATCTGGCGTGCTACTCGCAGTTCGGCCTGGGGCCCAGAGTCCCGCGACCCGGGCCCCATCTGGCGTGCCCAGCCCGCGACCCCCGCCCAGAACCCAGCGTCTTACTGGGTCCGGTTTCTCCAGGGGTCTGCCGTGCTACACGCAGTTCGGCAGGGGCCCAGAGTCCCGCGACCCGGGCCCCATTAGGCGTGCCCCGCCCGCGACCCCCGCCCAGAACCCAGCGTCTTACTGGGCCTGGTTTCTCCAGGGGTCTGGCGTGCTACGCGCAGTTCGGCCCGGGGCCCAGGGTCCCGCGACCCAGGCCCCGGCTTTTGTGCGCCGCGCGCGACCCCTGCCCAGAACCCAGCGTCTTACTGGGCCTGGTTTCTCCAGGGATCTGGCGTGCTACTCGCAGTTCTGCCTGGGGCCCAGAGTCCCGCGACCCGGGCCCCATCTGGCGTGCCCAGCCCGCGACCCCCGCCCAGAACCCAGCGTCTTACTGGGTCCGGTTTCTCCAGGGGTCTGGCGTGCTACGCGCAGTTCGGCAGGGGCCCAGAGTCCCGCGACCCGGGCCCCATTAGGCGTGCCCCGCCCGCGACCCCCGCCCAGAACCCAGCGTCTTACTGGGTCTGGTTTCTCCAGGGGTCTGGCGTGCTACGCGCAGTTCGGCCGGGGCCCAGAGTCCCGCGACCTGGTGTTTTCTAATTTTAAAAGGCATGAGTCTAGGCATGATTATTTGTGTTGGGGGAAGGTTCTTTATAATTCTGGCTTGAGGGAAGCTAAGTCAGTAATTTGCACTGTTCCACAGTCCCAAAGATGATCTTTGTTTCTTTTCTCCTCTCTCCTGCAGCAACCATCCACCTTAGGTTACGCAAGACAGATCATTGAAAAGGAAGGCCTGGGACTCCAGGGCCTCAACAAAGGACTTACAGCAACTTTGGGACGCCATGGAGTTTTCAACATGGTTTATTTTGGCTTCTACCACAATGTCAAAAACATCATTCCTGTCCATAAGGTAACTATTTAGTGGGTTACAATCCTGTGGGGGGGCTATCAATGATAATACCTTTATTCATAGTGTTCTGTCATGCCCAGTCACTGTGCAGAATATTTATATCCACTATCAATTTGACTCTCACATCAGCCTTATGTATTGAGTGTTATTGTCCCTATTGCAAATCCAGCATTAAGGTTTAGGAAGGCTAAGTATATTCCACAGGTTCTCATAATGAACAGTAAGCAGGAACTTGAACCAAGTATGACACTCAATTTTTTTCTTAGTGAAGCTACCATTACACCTGAATAGAATGCTTTTCATTTATCACTAACAGAAATTTCTAGACACTCTGTTGTTACTAGATTTTATCTCAGTCACATCACTTTTTCAAGAAAGTCAAGATTTTTCTTATATGCTAAAAGAATTTTTAGCTAATGGGTAAAAATATCAGCCTAAATTTAAAAAATTGCCTAGATATTAATTTTTAAATTATAAGTAGTAAATTATAAGTAAATTATAAGTAGTAAATCAACTATTCTAGGATTATTTGCCTTGATACCATAAAATATAAGAATTATCATTTTATGGTAACTTACAGATGCCCATGATCTTTCAAATTCTATAGTATAAAAGTGACACAGGTTGTGCTTTTAATATACGGGGTCACAAATCCCAGGAAGCCAGCCCTATTTTTTTACTCCCAGACAAATAATTTATATAATGTGACACAAATGTCTCCATTTCTCCATTTCTCTGGCTATCTGAAGGTTGAGACAAATTACACATGATGGAATGAATTATATTATTCATTTGCATAAGACAAATATGTTATATTATTACATATATTTATGATTAAGACATATATAATAAAGTGAATTTGGTTATATTTAAGAAAGAAATTCAGAAAAGTCATTAAAATATACATATGGTCACATGTTACCAAATGCTTTAAAAAATTCACAAATAACCTAGGTATAATAACCCACACCTATAATCCCAGTATTTGAGAGGCTAAGACAGAAGAATCACAGATTTTTAGAACAGCCTGTAAAATAATGAGACTCTCAGCAACCTAGTGAGACCTTGTTTCAGAAAAAAAAGTAAAAAAGACTGTGTGTATAGCTCATAGGTAGCCTTTTTTTACTTTTTGTTTTAAAAAAAATTCACAAATATGAATTCTATCATTCTACAATTAATCAACGTACTTAAGTCATTACATATTCTGCATTATTAGAAAATCAAAGCCCAGTCATTTTTATTTTTTATTTTTTTATATTTTTTTTTTGGTGGTACTGGGGTTCCTGGAAGCCCTGCTACCTCTGGGCTACACTCCCAGACCTATTTTTACATTTTTATTTGGAAACAGGGTCTCTTAAGCCAGTGTGCGCAGCTGGCTTCGAACCTGCGCGATACTCCTGTCTCTGCCTCCCAAGTGCGGGGATTACAAGCGTGCGCCACCACGCCCGGCCCCAGTCATTTTTAAAGACATCATTATATTCAGAAACTATGGAAGGAATACACTTATCTTGCCAGTTTGCAAACCAACCTTGTTAATAAACTAAACATAATGTTTTATTTCAATAAATGGTTTTATTAAACACTTGTTCCCATGTCCCAGGCACTCCATAAAGCCCTGAGTACCCTATGATGAGTATGACATTGCCCAGTCTCAAGGGGCCTCTAAAAACACCCAGAAAAGCACCTGCACAAACACAATGAAAATGGATCATCATGTCTAAATAAATATCATATTGGGAATCATAATATTTATCGTGTTTGATAAACATTGTACAAATTCTCAGATTTAGCCCTTTTTGTGGTGGTACCGGGGATGGAACCAGGGGCATTCTATCTCTGAGCTATACTCCCAGCCCTAAATTTTTTATTTTGAAACAGGGACTCAGTAAATTACAGAGGACCTCACTAAGTTGCTGAGGCTGGCTTCAAACCTGCAATCCTCTTGTGTCAGACTCTCAAGTACTGTGATTACAAGCGTGCACCACCACACCAGGCTGAGATTTGGCCTTTCTAAATTTTGACCAGTATTCTAAAAATAAATCCCCACTGAACTTTTTGTGAGGATAAACCATAATAAAGAACAATTGGTTTTTCTAACTTTCCAAGTAGGAAGGAAGATTTTTAAATTCAGAAATATAGTGCTCACTTCGGCAGCACATATACTAAATTCAGAAATATGTGTGTATACATATATATCTATCCCTTGTGCAATATGACTATCCCTCTTTGCATATCAAAAGCTGTACTATTTTCTGTCATTTATAAAGGACATAATGGAATGTGAGTTTTATAAGAACGGGGACTTTATTCGGGTTTTTTTTCCTCCTGTTATATTCCCAGAAATTAAAACAGTGTCTGGCACATAGTAGGCTCGGCCCCCAATAAATATATACGAAATGAAATAAAAGAACGAAAGAAAGAAGAGGGGACAGGATGAAGGAAGGAATTTGAGGCATGGGAGTTTCCCCTCTTAATAGAGATGCAAGGGACATGTTGACATCTGAGTCACTATATTAACTGAATCCACTTTGTAGGAAGCTGGGAGGAAGCTTGTGGCTAAAGGGCTTAGCGCTAGAGTTGAGTCTGACCATAATCAAACAGAATCCTGGTGGGGAAATAATTAGGTATGTGAAGTCATATATGACAAAGTAGTAGTCTTTCTATTAACAAAGTGAAATGTTTATTTGGGGAAATGATTTTTAAAACGAAAGTTTCCACATTGCCAAGATAAGTTTCCCCAAGTTGCTTCAGTGGACTGCCAAAAAGGCATGTGTGGCAGCAGCAACCACCATCCTGATTATTTCAGCGGTGTAGACAGGATGCCGCTGTCCAGGGAAACCTCTAGATAATAGTGCAGGACAGGTATGGAGCGAACGGTTCTTCTTCTGTCTTGTTGTATTCAGTATCTGTTCACCTTTATCTAATTATATTTAGTGAACTGTCAACCAACATTTTGCCAAATGAATTTTCTATTAGCTAGTACTTTCCGAATCTAGATTTTACTAGCAAATAAGTACTTAATTTTTTAATTCAGACCCTGAAGTATCTTCCTAATCTTTAAGCAAAAGAGACCTTGTGTTCACTCTGGTTTTAAAATTAATTTTTTAAAATTGTCTTATAATTCTTAAAAGCTGAGAACTCATGACTAGAAAATGTCCCACTCCCTCACACTCCCACCCAAAGTACTATAAAATGGGAAAGTTAGTGAAATAGGGTTTGTTTATTTTTAAAAGCAGGTGCTGAATAAGTTCCACTGTAGTCCTCTCTGTACATTAGTTTTACACTTGAAGAGAAAGCCAAAAGACTGCTTCCTACAGAGTTGATTATTAATAATTTTAGATCATAAACCCCCCTCTGGTAATGGTAAAATGTGCCGTGTAGGCTCTCAATTTCATTTCCATACTAAAAGAATGATTCCTTTTCATTTAATGATCTGTGTGCACTTGGGCCCCCTAAGCTGGGCGGTGTGAGGAATGCTTTGCATAAGACTTGGGTCCAACAGGTATTTAATAAGTGTTTAACACCAGAGGGTACAGTAGTGACGAGCTATCCCAGAAATGACCATGGAGGTAACAGACAAGACAAGCTCACACACACACACACACACACACACACACACACACACACGGTGAAGGAGAAATGCCCCCAGTACAAACCTGGTGTTCAAGAAAGGCTTCCCTGAGGAAATAACATTGCTGCTGAAGAATGAGTTGCATTTAGCAGTGTCAGCAGATAGGCACCAACATCCCGGACAAAAGGCAACATCTAGTGGGAAGGCGTTCAGGAGGGGAGGGGCTGGATGCCTTAGATAAAAATGAAATCTCGTATGACAAAAGCACAAGCATGAGGGCAGGGATGTGGCTAGAGAGACAAGGGTCAGATCATACTGACCATTATAGGTTCCCTAAGGATTCTTAATTTATCTAAAGAGCACTAGTGTCTCTTTTGTTTTCTGTTGCTATAACAGAATACCTGAGACTGGTTAATTTATAAAGAACAGAGGGGGTTTTTAGCCAATAGTTTCAGAGCCTGAAAAGTGCAAGAGCAGCCAGGCATGGTGGTGCACGACTGTACTCCCAGTACTCAGGAGGCTGAGACAGGAGGATCACAGTTCGCAGCCAGCCTCAGCTACTTAGTGAGGCCCTTTGCAACTCAGTGAGACCCTGTTTCAAAATAAAGAATAAAAAATAGTGCTGGGGGTGTAGCTCAGAGGTAGAATGCCCCTGGGTTCCACCCCAGTACTACAAAAAAAAAGTACAAGAGCAAACAGAAGGAAAATTTTTGAGAGAAAGAAAGGGAGGAAAAGAAAGAGAGGGAGGGAGGAAGAAATGGAAGGAGGGAAAAAAGCAGGAGGTCAAGTAGGTACATGCAGAAGAGAAAGGGGGACAAAAGGGACCAGACACTTTATAATAAACAACTCATTCTCACAATAACTAACCTGTTCTTTCAAGAACTATATTAATCCCCGAGTGTGGACTCCTCATGGTCCAAATACCTCTTAAAGGCTCCACCATGTCTCAGTACCTTTTGTTTTTCAGACTGGGGATTGAACCCAGAAAGCATTTTATTTCTCAACTATATCCCCAGCCCTATTTTTTTTTTCAAAGCAGGGTCTCACTAAGTTACAGAGGCCTCACTAAGTAGCTGAGGCTGGCCACAAACCTGCGGTCCTCCTGTCTCAGCCTCCCAAGTACTGGGATTACAAGCGTGCGCCACCAGGCCTGGCTCAATAACATGGTTTTGGCAATTAAATTTCAGCATGAGTTTCAGTGGGAACAAGCCATATCCAAACCATAGCAACTAGGAAGCCAACAAAAGATTACAGGCAAAGGAACTACCTGCTTGCTCTGGCTGCAGCTCAGAGAACAGATGCATAGGGTGGTGCGGGGAAGGCAGAACATCCATGTGGGCAGGATTTCAATGTGAGATAGTGAAATCTTGGATTACAGTGTTCGTGGCAGAGACAGGAAGAAGCAGACAGATTTGAGAAAGATGCCAAAGGCAGAATCTATAAGGCATGATGATGTTGAGAAAACGTACTGAAGAGATGAGATTGATGTCTAGGTTGTTGGCTTAAACAACTGAAAGGATAATGATGCTGTTTTTCACTTGGGGAGGGGGAAGCACTGGAAGAGAAATAGGCTTATGGGCGAGTATTATGGGCTCCACCTAACTGTGAGCCTCACTGCATTTAGTATTGCAAAGTGCAGACCTTGGGACAGTTGGTGGATGTGGGTTCTGGAGCTTGAGAGGGGAGAAGGGAGCTGGAGATAGACACTTAGAAGTCATCAGTCAACACTGGTTGGAGGAGAAGGCGCCTCACGGTGCTCTGAGCTTCAGGGGTTTTCATCTATAAGTTGTAAGACTATGGCTGTTGTTTCTATTGACAAAATTGTTTGGAATATTGAAATAAGTCATCTACAAAGTAGTTTGAGAATACTATGGTGCTGTAAGACTGTTGAGTGTGGAGGTGCTGATGACAGCCCCGGGGGAAAGAGAAGTGGTAAGACCCATGGAGGAAACAGTTAGCATGCAGAATTGCATGAGGGATTTTTCCCCAGGACTATTCTTTTTGCACTTAAGCGAACACTATGTTTTTCTTGCCTAGAACAAAGTCATTGATTTTATGTGTTCTGTAATCTAAGCCTGACTCAAAACTGAGAAACCAGTATCCTTTAAATTTAAACCATAATAAATCAATCCTTTGTGAAGGGGAAGGTATGATAATCATTAAAACATGTTGAAGAACGTCATCGAGTTGTTATAAACCATGAGGAGGAGGTGGTGTTCCTTGAAGGCATTATCCCGTCTCTGCTGTAGGATGTCTCTGGCCACTCACATTGGACAGTTTGTTTACAGGGTTATTGTTTCAATTCTCTCACCCAGCAATCGGTCGGCCTGCTGTTCCCAAGGAATTCAAGATTCCACCAACTCTGACTGACATGAGATAATAATTCTAGGTTTTTATTTTGTAAACGTTTTCCATCTTCAAAGCATTTTATTTTACAAGCAACTGCTCATAATGATTATCTCTGAGGAATGGAAATTGGAAATCTTGGGGGGGTGTTTGTGTGTTTGTGTGTGTGTGTGTGTGTGTGTGTGTGTGTGTGTGTGTGTGAGAGAGAGAGAGAGAGAGAGAGAGAGAGAGAGAGAGAGAGAGAGAGAAGAGAGAGAAGGAGAAAGCAAATAGTTTGAGAGAAGGTATTTTTTGTGTACCATCTGAACTGCTAGAAGCTATTATGTTTGCTGCCGATTAATTTTGCAAATATTTCTAGTACTAAGGATTGAATACAGCACAAGGCATCATTTGGGAATTGGTAATGCCCAGTTTTCCTGGGGACATGTCTGTGTTCCTATGGATTAAAGAGTAAGGGTGAACCCAGGGCTTCAAGCATGCGAGGGAAGCACTCTACCGCTGAGCTATATACCCAGCCCCTATTAATTTTATAAATTTTTATTATAAAACTTATATAAGAAATTATTACAAAACTAATCAGTAAGAAGTTTAACAGAACCTCATAGAATAGATTGCCTAAGTTACTTTTGCACATTTTACTCAATTCTGAGACCGTCTTTAGAGTTTAAATAGGAACTTGAAGCAGTAAACTCAGGTAACTTAGGTCAGATAGCCACGCCTTAAGTTCTTGACTTACTCCTCAGATTGGTGGTCTCTGATAGAAACATTTTTCAAATGTCATTTTTTCTGATCCTCTTTTCCATTATAGTATTAAAACTTACTGACTTCATCATTTTGCCTGATCCTCATCACAGTATCTATTGTTTTCAGATAAGGAAACTAAATTGGAAGGAACCAAATGGGGCCCAGAGGTGAAGGTTACTAAAGTAATTAGCCCAAGATGATAGAGTGGCGTGGGGTGGGGGGTGGGCGAGACCGGAGTCCAGAGCTCTCTGCACTGTAGCCTGCAATGCTTGAATCCTTCATTCTGCCTTGTATTTTACCAAACATAAATTATCTCTTCGAAATGATTACTAGACCTTAAATAAGTATAGTAGCTGGGATGTCCAGATAAAGCAACCAGATTATTCTTCTGCAGGCATGCAAAGTGGTCCTCCCTTTTCACACCCTTACTCTTTTTTTTTTTTTTTTTTGGTGGTACTGGGGTTCCTGGAAGCCCTTCTACCTCCAGGCTACGCTCCCAGACCTATTTTATATTTTTTTTATTTGGAAACAGGGTCTCTTAAGCCAGCAAGGCTGGCTCCGAACCAGCGCGATCCTCCTGTCTCCGCCTCCCAAGCGCAGGGATTACAAGGTGCGCCACCATGCCAAGCTCACACCCTTACTCTTTAATCCATAGGAACACAGACATGTCCCCAGGAAAACTGGGCATTACCAATTCCCAAATGATGCCTTGTGCTGTATTCTTTTAGATTTATTTTTAGGAGTTAGCTCTTTCTCTTGCATAGTGAATAATTGGCTACCATAGAGAAAAGACTGCTTGAGATATTAAATGACCACAGAATTCATTTAATGGATACATCCATTTACATCTTGCAGAGAATGGAAGGAATGTCAGTATAAAGAATTATCTTCTCTCCCCAGAAAGAGGCTGTCACTTCTCCAAATAAAGCCCACTAGAAACAGATATTGATCGACTTACATACTGACATCTTTTTTCAAATATCCATGGGAGTAAGCTTTCATTGCAAAAACAATTTCATTCACGATTTCTTTCACTCCCATTCCATGTTGGAATATTATTTGTGATGTGGATATTCAAATAAGCACCAAAGGATTAGAATAATATGTCTTTAGTGGCTTTATCTTCTAGTTTCATATTTACTTCTTTACATATTTTCATAATTTAAAGTAATGGTAGAAAATACTGTCTAAAGCTAATGACTGTCAACAGGATTAAATTGTGCTTTTCAATTGCATCCTAACTAAGAATGTTTGCAGGTTATTGTGCCAAAAACAATAGAGTTTTTGTGATGAATTTTGCCATGATATAAATTACACATGTGGGATAAAAATGTTTTAAGAGAGAACAATTTTTCATGTGTTCAATCTTCCTTACTTAATAAGCCATTTAGACCTGTCCCTGAGGTCACCAGGACATACAGTATTAGGTATATACAAATTTTTCTTTCTTCCAAGGTAACAGTCATAGAAGATTACTTTTCAGAAATGCAAATATTCTATTTTTATTGGGTTTTTAATATTTTTTTGTTTTGTATTCTGTAGAAAAGTCTGAGGATGCTGCCAGGCTCACTTCAGTTTATCAGAAGAAATATAGAAATGTGTTAGTTTCATGATTGAGAGCTCTGTCCTTCCCTAAGGTGTGCACTGAGAGAATGAAAAATGGACCTTTGGGTTCAAGTGGTGAACTTAGACAGAGCTTTTTGTATTTTGAAAAGAAGACTCTCAATAGAATTAGCTCATAGTAGGATTTAATTTATGGAGATTTATTTTTTCTGATTCTCTCTTAATCATTAGTCTTCCCAATCATCCGGTAATGGGAAGGGCAAGAACATTAAAGTTTCATTACGAACAATTCTCCTTTCTGGTAACCACTGAGGGAAAACTGCAAGTATATATTTTCTATCAAATTCCAGAGCATGTGACAAGATTCTGTGGTAAAAAAGAATATCTTTCATTGGCAGTGTGTGCAGACTCCCTGGGGCACGTGTGTTGGGGGAAGGGGATATGGGCAGGCCCGGGGCAGGGGTTCAGACACTTTCTTAAATAAACTTCAGGCAAAATTTTCCAGTCAGGCACCACCCAAGCAGATGGCAGTTAGGTACACGTAGCTTTAGATTCTCAGTGGATCCATTCTGTTCATAAATTCTAAAAGTATTCATGGTACCGTCTTACCAAGCATGAATACTGTTCCTGCCTTAATGGGGTTTATAGTCTAGTCAGGGAGATAGAGAAGAAACCCATCCTAACACAGGGAGCTGAAACATCCTGATTGTGTTAATGTCATAAAGATAGCTATAAAGTTGTGAAAATTGATAACCAGGGATCCCAGCCTCATCCCAAGGGGAAGGAGAGTGAGGCTGCAGAAAAGGCTTTCTTTCAGAAACAGTGTGTAGACTAGGGCTGAGGGATGAGGACCAGTCAGGCCAAGGTGACACAATAATTGTAATAGAGAGAACAGGTTGTATGATTGCCCTAAAGCAGAAGGAAGCTTAGGGACCCAGGAAAAGATAAAGAACAAGGGGATCTGGGATATGGAGAATGAGGGGGATGTGGGGAGTGGAGCCTATCGAAGTTAACAGGACCAGAATACTTTATTTTTGTTTTGTTTTTTGTTTTTGTTTTTGTTTTTGTTTGCAGTACTGGGGATGGAACCCAGGGGCGTTCTACCTCTGAGCAATACCCCCCCAGCCCTATTTTTTTATTTTTCACTTTGAAATAGAGTCTCACTGAGTTGCAAAGGGCCTCACTAAGTAGCTGAGGCTGTCTGTGAGCTGAGATCCTCCTGCCTCAGCCTCCCAAGTACTGGGATTACAAGAGTGCGCCATCATGCCTGGCATGGACCAGAATACTTTAGAAATATAATTTTAGGGCAGTTTACTCCCCCTAAATTATTTAACTGAATGGAATATGTTGAACAAATATATAAGTGGAACTATATAGTTTCACGTATAGAAGTAGGGTCTCATGAAAGGTAAGTTCAAAGACTTCTCTTTCTTCATCTGCCTACCTTTATATCAAAACATCTCAGTGTGCCTCAACCTTTAGAGTTTTGTTCTGGGAGTCTGGTTTCTTAGTTTTTCTTGAGGTCAGTGTTTTTAATGAGACAAAGAACAGACAAAGCATGCCAAAACACAGAAATCTTGCTGGATTCCCAAGAAGATGTAAAAAGACTTTCCTTCGTTTTGTGTGATAATACTCAAAGACTTCATGAGCTCTCAGACGGTAGTATCTAACCCTGTGAATATGTAGGTACATATAATTATGGAGAATATATTACATACAAGAACTGTATATGAAACAACCAAGTGATCACTGTTATGTTTAAATCATAAACCGTTTTGACATTTTATATATTTTATAATTTGAGCTAAGTGGCTAAGACCTTGAAAATTATTTTACATTTCACAACACTTTAAAGAACAGATAGCTTAGGGGGGAAAAAGGAATTTTCATGGCTATTTTCTGAATGGCTACATTTAGATGTGGAGCTTTTAACAAGACTTTGATTTCGTTCCAAAGCCCAGAGCCCTGCAAGGATAGGATCTTGGGAATACTCCACATTCCTTACAGAATGCTTATCAATTAAACCATCTCATTTTAGTTTAGTGACCTTTTGTGGGTTGAGGAGCTAGCATTTCCCCCAAATTATCTCACATGAAGAGAAAACAAACACGGTAATAGATTCTCCTGATAGCTGCAAAATAGAAACAACTGCATTTTTTAATTAAGCTTCAATAGCAGATATTTTCACTAAGGACAAAACAGCTGCCATGACATCAGGGAAAAAAATGCTTTTGTCAAAGTTTATGAACAAAACAACAAAAGAAAAGAGAGCCGAGATGTGAAGGAATGCAAAGCGTACAGGGAGAGCAGCGCCCCCTGAGTTGGCCCCAGTAAAATTGACAACATCTAAAATGCAAATTTCCTCCCTAAATAAAAAAGAAGCAGCAGCCATTGGCTCTCACTGGAGCCACCTCCTTGTCAGTCACCGGGAGGCAGCTGTGATTTCAGTGTGCCACATTATTTTCCTGTGGGCCGGCCGGCCAGCTGCGGGGAAGGCAATGATGAGCTGGGACTATTTGCCTTGTGGTGGCTCCCAGGTGTTTAACCTGTGTGGGCATGGACCTCCATCATCATTTGCTTCTAAAACCTTCATTCTTTGTTTGTGATGCCTCTATGAAGGAAAGCTAAAGCATTATTAAACACATTATTAAGCATGTCCGGCCTGGTAAATACACAAAGGTGAATGCAGCAGGGCACATTCCTTTAAGAGCTCTGAAGACGTCTTCACCAGGAGTCTGCTGCCCATCTCTACTGCCTCCTGTCAAAGATTGGAACCCAGGCAATCTAGCACCAGATCCCTTGCTCTTCTTACCCATTGTCCTATAGCTCTTCAAATATGAGGATGTGTGAGTCTATGGGTCTTTCTTTCTTCAGGATGTATCCACAGTTCTTCATCCATGCTTCAAGGAACATGTGCTCTGTGTGATCTGTCTCTTCCCACTCTGAATGCATCCGATTTGTCAACGTTAGTGTCGGCGCCAACCATAGTACTAGAGTCTTGGGTTGGCCAACTCAGAGTTCACTAGGATCAACCCTTCCTAGGATCTGACATCCAAATCCAACTTTTTTTTTTCTTTTTGCAGGACTGGGGATGGAACCCAGGGGCATTTTACCTCTGAACTACACCCCCAGTTCTATTTTTTAATCTTTATTTTGAAACAGGGTCTCACTGAGTTGCAGAGGGCCTCACTAAGTAGTAGCTGAGGCTGTCCGTGAACCCCGATCCTCCTGTCTCAGCCTCCCGAATGCTGGGATTACAAGCGTGCGCCACCATGCCCAGCTTGAATCCATCTTAATGCAGCCAAAGGCTGTGCAAAAATGGACTGTTGGAGAATTTGGGGGAGAAGGAGGTGGAGACAAAGGAGGAGAATGTATGTTGCTTTGCATCAAGATGTTGGCATGTGTAAATCTTTATGGTCAGTTAGAAACCCCAGATCACATGAATTGCAGTCAAGATTCCCTCAACTTAAACATGTGCAACTATCTACCTCAAGAATTTTACCTTCACTGCTTAAATTTAATCTTGTGTGTTCAGTCCAATGATAAAGCCTGGCTTGAGAATTTTATGCTGTTCTTCCTCTATGCTGTCCTTCTCTGTTGGATAAGTTTCCCTTCCCAACCTGTGTCATTAGCAGATCTGATGGGCAGGCCTTCCCCTATTCACCCAGGTTCACCCAACCCTGTTCGAACTGTCATGGACACACCATTCTGCCTAGCCGGATGGGAATCCCTCCAACTAGACTCTCATCCATCCTCTGTTTAGTATCTTATAGAGTCAAGATCCTATTAATTAGCATAACATGGAAGTTTTTTTTTTCCCAAGTGGTTTTCTGAAATCAAGGTATGAAGGATAATTCAAAAGAAAATGAAGCTTTCCGAAATGTATCACTAGAGTGGATTTCCTGCAATTTCTTCATGTAGGGATACATTGCAAACCTCACAAGATCCCTCATGTGACTCATCATAGGACTAACCCATTAGATGTGATCCCAAAAGGAATTAAAAGGTGCAATTGCAGGGAGCAAAGACAATGTGATTCTGGCTGGCATGAGGTGGGAAGATGTTAAGATGAGACTTCCAGAGATGTACTGATGCCGACTTCCCTTAAAGGAGAAGCCCACTGCCCACTGCGTTCCTCTCAGCTCTGCCTTTTGCAGAGCAGCGGACTTCCTGCCCAGTCTCCCTCACCATCCCCAAACCTCCCTAGAACAAATCCTGCTCCCCCATCTTCCTTAGCCCCCTCCTTCTGGCACGTCTCCGAATGGAATGTCTTCTTAAAGACGCCAGACCCTAATCACAAAGGCCTGTGAGATGGGCAATGGTCCTATGTTTATCAAGCTAGCAGCCAGCTGGCCAGCCACTGAGCGGGGCATCACAGTGCACGCCAGGCGAGGTAAAAGGGGAGGTGCAGGCCTCTTTTGATCGAGATAACTTGCCTCTGTACATATTAACTCCTCAAGTGCCATTGCCTTAAGGTGTGAGTGCCATCTTTAACCGTTGGCTATGCGGTTTAGATGATCAAACTAGACATAACTGTATACTGTGCTGATCATTAACTGTTTAGAATCAGAGACCTTACTTCTGGTGGCTTGAGGCCTTTTGCTGAATTGTTGGAGCTTGTAGAATATCACAGCTGTCAGTGTTTTAGGATCACTGACTAGGGACTCTTGTTAAGTCCTGGGAAGTCTATAAATGATAAATTCTGTCAAGCAGATCCATTGATCTCCCTGAAGAAGGGCTGGTAAACACAACTCTTAAGCTCTGCACGCACACAAAGATAGAAGAGTGACAGAAACAGCCAGAGAACTCTAGTATGAGAACCTGGTGTTAATTCTCAGTTCTGGCCCTTACTATGTAGCCATGTGTTTTTGACAAGTTATACCCTCTCTGCATCTCAGTTTTATTTGTGAAACAAAATATGAACCTCCATCTTAAAATGTCTGTAAAGGAATTAAATGATCAAAAAGCATCCAATGGGTATGTATTCCATGTACTGCTATCACAGAATAAGATAAATGCATATAATATTCATTAATATTTCAGAGAAAAATTGTGAAAATATTTAGATAAAAACATCTATAGAATAAATAATGCACTTTCCTTATATATAAATATTTTAAAGGAAGTATGTCTTTTATGTATGGATAAAAAGATTATTACAATAATGGTTTTTAAATCCTGATGAATTCCATTGAGAATGGTGTTGGTACTTGCCCTCATAATTGAACAAGAAATTACAGAAAATGGTTTAGGCTTGTGGATGAGAAATGTCAGTCAGGAACAGGGAAAGTTTCCTGATTGATGACAAAAAGACAAAATTGTAGAAGTAAATTAGCTATTTTTTAATAATAATGGGTTTTCATCAACATGAATATCCATTTATGTAAGTTAAGTGTAAGCCATTCTGAGTATTTGACATAGAATGAGTTCACTCCTAAACCTTGTGACCCTGGGATTTTATTTTCTACCCTTGAAGGCCACTCTCATTCTAAACAATGACCTCCTTGAATGTTGAACTCGGGTAAAGTCCTAAGAGGCAAGTGCATATGTCTATACTTCGACTGGTTGGTGTATAACAATCCTAGGGCTCCTCAATACCTTGGCTTCTTCACTTCTAAATAATAGAAACTTGGGTCCTCTCTTTTTTTTATTAGTGCCTTTTAATTATACAAAATAATGGGTTTTATTATGACATATTTATATGAATGCATGCAAATAACATACTTTAATCATATCCCCCCCACACTATTACATTAGGATCTCTTTTGATTCATGCAAAACTGCAGGCTTTTGAGCTGGGCATAATGGAGCATGACTAAAATCCCAGTACTGAGACAGAAAGGTTGCAGGTTCCCGACCAGCCTCAGAAACTTAGCAAGACCCTTAGGAACTTAAAGAGACCTCGTTTCAAACTGAAAAGTGTTTGGGGGTATAGCTTAGAGGTAAAATATCCCTGGGTTCAATCCCCAGCACCAGTACCAGTACCAAATATATATACATATATTTTGTATAATATGTGTATATACAGAAGTATACACACACATACTTTTCTAAGTTAGACTCGGTAGGGTCCATAGTATCTTATCATGATCATCAGCTTATTGAAGTTTTTAAAAAAAAAAAACTAGTGGGAAAAGGTAAAATGACACTCCAGGTAATATGACTCTCAAGTCAGAGAGCTAGCCATTCAGCCATTATAATGCACGGTGACCTGCAATAATGTCTTCTGTTGACTTTCTAAGTAACTCAGTGACTGAGCTTTTAAGAGGCAGAAGACAGACATTGGACATGGACAGTGAAATCCCAGAAATTCATGTTTCTCTCTGCACTGTGTTTACACACCTCCTCAGTACTGATCACACTGTACTGGGAAGATCAGTTCTACACTACCTCCAAGCCCCTCTCTGGATTATTTACTTTTCTATCCAACTCTAGCACATTAGAGTTGGATATGAAGGAAAAGTAAATCAGGTCCAGTAACTGTGGCTGGGCAAATAACCAATGAATGATGGATGGGAAGCAATATGACATAATGGTTAAGAATATGGGCTTGTGAGTCAGAAGGTCCTGGGCTCGAATCCAGGCTCCATCTCTCACCAGCAGTATAATCATGAATGCATGCCCTTATCTATAAATGGTATTAGGTTCCTAACTCATAGAGTTTGCCATATAACATGTAAGGTTTGTGTGTATATTTGCATATTACATTGTTTCCTATCAACAAGTAACTGTTATTTTTATAATGATAGTTATGAAAATAATACAACTATTTTAGCATACATATTGCTTATTGATTATTTTTGCTTTTTATTTTATCATATTTATTGTCATTATTATTGGCAGAAATGCTGAGGCAATTCACTGATCATCAACACAAAATGACCGGTCCCAGCTCCATGATAGACACTTCTCAAGCCCCAGACGTGTGCAATATTGTTTTGGATTGAACTGAGGGTGGGACAGGCTGAAGAAAATTAACAGCAATGCCTTCAGTCCAGTAGCCTTCAAAAAACAAAGCCCTGCTTCCATTAACAAAAAAACTTAAATGCTTTCCTACATTTCCATAGCCTCTTGGGGCCACTGGTTAAGATGAATCTTAGAGCACTTATTATCCAACCCAAGGATCCCAAAAGGGAAAATCATAAACTTCAGTTAAGTTCTCAGACTTTGGCATCTGTCAAAAGAACTTGAGGGATTTGTTTAAACAGATTTCTGGGCTCCGTTCTCAGGTTCAGTAGGTCTAGGGTACAGCCCCCACTTTTACCTCTTAAAAGTTCCCACATGGTGCTGATGCTGGTGCCTGAGACCACACTTTCAAAACAATTGATTTCATGTCCACCATTGAGTTCGTGGACATGGTTAAGGTATGTTTAATGGAATCCTAGAACAGGAATGTGTGTAGGAATCTTTTTACTAAGGCGCATTGCCTGATAACTATAGGTGAAAATTAGGTCTTCCTGTTTTTAGCCCCAGTGTTTTAAAACCTGCACTGCCCATTTCTTACTTTATAGACATATTGGTAGAGAAAATGATCTCATGAAATTTTTAAAGTTTTTACAAACCTGATAAAATCTATAGACACTCTCCTCCGAAAAGCACATATACACCACATAGGAGTCCTGCTTATAATTTTAGGAGGTTCGTGGACACCTCCCCCATCAGCCCACCCACAGACTCTTAGGGATAGTAGAAAAAAACTATGCCTTGAAACAGAGTCTTGGATCCACTTGCATGTGACAAAAAAATTCCCTTCTTGTACATAACCTTTCAGTTAACCCATTTCTAAAATAAAAATCATAATTAATAGCTCTCAGCTGGAAGGCTATAAAGGTTAACTGATCTAGTGCACAAATATTTTTACTTAACGGTATATGGTACACACACACACACACAAAAAAAAAACATATTTCAACACGTGATCCT
Source organism: Muscardinus avellanarius (assembly GCF_963383645.1). Taxonomy (NCBI): domain Eukaryota; kingdom Metazoa; phylum Chordata; class Mammalia; order Rodentia; family Gliridae; genus Muscardinus; species Muscardinus avellanarius. Next base: position 42,248,509 of record NC_137798.1, on the reverse strand, counting down.
ATGAAAATGGTTACCTCTTCTGTGAGCAGCAGAAGGGATGTTAGTAACGTGGAGTGAGGTGACTGTGGGAAGAGAAGAGGTCAAGCAGGGAGCTGGGAATGTAGGGTGCTGGGCTCAGCAGTGCCAGCCCTCTGAGGTCTGTCTCAGGCCTGGGAATGATGCAGGTCTAAATCTGTGCATCACCCACAGGCCTGGGCTCTGTAGGACTTTCTCCCCCAGGAGCCAGGAGAGCAGTTTCCCTAGCCACAGGGTACTAACTAGGGTGCCAAGGAGGAGTGTGCTGGCCTCGGGGTTGACGCTGGCCCCAGGCACTACTGGAGCTTCCTTCTTTTGCGTGTGTACTTCACATCTGTTTCTCCCTGACCCAATCTCCTCCAAGATTATGCCTCTTCTCCAGGACTCCCCTCCTTGTTACCATGATCTTCATTTGAAACCCAAGTGCTAAATATTACCTTTCTCTCTCTAAACAATCCTCAGTTTTTTAGAAGTAAGTACATGCTTCTGCCTACCAGGGGAAAGATCAGGGATGATGATGATGATGATGATGATGATGATGATGATGATGATGATGATGATGATGATGATAGAGAGAGAGAGAAAGAGAGTCCAAAGAGTAATATTTCAAGGCCTTACTCTATGCCAGTTGTATTTTTGCTAAAATCTAGTCACAACCTGTCATTTCATACTGTCCTCTGCGGGTCACTAGGCAGTGAGGTCTGGCACTATGACCTGAGTGTCATCCACCCTGAAATATTCCACTTCCTTCCAGTGGCAGCTGGGCATGGTGGTGGCACACACCTATAATCCCAGTACTTAGGAGGCTGAGACAGGAGGATCACATGATCACAGTTTGAGACCAGCCTGAGCAACTCAGTGAGACCCTCAACAACCTAGCAAGTCCTGTTTCAAAATTTAAAAAAAAATTTTTTAAGGGCTGGGGGTATAACTCAAAAGTAGAATGCCCCTGGGTTCAATCTCCATTTTCAAAAGGAAGGAAGGAAGGAAGGGAGGGAGGGAGGGAAGGAGGGAGGGAGGAAGGAAGGAAGGAAGGAAGGTAGGTAGGAAGGAAGGAAGGAGTTGATTCCTTATCCTGTCCTAGTTTAAAATTCTAATTGGTCCATCTTCCAGGCTAGAAGATGCTGAGTCTTGAGAACAAATCACTAACAAGTAAGCCTGATTCTCATGGTTTGTACAAAAATAAGTAAGTGCATTGGTAGGCCAATTGGCAAACCTTTATTTAGCACCCACTGTGTGCACCACAAAACAGACAACACAGAGGCATGTATTGGCATCTGTTCCTGTGTTGTGTGGGCCCACAGTTAATGAGGGGAAATAGTTACATGCAAAAATAAACCAAACACAAAATAGGCCATAGCAAAGGTGATGATTGTGGTTGAGACAGTGTCTCAGGAGTAGAGGAAAGGAAAAAAGTCAGTTTTGACATGAGTATCCTTAAGTTTCTCTGGCAAAGTGAACTTAAGCCTTAATAAAAGGCCTGAGAGCAGGGCGTGGTGGCACACCCTTGTAATCCCCATGCTTAGGAGGCGGAGACAGGAGATGGTGCTGGTTCAAAGCCAGCCGCAATGGCTTAAGAGACCCTGTTTCCAAATAAAAAATATAAAATAGGTGTGGGAGTGTAGCCCAGAGGTAGAAGGGTTTCCAGGAATCCCAGTACCACCCAAAAAGCCTGAGATTGCTACAGGTGAGTAAGATGAAGAAAGGCATTCTCATCTATGGGGGTAGTTTGAAGAAAGGCAAAAGTTAGGAAAGTGCTTGGTAGACTTGGTGAATTTTGAATTCACTAGTTTAGGTATAATATGGACTGGGGAGGGATATAGTGCTTGAAGGTAGAAAGATAAGTTGAAAGAAGTTGTGAGAAAGAAACCCAAGGACTGCTTTGTCTTAAGAGAGTATTGAGGGTCTTATAAGAAGAGAGCCCTTTTTCCTCTATGAAGAGTAGACCAGATGTTGGAAGGGATTGTATACACCAATAATCTCAGTACTTGGGAGCCTGAGACAGGAGGATCATAGGTTCGAGACCAGCCTCAGCAACTTAGAAACTCAGTAAGACTTTGTTTAAAAATTAAAAGAGCTGAGAGCATAGCTCGAGGTAGAACACCCCTGGGTTCCATCCTCAGTACAAAAAAAAAAGACAGGAAGAAAGGGAGGGAGGGAAGGAGAGAGGGGAGAAGCTAGGAAGGAAGGAAGGAAGGAAGGAAGGAAGGAAAGATAAAGACAAGACCAGAGGGTTGAGGTAGCCAGGAGGGAATGAGCAGGGGAGGCCCTGCAGAGGCGCATTACCCTGAGGATGATGGGCCACCAACATTGTGTAAAAGCAGCAGAAGCGAGCTCAGGGCTCTCCTGCCTCACCCTGTCTCTGCACGGGAAGCAGGATAAAGCCCATGGGGTCAGAGGCAGAGACTAATGTGGGCTCAGAAGCCAGGTGCTTAGGGGCACCCTCTCCCAAGAGAACCTGTTCCTCCCAAGAAGGCCCATGAGAATAGCAGCTGACCATGTGCTTTGCCTACATAGAATAGTGATTTCCAAAATCACTGATTCCCAGAAATGGGTCCCCAGCCTGGTAGCTCTTGAAGCCACTTTCCAATACCTTCCTAAGAGGTGCTGACCTGAGCAGCTGCAGAGGGCCTGAGGTGGGGCCCAGGCATCTGTATTTGTAAAGCTGCTGCAGGATCTTACCTTGATGCTGAGGAGTTTATGGAAAACAGTTTTGACACTTACTCAAGCTAGTGAGCACCATGATGACTTAGAAACTGTAGGTTTTGGTCTAAAGTACAGTGAGGTGCCTTAGTTTACCCTCCATTCCCAACCCTGAATCTCAGCAGATACACCAGGAGATGGCAGAGGCCAAATGCATGACACAGCCCCCTGAATTCTGGACAATAAGGAGTCATCATTACACTCTTGTCCTTAATAGAGAGAGAGAGCAGAGCTTTCACAAGGACAACAGGAAGGCATCTTTTTTACCTTTTGCATCTTTACAAAACAGGATACATAAGACTATCTATTTTCTGCCAGACCCATACAACATTGATAGCGCACATTTCCTTCTCTTATCACTTTCATGGCTCAGAGAAACCATTCAATACACAGGTAAGGTAGGTGTTAAAATCTTCCCTGTACCCACTGGGCTCTGCGGGATTCAGTGACCCATCCAGGGTCAGACAGCTTGAGCCGCTGCCGAATTCACCGTTCTCCAGAGCTCCGGTTCTGCTTCTGTGCCATAATAGAGAAGGGCGACATAAAGGCATTTTTCTCTCCTTGTAAAAGAGAAAAAAATGGGGGAGGGGAATTATTTAAACACACCTCACTTATACTGCAATCGTTGCATTGTTTTTCCTGTAGAAACACCCTGTTGGTTTCTAAATCCCTTTAAACCTCCCCGGCACCTGTATGGCCCAGATCCAAGAATTATTACTGAATCCCTTGCTTTTTATATTTAGCCTCATAGGAGTTTCAGTGATGGTAACTGGCCCCTGGTTCAGTTGAGAACTGCAGAGCCTCTACAAGTTTCCTTTCTCTGTAGAAGCAGGCAGTGCCCGGACCTAAATTTCTCCCTTCCTTCCTTCCTTTCTTCCTTCCTTCCTTTCTCCTTCCCTCCTTCCTTCCTTTCTCCTTCCCTCCCTCTCTTTCCCTCTTCTTTCCTATCTCTCTCTCCTCTCCTTCTCTCTCTCCATTTTTTCTTTCACGATTCTTTCTTTCTTCAAGCAGGTTATGCTCACTCCTCAGTTCTGTTGGATGCAACAGTTTGTGATACAACCCTGTATTGTTCTGCGAAGATGCCTCTGAAATATGGACCCAAAGAGAGAGCCCAGGAAGGATGAGGTGGAGGTCAGAGCCAGCAGCTCTGACATTATGAGACATCACTTCTCTTTGGGGCGAGCACAGAAGCTACAGACAAAATAAGAACTTCCTAGCAAATTCATTAAAACATAATATGAGCTCACTGGGCTCAAAAATAGGCTGAAGGAAAGTGACTTCCACAGAAGACCTAATTAAGTACTTTGATGTCAGAAGGCAGAGCTGGGAGGGGTGGAAAATCAAATCAGACCGACGTGAAGGGCCCACGTTCAAATGGAAAGAAGAAATACTTCTTGCGCGCCTTCTCGCACTCCTTTTCTTCTTTTGCCATGAGGAAGACGGAGCTTCGGCAACAATGGGCTGTCAATTCTTCCGCCAATTAGTCCAGGGACTTACTACTGTTCCTCAAGCGCAGACTGTCACAGGCTGTTTTGTAGAGGCCCTGGGTCGGTTTGTTAATAACAGGAAGCTAGCACTTCTCAGTACAGTGGATCAGCTACACGTGAAAATAAATGCAAAAAACCTGGAGGGGAATAGCAGCAGACCGAGAGTAGCCTTGATTTAATTTAACATTTGGGGGTCCGCACACAAATGAGCATTTTAGTAGGCTTCATGGTGGAAGTTGCTGTCATTTGTAAAATATTCTGGCCAATTAGCTAATAGTGTGCTTGGATTTCTCCTGTTTTGATACAGTAATACTAAGTACATTGTGAAGCCCAATTATACAAATCATCCCCATATGCCATACCAGTCTTTCTTTATGAACTGTGTTTATAAATCCTGTGTGAGGAAATGTGTACTTCAGCAATTTAGACCATGTGTAAAAACATAGCCAATGGGATTGTCAAGAAAACAAGTTCCAGCCTAGGAAATCCTAATGCGTTCCGCTGGAATAACAGGAGGGTGCCGGGGAGTGCAGTGCTCTGCTTAAATACATATTGCCTCAGAGTGTTTAACCAGTTTCCCAGTTTCGGGGCTTCCACTTCCCTTACAGTGATTTTATTCTTCTTTTCTTTTAGGATCCAAGCTTGGAGTTTTTGAGAAAATTTGGGATTGGTCTTCTCTCCGGGACAATAGCCTCAGTCATTAACATCCCCTTTGATGTTGCCAAAAGTAGGATTCAAGGGCCTCAGCCAGTTCCTGGAGAGATCAAGTACAGAACCTGTTTTAAAACAATGGCAACGGTCTATCAGGAAGAAGGGTAACTCATTCTTTAATAAACATGCAAACTTCAAGTCGTGTTCAGACCCTATTGTCCTGCTATTTTGGTGAGAGCCAGCAAGTCCTCCTAAATTGGGTATGTGTCTGAGGAGCCCCGTGGACTCTGTGACAAACTTTGCAAAGCAGTACAATAATGAGATGCTGGCAAAATGTCCCGGCAGCCTCAGGATCTCACTGTGAGGCACAACCCAACCACACGCCGCGTGTTTGACTCACAGTGCTGAGAGGAACCTTTTATTCGTTGGTTTACATAATATGCTATTGTATATTATGTGTCCTATTAGCATATGGGCAGGAGAACAATTGTCTTCTGACTATAAATCTAGTAAAAATGTCACCTAATTTTATTCTCCTGGGAGAATTAAATATGAGGATCCTGTAAAACTAGTCCTCGGTTTTTCTTTTTTTATTATTATTATTTAAAGTATGTGCCTTTTGCTGCTGGCTTTACTTTCTGTCTCTTCGCCCCTCCTCACCAATCACTTATTCTTCAGTAAACAAGTGATACTTTATTATTTTGCCCTAAACTGCATCATATTTCCTAATGGGAAGACTGAGTTTGTGGTCTTTTAAATTCAATTACAAAACTCATTTTGTCCATATACACAGCTGTCTTGAAAGTAAAAACCATCTCACTGATGAAAGTCATGTTTCTGATTGGACAAGACCAGCATAGCCTGGGTAATAAAGAATTGATTAACTCTTTCCCCTCATCCAATTTGCAGCAGAGAATGCTAAGCTAGATCCTGTCAGGTTTGAGCTGGGTGTAACTTCAAATAGCTTTTAAATGCTGGGCCAATATCTCAATAAAGCCGCAGTCTGACTCCATTTATTTTCAGAATAAGAATGTCGCTCTCTTCCTTCCTAGGATTTTAGCTTTGTACAAAGGCCTGCTTCCTAAGATTATGAGACTTGGACCAGGTAATGATGCTCTTCTTTATTTATATCCTCCCTTTATTTTTCTAGTGTCTCTTCTTTTGTTATTTGCATCTAACAACACAATAGAAGTTTATCGCACTGCCAGAGATGGAAACCTCAAGGATATAAAGCTGTCTATGAGGATTCAAGTTTCTAAAGGCATCCCTTAGAGACGCTCCACCTTTGTTTATAAAGTACTGTTTCTGACTGTGCTGGAGGCTGGTGGAAGCCAAAGCCCAGCTTAAGTCAATAGGAAAGGATCCACGGCCAGTGGGAGTCTGAGCAAGCACAGAAGTATACGCCGTGGAGTTTGGCTAACATGGGGGACCGGCCCAGTACAACTTGCCCTTGTACTCCGAGTTCAGTCTTGCTCCTACCTCAACTTTCTTGCAAAGGAGAAAAGGAGGACAGCATGCATCCATGAACAGAAGGGTCACTTCTCTTCACAGTGGCCTCTGGGGAATAGGGGCACCCCCTCTGGGGGCTCACCTTTCCTGGCCTCTGTCAGCTTGATGGTGGACAGCTGCTGGCTCAGAGCCTTACCTGAGGACAGGACGTCAACACAAGAAGCCAGCTGCCTTCCCCACAGGGAGAGTCAGCTGCCTCTATGTAAATAGATAAGAAAATCACTGTTGCAGCCCCAACCGCCTGGGCAAATAGTCTTGGATTATAAGCAGCCTTGTGAATAAGTACAAAAGTATGCTGTAAACCAAAAGCATGCTCTGTTTTTTTTTTTTTTGTTTTTTTTTTTAAGCCAGGCCATGCATCCCTGCTTAGACTCCCTGGTAATCTTCTCTAGAACCTTCTACCTTTCTTCCCTCTCTCCCTTCGCCATCCCTCCCTTTGAACACCGACATCCTCTTCCCATACTGCACTCACACGCATGCATGCTTACCTTTAGATCTTAGCCCAATAAACTAACATTTCTACCAACCTAAGAAATACAAGAACAATCTGCAAATTGAAGCAAAGTGAGGAACGCACACTTTCGTGTATCTGGAAAACACTCCCGTGGTTCTAGGTCCACCTATCCCAATCTCTGTTGATACAGAAGCATGGATTTTGCTTCACATTTGAGATTCAGTTCTGCTCTCTTTTGGTCATTGGCTCAAATGTAAAAAGTAACCCAATCATAAAGGATGGATGTCAGGAATTCCATACATCTCTGTGAGTACATATATAGCATTTTTTCCTTTACCACACAGTTAAAACCTGAGAGTAGACCTAATATTAGAGAAAATCACAGGACAAGCCCTAAACCAGCTTTTTCTGGAGGGGACAAACCTAAAAAAAAAAAAAAAGAAAAAAAAAAAGAAATGTGGTGACCAGGGACCACTTAGCTAAAATGGCAATTGAGTGAAACCTTAATCCAAAACTCTTAAATAATCTGACCCCAAGTTTTGTTAGAGACTTGCAAATGTTTGGTTGGGCTTTTAAATGGTTTTGCATGAGGGGCCTGTTGCTGTGGTGTTAAACCCAATGAAAAGGGTTGTTTTGAACTTACTGTCCAGCTTAAACAAAACTCTGAATAACTAGAAACCGCTTTCAAGGACCTGGCTTCATTTCATATGTGCAAATAAATGGCTTCTTCAAAAAGAGGGTACAGAAAAAGGTAAGATTTTTAAGTGAAGGCCAACCAAGATTTATTTTAAAAAGGGAAAGCTAGGTATGGTGGCTCATACCTCTAATCCCAGTGCTTGGGAAGCTGAGAAAAGAGGATCATAGGTTTGAGGTTAGCCTTAGCAACTTAGTAAGACCCTCAGCGACCTAGTGAGACTGTTTCAAATTTTAAAAAGGGGCTTGGGTTGTAGCTCAGAGGTAGAATGCCCCTGGGTTCAATTCCTAGTATGAGGGGCGGGGGGGAGGAATGGGAGATACCAACCAAAAAAGAGGAGATAGATTGATGATAGATAGATAGATAGATAGATAGATAGATAGATGATAGATGAGAGACAGAGAGAAAGAAGGAGAGATGAACCTGAAATGTTCATCCTTCATTCTGAAGAAGCGTCCCATCTTATTTTTATAATAATGTTAGCAGCTTGGTGTAGCTAGTAATCAGGTACCTCCCACAAAAGAATCTTGAAGTCTGTGGTTTCAACTCCAGATCTTACTTGGCTGAAAACTAGTCCACATATTCTTGCCTTGCATTGTGAAGAAGTTAGTAAGAGTAAACACAGCAATCACATACATATTAACGTCCCTCTTGTAGTATATCTTGTTGTTGTTGTTGTTGTTGTTGTTGTTGTTGTTGTTGCTGTTGTTGTTTGCCAGAGATTCTAGAGGTCCGTGGCTGCTGAGAGGGGTCTAATAGAGTATCTTCATGGGTTAAAAATGAAAATTACAGGCAGATAATTATCTTTGGTATATGGTTATGCAAACATATGCAGCCTGTAGATTTTTTAAAAAAGCATATGGCCTTGTACAGAAATAACTAAGATCCAAATCAAGTTCCATTTCTTTCTGTAAGAGATAGTCTTCTCTTCAGGCAGACAAGTCTTTTCTAAGTTGTGCTCAGGGTATTTGTCCACATTTTGCTTTTGTAATTTTTTTTACATTCTGATATGAGAAGATAGAGATAGTCCTAAGAAATAGGACACATGCTGGTTATTTTATTATATAGATCACAAAATGAGCCACATACAAATGCTTCTCCCAGGGTGAGTAGCATGAGCACTTAGTTTCCTGAATCATATTCCTATTCATATATTATACGGCAAACCTCTTTTCAGCCAGTTGTACAACTCTTTTCTTCCAAGACAAATGATGGTTTCATACCACACAACTCCCCTACAAGATATTCAAGTTCAAGTCTATATACATTTTAGATAAGCAAAATGATGGTTAAAAATCTGTATTTTTCAATACAGATTTTTAAAATATTCAGAAGCTATTTTTCACAATACAATCCAGCTTGCAAGCCTTAAGAGAAAACCAGACTCCTCCATCAAGCACCATCTTAGAGATTTCCTTGTTGACTACAACTAAGACAACATTAATTATGGACTGAAGATATAAATCTTTTGCCTACGTATGAAGAATCTGAAGGTTTCTTTTTGCAAGGAAGCTGCGTGCCCTCACATGACTAAATTTGTCCATATTTATTTACTTTTTGAAAATTAAACGTGCCTGAAAAAAGAATCTTATGAGAAATGATGAATGCTGCAGAGATTCATGGGGAAAAAATGTATTTGGAGACCCAAGACAGTCTTGATTTTATTCTAAGAATTTTCCACAGTTGTTTGATATCTGTATATTAGAGCTCCAGAACTGATCATTTCAAGCAGCCTCTGCGTGTTAGGCTGCCCGGGACTTCAGGGATTCAGAAACACAGGGAGGAAGACAGTGCTATTTCACAGATTTAAACTCAGCTTCTTTCTTTTCTAGGTGGGGCAGTGATGCTGCTGGTTTATGAATACACCTATTCATGGCTGCAGGAGAACTGGTGATTGCCTCGCAAGTGTTTTCCCCTTGAGATAGTGGATATTGGCGCTGCGGCCCCATGAAGAAGAGAAAGACTGTCAGTCAGCTAAGCCAGGCATGCAGTTATGAAGGGGAAAACAGCTTGTTCAAGAACAAAGCCTATTTTGATGCTCTAGAAATTACCTTTAGACAACTTACGGTGGTAAATTCAGGCCTTATACATAAAACTGTGAGAAGAAAAATAATAGGACGCAATGAGGGTATATAAGTTGAATATTTAAAATAGCACAGAAATCAGATATGTTTCATAAAAGCAATATGAGCACCTGTCAGTTAGGCCCTCTAATATGGCTTCGCACTAAAAGTTAATTGGAATGATAATCTTTTCTAAGAGGTCTAGAGATGTTTAAATTTCCTGAAAAAAATTATTCTGTAACCAGTTCCTTTATTCAAAGAAAAACTGGGCATAAAAATAAGCCACAATTTAAACAATCTTTATAAAAAATTAACTTTTTCCAAAAATGATATTAAAAAAACAGAAGGAAATGTTTTAAAAATACAACTAAAATGGCTTTTTAAGAATGTTTCATTTTTTATGAGTCCTATGTTAAAATGTAAATCTGTTGGTTTACTTTAGTAATAATATACATCTCAGGCTCTGTTTTTCCAAATCTACTTATTATTTTACATGGTTGTTTAGACAGGAATTTTTTAATCATTCTATCTGAAGTCCTGTATTTCAAATAGAATATGTGAAATTCTTTTAAACTACTTTGTACAGTTCACTCTGAAGACAAATTTTGTTGCTGAAATATTTTCGTATTAAAACATAAATTGGAAGCAGTCCTCGGGGGCCCATTTGTGCTGTATTTATATCCATATTCCTTTGTACTGAACTCACCCGTACCTATGTACATTCTTCTGAAGAATGAGGGGCTGGGGTATGGCTCAATGGTAGCACATCGGCATAGCATGTACCAGGTGCTGGGTTCTATCCTCAGCACAGGGGAAAAAATCTTGTAGAATAAAACTATATTTCCAGGTTATATAAGTTTTAAGTGAAATCTTCACACACTCAGGTGTGAAGTCTGCTACCTGCAATATTAAAATATATATGAAGGAAAAAATGTTTCGAAATAAAAGTGCATTCCTGTACTAACGTGCAAATATGCACTCTAAAAAAATCTTTAATCTTGATAAAACCAAAGGTGATTTTCTGTCTACATTCCGAGTTGATGCTACTTCAGTAGCTAGAGTTAACTGAAACAGCTGAATGTTCTAGATGACACCTGCCCTTAACTACTATGATGGAATATTTCTACTACGGGGCTATTTTGCTAAAACATTTTGAAAACAAAAAGTAAAGATAACATAGTAATTATTCATTTTTATTAATTTAGAGCATTTGAAGTATAAAAATAAAAGGCTTTTTTGACATACTGTATATACATACATAGCCTTCTGTTGTACATCGTTTTCAATGTGTTTTTTTATTTCTATTTCAGCCCAATAGTCAATAAGTGGGTCATTAAAACAAAAAAACAAGAGAAATAAGCATGTGTCTACATTGCGCAGCTGCATTCTCTCCTTGCAGGTAATACTCTTGCATCCTGTGAGAAAGAGCACTAGGTGTACAGAGGCCATGAAACTGAAGCTTTGACCTCTCCACATAGAGAGGTTATTATTTTAAACAATAATGTTTAAAATTCAAACAGTCCTAACCCCGTATCCCATCCCATCCTTCTCATAGTTTTTTTAAGTGGCTTCAAATTATAGTTTCCTTTGTGCTTTCTGTTGTCCTTTTAAAAATTACTCTATTGGAACTTTATTTCTTAAAAAAAGATCTAGGAGGAGAAATGAAAAAATTTTGATACCAGTAATATTAGATTTTTAAAAATATAAGACCCAGAAAACTATAAATAACAATAATAAGAAATTTCTTAATTTAGATAAAATAACATTTAGTTGTATTCTCATACAACAACTGACATTTTCAAAGACCTCTAGTAGCCACCTAAAAACAATTAATAAATGATAATTCTGTACCTTATGTCAGTTTCTCTGGATGGCAGGTGAGTCCCTGTATAGTATTGTTTTAAAGTCTCCATCAAAATATTGGATTGGATTTTTGTTCCATTCGGTCTACAGTCTATTTTCTCGCTAGGCTTGGAACTCCAGATGTCAATGGGAGTTTTAGAAGATCAAAGGAAAACTATAGCCCTGAGAGTTCATCTGCTCCTTCTGCTTATTCTTCTCCTGAAGTTATAATCCTCTGTTTGTAGCACTGAATTTCAGTTGCTTTAGAAATAAATGCAGTTCAAAGCTCTCTATATCTGCTGCTTGCAAAAAGCAGTTCCTTGAACGCAATGTGTCAGAAAGCTGCTTTACTGTTTACATCCTAGTGATCCGAAAACCTGGCTGATCTAGCCATCTGAGTTTTAAATGAAGCCACAAACCCTACGTGGCAGGACAGGATGGCCGTGTTCACTGTGCACAGCACAGATAGGAAGAAACCAAAATCATCTAACGAATGCATCTCAACATCCATATCTAGTGAGGTGCCCTTTTAGTTATTGCACAGAATTAATACCAAAAACCCCACAATATATTAATTTTCCAATAGATGAATGGTACCAATGTTCTAAAATGTATTTTTAATCCTACATTGCCAAGCAGTAAGAACTTCCTAAACAGAAGGTATGAAAACTGTAGAATTTTACCTAAGAAAATCAGTTGTTTTGAAGTATAACATATAATCACATGCTTACACACACACACACACACACACACACACACACACATACACACACACACACACACTCTATCCCACAGCTTTATTATTAACATTGAAGTGAAAAATAAATCGGTCTGGAAAGATATATCAGTTGATCTGTGTCTTGTAATTCCAGGAATGAATAAAGGGAATTCGTTATAATTAAATAGCATTTGTATTTCTGATACCACCACCAATTTACCTACATGTGAAACATGCTTCTATACAACAATGTAAACTTCACAGCAAGCCATCGTTACATTCATTAGAGCAGAATTTTCCATTTTCTTTAAGTTACAACATAATTTTGGGCTGAGATTGCTGAACACACAGGTAAGCCAACAATAACAGTACAATGTAGCTTCACAGTGGTTTTCTTAACATAAAGTTCATCTTAAGTGTCTTTGCAAAACATTTCACATTAAGCTTGTTTCTAAGTGACTTCCTTTAGAGCTTCTCATTCAGATATTTTCCACCCTCGTCTTTATATGCTTGGCATGTGTGTTGTTTGGTTGGGGTTTAAAATGGGAGACTAGCTTGTTTTATCTGTTTTTTGAGTCCTCTGCTGTAGAAAGAAAATGTCCTTCATGAGGTGCTGAAGCCTTCACTGCACACACAAAATTGGGGGGCAAGTTCAGGTCCAGGCGCCCGAGCAGCCCACCACCAAACAGAGACAAAGACGTTGCCAGAAAGTCACCTTTGTAAAAAACAGAAAGAAAACAATAGAGAGTGGGACTGGGGGAGGGGGATATCCCATGGAATGAAGACACAAATGCACCATCCAGAGTCCATATTTACAAACTAATAGAAAATATAAACATTACTGTATTTGGAACCAAGTCAAAACACCAGGAGGAGCTAAATTCAGAAACTGCTTGGGTTATCATCCCTTCAAAATAAACAACGGATCACTCAAACAAGTCAATTATCGATTGGTTTCCTAAGGATGAATTAAGGCTTCCTTGGTCACCTATTTGATTAGAGGGTGTAATATAACTTTTTTTTCTACATGTGTTTTCCTTTATTGATTTTGCCAAAAAAAAAAAAATCTTAACAATTGCACATTTCAAAAGTTCAGGTTGATTTAGAATAAATATACACGTGTGGTTTTACCAAAGACTAGTTTAAAAAGTTCTTTAAGCCCTTTGAGGGGTGTAGGTTTCTTCACTACGTTAAAACAGTGTGTGGGGAACACAAATGTCTCATTCAATCCTTAGCGTTGCTTTTGTTTTTAAATCCTAAAGTCATGTCAGGTTTTCTGCAAGAAAGAAGTTATGGCAAGAAATATTTAAGTGTCATCGGCACAAAGGACATGAGTCTGTAAAACCAGCTCTGGAGGCAGGAGAGTTGGCGGGCAGCAGGGGTGGGATAGGACACCTGGGAAGGGGGTGGAGGATGTGCTGAGTGGGGAGACCCGAGTGCAGCTGCTGGAGATGGAATTTCCCATCAGAGTGCAGAAGCCGTGACAGAATGACTACCTTCTCTGGCCGCCTGCATTCCCTTGAACGCCAGCGACGCGGGAATGTCACAGTTGTGGGGGGACAGTGGGGTCCCGCCGGCATGTTGCCACCCGTGTCCAGCCACATAACCAGAAGGAGCAGCGCTGTAGGTCATGTAAGGTGACACTTGGGCTGGGGTGGGGTAAGGAGCCATGCTGGATGCTGACACAAAACTACTCACAGCTGGGAGACCATTTGGTGCCTGAGAGAAAGAGAAAAAGGTGGGGAAAAAAATCACATTGCTGTAGTCAAGATTTCACAGGTTCTTCAAGAGAAACAGAAGACAAGTTCTGAGCAAGCTTCTTCTGACTCTCTCTCTCTCTCTCCCTTTTCCACTCTCCCTGCCCCCGGATTATATTCTAAAGGCATCCACAGTTTTACTACCTAAACAAACAAAACGCCAAAAGCTAAGATATCATTCTTTCCACAAAAGTTTTAAGGAAGCTGCAACCAGAAAATTCACAGTATTTGCTTTTGCGATTTGGAAGTATAGGAAGGAGAGGCAGGGCTAGGAAAGAATTCATAGTGATTAAATAGTCTTAGAGTCTGTTGAGCTATCCACGCCGCCTTTGTCAACTTTCCCAATACTGGGGTTTTGTTTGCCTCTTTTGTTGAGGCATTTGCGACTGGCCTGGTTGGTGTAGCTTTCATTTCCAGTAAAGGACAGCAGACTGTGGGCTGTCATGTTAGAAACGCAAAATGTTAAAGAAAACCTGAGCCATATTTTAGGAAGTCGTGGTGAACATAATATTGGTCGGGAAAAGGATATGTAAGTTCTCTTGCAAGGGATTTTTTTTTTTTTTTCAAATGAAGAGCTGAGTATTTCTTCCAGGCTCTTTTGTCAAAAAAGGAAACTGTCTATCCGAATATGAAAGAACTATATATGCATGGTTTAGAAATTAGAGATTTGGCTCACATAGGTTTTGAACTCTACGATGTAAAGTTCTTTTCTTTCTTTCTTTTTTTTTAACCACATGGATATATTTCTTAAAATGAATTTAGATATTTGCAAACAAAATGCAACAGCCTCGGTAAGCAAGCCTGCCTAGAAACCAGTGCTCTCTTGGCATCCAATAAATTATTGTTGGTATCGTTACTATTAACAACACCCCAAACACCCTGATTTCTAATCCTGCTTCTGGCACAAACACTCCACACCCTTTTTCAAGTGGTTTAACTTTCCCCCCTCAATTACTACACTATTTAGAGATAGAGAGTAAATCTTGTTTCCTGGTGGTGACATGAGTGGACGAACATATTTCCTAGTGAAAATAAGATGTAAAAGCTAAAATTGTATTTAAAAAAAAAAACCTGATTTAATCCTTTAGAAGTAACTAAATCAGATATATGTTAGATACTTGGTCCAATTCAATTACAACATAGAAATTGTAGTTTGGGGGGTTTTGTTTTTTCTTTTTGTGGTGCAGGAGATCAAACCCACAGCCTCCTTGCACATGCTAAGCATGCATTCTACCACTGAGTTACACTCCCCACCCTGGAGATTATCTTCTAATTTAATTCCATTGGTTATTATTATTTTCATTTTCAGCCCTATGAGAATGCAATGCCGAGGTCTCAAAAACTATGTTTGCAATGTACAGTAAATATACATGGAGTAGAAAATATGTAAGAGTGTGATTTAGCATTGCTTATGAATTTCTGACCAAAAAAGGAAAAAAAGAGAAGGCTTAATCTTGTGTCCTTGATCTGTAAGAACACACACTGTGTGTCTTTCTGTTTGTCGGTGTTTGTTTTTTGAAAAATAGGAAAGGCTAAAGGGAGCTAAAGTTTCTTGAGTATCTCCTATGTCCTAAGTACCAAGAAATGCCCAACATATCTTATAGAATTATGAGGACTGATGAATTGTAGCTTATTATAAACTGCTGCGTTTATCACAATTACATTAGGAACACAATACAGTATTCAATGGAAATTAGTATTTCCATGGGCCTGAAGGAAAATATAATATTTTTATTTCCTTCCTTCCTTCGGGATGAACCCAAGAGCATCCTATCTCCAAGCTATACCTCCAGCACTATTTTATTTTGGAACAGGGTCTTGCTAGATCATCCAGGGCCTCACAAAGTTACTAAGGCTGGCCACAAACCCACAATCCTCCTGTCTCAGCCTCCCACATACTGGGATTAAAGGTGTGCACTACCACACCCAGGTAATGCCATAATTTTTTTTAACAAAATACAGCATCATGAACAAAGAAACCATTGCATATCACTGTTGAATAAAAATAAGACCTTACCCTCTTTTTCACACATAAAGATATAGATGAAGAGATATATCCCTTTACTCTAGGCCAACTAGCAAGTCTGTGGCTATGTGTGAAAAGAACTTATCACTCCTGCCTGATCCAGGGTCCTCTGTAGCATATCATTCTGCTTTTTTCTGGACAGTTAGAAGATAGGCTCAATTTAATCTCAAACTAAATAATCTTTTAAAACATCTAAGAACATATTCTTTTCTCTTCTAGAACCCAATTCCCATTGTTATATCCTCATTTGTTTCTTCTTAATATGATCCCTTTTCCCCTCTTTGTGAATGGCTTATTACATCTCCAAAGTTAAGGCTGCCAGGAAAGTAATACCAAGATAACTATCAAATTGCAATAAAAAAATCTAATACTGCATAGACAGCATAGTTCCAATCACTTTTATTCAGAATTGTCCCAATAACTTATGAGAAATTAGTTCGGAATGGGTCCGGTCCAATACAATATAAAAAGGTATTCACATCAGTTTTTGGCCTCCTCCTGGCAATAATTAGTATTTAATACTATTGATGCCCATGTGCATCCAGAAAAATAAAATGTTAAGGTCTGGATGTATGGCTGGTAGTAAAGCACATATTTAACATTCACTAGATCCTGAATTTTATCCCCAGTCTATAAAAAGAAAAGAAAAAACATCAGGTGTGGTGGCACATGTCTGTGATTCCAGTTCTTGGGAGGCTGAGACAGGCGATCACAGGCTCAGCAACTTAGTGAGACCCTCAGCAAGTTAGCAAGACCCTGCATCAAAAAAGTAACAGGGGTGGGGGTATAGCTCAGAGGTGAAATGCCCCTAGGTTCAATCTCCAGTATAGAAAGAAGAAAGAAAGAGAAAGAAAGAAAGAAAGAAAGAAAGAAAGAAAGAAAGAAAGAAAGAGAGAGAGAAATGAAATTAAAGGAGGGAAGGAAGAAAGAAAAAAGGGAAAGAAAGAAGAAAGAAATAATTATTTTTAAATAATAAAAAACCTTCACTCAACATTTTATCAGTACACAATGCTAAAAGATTTAATGCACTAAAAATAATGACGTGGCACAGAAAATACCTGTTGTTGCCTTATATTTTCCATTACAGCTAAATACTCCTACTCATTCTTTTTTTTTCTTTGCATTTTTATCTTTTATCCAAAATTACAGTTCTCTAAAATTCTTCCTTTGTCACCTTCCCTCTTCTCTCTAAGGAACCTTGTCCTTGGAACTACTGCTCCTTGACGGGACCCTTTATTTAGGGCAAGTTGGCTATTCCCCTGCAGTGTCTATAGTCCCTTACATAGACCTGTTTCTTTGTTGTTTGTTGTTTATTATTGCTGTTGTTGTTTGGTCCTGGGGGTTGAACTCAAGAGGCTATCTACCTCCAAACTATACCCAGCCCTAATTTATTTTTTCTCTGAAGCAGGGTCTCCTTAGGTTTGTGAGTTTCACTACTTGCTGAGGCTACCCTCAAACCTGAAATCCTCCTGTCTCAGCCTCCCAAGTACTGGAATTACAGGTATGTGCCACCAAACCTGGCTGATACACTTTAATTTTTTTTTTTTTTGGTCCTGAGACATGGCTGAATTTGATTCTCATCTTAAATAAAGCTCCTGGAACCTAGGAAAGATAAAACATTGGATTTAGGCCTCACCTTCAGATGCCTTACTTATTCCATGAGTACCTTTATCAAGTGTAAAAAAATACTACTGATTTTTCCATATCTGACTACTTTATCATACTCAACATATCAAACTTGATTGGTGTTATTACTTATAATCATATTAAATATTTCAAAGTCCTCTAAAATCCACAATATTTATTTAGTGTCACTTTAGTGATGCAATCCCTGCTGCTGTACTGCAAAAAGAAAAGGTGGAAAGAAAATCTCAGAGAGAGGTGATTGATCTTAAAGAAAAAAGCAAGGGGAAGCTAAAGTGTTCGCTTAATAAAAGAAGAAAATAGAAATCTTTAATCTCAGTATAAAAATAGTAGTATAAAAACAGTAACCATAGCTTTCCCTCAGGTTAAATAAAGACCTAATAATGGCGGGTTTGTGGGGGGAGCGTCTTAACATTTCATTTCACTATTGAAGCTTAGATTTCAAAATTTAGGAAAAAGGAATAAGCAAGAAGGAACAAACATGCCTAGAAACATACCTGCCTCTTGTTACTCTCACTATTGATTCATCCTAATGACTCAATAAACGCATCAATTTTCTTACTATTAATTTTGAAACATGACATTAGTAAAAGATATAAATCTCTATGAGATAAAGTAATTGTTATTTATGAAACAAATCAGTACAAGAGTAGAATTTTCCACCACGGAAGAGAACAAGTACAGGTAGCGCTGATGTTTGTTTATTCTTTCCAATAAAGAATACAGGACTTGGGCTCCACAACTCTGTTTAATGTTTTCAGTGAAGGGTATGTAATTAATCTGAAAAGCTAGTTAACTGAGTAGACTACCAAATGCACACCATAAATATAGTAGGAGCAAACATGCTAAATTACTCTATTTAATTAGATTGTAAATATGATTTATAAATCAACCAACATATGGAATCCCCAGGGAAGAGTAAACAAATTTTCCAAATGAAACCCCAGCAATGGGCATGTAATGGAAATCTCATTTTTGAAAATAGCTTTACCTAAATATTTCATAAATAAGACTTCAATCCATCAACCCCTTTTTTTATGTAGATCTTCCATGAAGGCCAGAAGAATTCTCTAAAAGAACTGTGCAAATTATCTACTAACTAATTTTGAAAATGAGATTTATAATACAGAGCAAAACAGACCAAATTGCATACGCTGGAAAAAGCAAGTTATTTTCTTGGTTGAATAGTTTTGGGGGGGGGGGAACGGCTTTCATTCTGCCGACATTAAAGGAAATAGTCTAGAAAAAAAAGATTTAAGATGCAATGTAGTTCTAGTTAAGGTTATTACAAGAAAAAAATGAAAGTATGAGTTTTCATTTCACTTATTCTAAAATGTTAGACATTTTAGATTTGCCAGTTTCTTAAAAATATTATAGCTAATATGTAGACAGGGACTTCTATCCCCACAAAATAGGATACATCACAGGCATCTCATAAAACTTAAGTTACTATAGGTTTCTGAAAGCTAGAGACGTGATACTCTTTCTTTAAGAACAAAACAAAAAGCTAGGCAACCTTTACCACAGAACAAGCATTATACTTTAAGGAAGCAAAATGAATAAAGCTGCTGGAAAAAGTCAATAAAAGCTCTAACCTGGCCATTCCATTATATGATTTATGTTTGTTCCATTTATTCCTCCCCCTCTAAGAAAATGGGCATTAGTATCCAAGGACTTGTGACCAAAAAAGGAAAGAAAACTGGTAATGACAACTGTCTAGCAACTGGTGATTGATTGTAGTCTGTTTTTTCAAATTTGGGGGAATTGTCTACTAAACATTTTCTCTTTTGGATAAAATGAAAGTAGCAATGCCAAGTCCTCTACCCGCAGACTGTCATCCACCCATCAACCTACCTGCTTCTCCCATTCTAATAGAAGGAGTTTACTGTGGTCTTATGATAAAGTAGATTTAGCCCCAAATAAGAGGTGTGCACTTTCCTAGCATTTCAATCTCTATCATAAGCAAGAAAATATTTCAGATCTGAAAATAAGCAAGATTTTATAGTTTTTGGTGAAATCCTTTTCCTGAAATCATTTTTTCTGGCTATTCCTCTTCCCTTCTTAATTCATTATACAGTGACCTAGTAAAACAAATCTGATAAAATGAAATGACAGTTATAAATATGGTTTTGACATTCATCCACAAAGACCTTAATTATCCTTAGTTATCATATTGTCTATCTAAATGTGTCTAGGTAACGAGAAGCTGCTACAGTACTTAAACTATTGCTGAATATTGTTTTTCTAAAATATTATTGAAATGAATGTACTCTTGACATTTTTTTTAAAGTTTTACTTTGTATTTAGTTGACACATAATAGTTGTATGTATTCAAGGGGTACAGTGGGATGTTTCAGTATATGTGTATATTTTATAATGATCAAATAATAGTATTTAGCACATCTATAAACTCATACACTCATCATTTCCCTGTGGTAAGAACATTGAGAAACCTCTCTTCTAGTTGATTTGGCTTAACATTTTTAAAGTTACCTTTTCCTGTTATTTTTTAGAACATATTTGACTAATACATAATTATAAATGTTGTTTCAAAATGCTACTAATTAAAAGTTAATCAGAACAACGGATTTTTTAGGGCAATATGAATTTCAAACACTCTATTGGGACTTGCCTAAGATTTCATCCTCTATAAAATCATAAATCATTTAATAAGTCACCTTTATTTTATATGAAGAAAATTCAGTTCAATTTCATTTCTATCCTCATGGGGACAGGATGTTCCCAAGAGTAGCAAGTTTTTAAGACAGTACTAAAAAATTACATTCAGGATTCTGAAATTCTATCTTTATTTCAAACACAATGGCTAAGTGAATGTTTCATGAAAATTTTAGATAAAGTTATGTCCTTGAATTCAATGATTTTTACAATATGTTTCATTCTGAGCTTTTAAAATTTCAAGTATTTGTAGATTATTTTCTATTTTGGACATCTCAATGTGTAACTAATGTTATATTGAGGTTTCTAAGTTAACATATGCAACCCATACATGAAAACTTATAAATGTATCATTCAGATTACTTCATAGTACCAGATATGCAATATTCTTTCCTAAGAAAGTATGCCCATTTGTATAAAGGTTTTCAAGACCCATAGAGATATTTATAAATTGTTTGAATAAAATGAAGCATTAATTCATTCAGCTTTGAATGAAGAGGTGGATGTATTCTAATGTTCAAGTTTCTCTACCTAATATTCTTTAGGCATCTGAATTGTATTCAATAGAGGTTTCATGCTTTCAACAGAATAGAACCAGCCTTTAGGAACCAGAGGACATTGTTGCTATTCAGAATTAGATAAAATTATGGACTTCTGGCTCAATACTAAATGTTGGTGAAAAAGAAACGGAAAAGAAAGACTTCTAGATGGCACAAAAGTATCAATTACAGGGCAATGTTAATGTATAAGACAAATTAAAATGTTCTAATATTCAAAAAACAAAACATAGGAATATGTGCAGTAGAAATGTGCATAGTTCATATTACTAGGAATCAGGCATCTTTCTATCTTAAATCTTTGTTTGAGCTGAAAATAATCCATTGCTATTTCAGCCCTTTGGTAATTTTCTGAGACAATATGCTTTTATTAGCCCTATGATTCTGAATGCTCTCAATCTCCTTTATATATTAAAATAAAACTGGTATATAATATTGCACTACTTAGTAACAACTATATAAGCCCTGAAAGTATTTTGTGTGAAAAATTTCGACAATTCTTTGCCAAAGACTTTCAAGTTTTGTAATACAGAGGGAGAAATGCTACCTGAGTTCACATTTTGGTTGAAATATCCTGATAACATTTTTAAAAAATAACTTCTAAAACCAAAATTGCCTTTTAATGTTGGTAAGAGAAATGCACACATATGTGACCCTTCGTGTGTGTAGTTCTGATTTTATCCTCAATGAAGGTAAAGTCTAAAATTGCTCAAAGACACAGTTTAAGGTTATGTGCGTATTTAGCATATCTTCAGCACTGAACACTATTTTGATAATCATAATAGACCAGCTACTCCTTTACGTTATGCTTAGAAATATTCCAGGTTTTGAAATTTTGCACCATATGAGTTATCTACCTGTAGGCATGGTGCACATTACCCTATTACAATGAAGAACTTTTCAAATAGTTTGCTAAAAATGTCTTTCTATTATTTTAAGTGTTTTTTAAGTATTTAGAGTAATATTTGTTTGGCCACTTTTACTTATTTTTTATAAAACTGACAATTTAGTGATTGAAAATTCAGTGTATAACATGTAATCAATTTTTATTGTTCAGAATGTAGATTGGACTGTTTCAAATCATGTTTAAAGCTTTTATTTTAGTAAACTGATAGTTTACATAGAAAATATATTATAAAGTAACTATTCTTAAACAAGACCCAGTGCTAGGTATGTAAGTCAACAGAGTAAAAATGAAGATCCCTATCGAGGTTTTGAGGTTATGGGACTGCCTTGTGTATAAACCGGGTTCATCAGTTACACATGGGAATTAGAGTCTTTCAACTCTTTACTTCACAAAGTTATTCCAAGAAATGATGACCTATGAAAACCACTGCACACCGATTAAATGGTTGCTTCTATTCTCAGTGGTTTATATTTACTTTCTATTGTTTGTAACAAAATGCCATGACTTTTCCTTTCCTTGTTTTTTTTTTTTTAAAGATGGGCTCTCTAAAGAAAGTATATTCTTTTAAATACTGCTGGATTTTAGAAGTGAATCTCTAACTGTCCTTATAACCGCAGGTAATATTTAAAGAATGCTTACTCTGTGCAATATGGTTCCGTATCTAACTGAATTCTCATAACATCTTTGAAGTTGGGACTATTATTTCCTCCTTTTAAAGATGAAGAAATGGAGACTCTTAAAAAATTAAATAGCGTGTTTAAAACGTGGTGACATCGGAGCTTCTAACCATTGTATATAATATCGCCTCTCTTTGGTGAATGGTTAATTACAGAGAGGCCCTTTGGGGATGAAAATTGACAAACTTGCTTATAATATCTCATTGGCACTCTTTGCAAAATAAGAAAGAAAACTTCCCTTCTGTGCTGCTATTTTCTGTGATAATATGTATTCTGACTCTGATTCGACAAAATCAGAAAGGGAAGAAGTGGAAATGAGATTTGTTAGAGAAAATAATGGCTAGCATTTTCCCTGGTGAGCGAATAAGAGTCCCGCTTCGTTTTAAAAGCTGATTTTGACAAGAAAATATTAAACGTGTTAAGACTTCAAAATAACCAAACGAAAACTAAGTATTTGGAGGCTTTGAAATTGGAGTTTGGGGATTAAGAGAACTGCAAACCTACCCAGGTCTGCTCAGGGGAACCTTATGCTGCCTTAAGGCCTGGATTTTGAGTTTTGAACTCTTGACTATAGCGTAGTGACGAATTTAGATTCAGACTTTGAGGCTTTTTTTGTTTGGGTGGTTGCTTGGCTTTTCTCGAGAAAAAACAACACCAACACAAGAGTGTTTCTTTTGGAGAGTCAGGGGAGGGAGGGACGGAGGGAAAGAAAAATTAAACGCTCCACAGCCAGTCCGTATAATTTGAGGTTTTCTCACTAACCTCCCTTGGGAGATTACGATGTGACCTTTAATCGGGAAATGGTAACTTTATTGCCTCTATCTGCTTGCCCCTCTTCTCAAGATCGCAGGACCAGCCAGCCTCGCCAGTGTGTGAGCTGGGCGGCCGGGAGCTGTCCCCGCGCGAGGTCCCCAGCTGCGCCCGCCCGGGGGCTGCGCGCGGACCCCAGGCCCGGCCCGGCTCCCGGGAGCTCCTTCTTTGCTTAGCTGCAGCCGGGCTGCGAGTCGGGAAAGGGCTCCGGGCGCCGCCTGCCCGAGCTCCAGAGGCCCGGGCGTTGCAGGCGCTTCGCAGGGCCCGCCCCGGGAGCCGCCACCCAACTCCGCGCCGGCCTCCACCCCCCGCCTGCCCCTCCGACGGCCGCCCCGGCTCGGGGCCATCTGCCTGGCCTTCCCTCGGCCGGCAGGCTCAGCAAGGGACCCTCGTTCTCCATCCCCCAAACCCCGGCCCCCACGCCACGCCCGGGGCGCAGGAGCCCTCCCCTCCTCACCTGAGCGTACTTGGCCTCCTGCTCCAAGGCGCCCTTCTCCAGCCCGTTCACCGCGTGCGGGGCAGCGGCGGGGAAGTTGTTGCGGCCCAGGCTGCCCCACTCCTCCACCTTGGGGCTGTGGTAGGGGGAGCTGTCGCTCACTCCTGGAGGGCGGAGAAGATGTCAGGCTGCAGGCCTAACCCGCGGCCCCCTCCTGAGACTCGACCTGAACCCTGCGACCCCCGAGAGCCTTAGGGTGTGCGGGGGCCCTCGCGCTGGGCCTCCCTGGGCCCGGCTGGGCCCAGTCACAACCTCCTCCCATCCCACCCTGGAGGACCTGGTGAAAAGTTCTCCTAAGAGCAAGCAGGCCTCTCTCAGTGGCTTCATCCATGCCTGCAAGAAAATGTTTTTCTTTTTTTCTCTCTCTCTCTCTCTCTCTCTCTCTCTCTCTCTCTCTCTCTCTCTCTGTCTCTCTGCTTCAGTCAACCTTTGATTTTCCTCCTTTCTTCCTTGGTACCCCAGAGAAAAGAATGAAAGAAACCCGGAGAATCTTGAATCAAAGCAAAGAACCAGTGAGGCTGGACGCCCCATTCTCAGCTCCTCAATCCTAACCCAGGGCCCACTGGCGAGAGAATGACAAGGATCTGGAACTGGGGCGGCTGAAAACGGAGAGGGGAGCGCCCTGACCTCTGTTGCCTGGGTTGGTGCTCAGAGACTTCTAAAAAAGTGTTCTCTGCATTGTGGGGACCTGGTGCTTATGTCAATAGAACAAAAGGCCTGCAAAGTCCTTAGCAAACAAATACCTAAGTGATGTCCACAATCCACATGCAAAATATATACTCCAAGAATTTCCAATTGTGTGTACTAGGGACTATCCTGTGAGCTCTATCTCTACATATTAAACATATCAGCTTATATGCATATGACTAAAGAGAAATAAATCTTGCCATTGTCACTGTAACTATCACCAGTGGCAGTGGCAGGGGAAGAGGGAGATGGCTTTTTTAGTATAAGAAAGAAAATAAAATAAAGGTTAAGAAAATGAAAGTAGAATTAAGTGTTAAGAAAAGGAGTAGAGCTACCAGCTATGGTGTGTGTGTGTGTGTGTGTGTGTGTGTGTGTGTGTGTGTAGATGCAAAGATTATACGTGTAAGGTTAGTGCCACAGCACCTATGGTTGTGCACATTGAATCGTTGACATTTTTAAATGACCAAGTGTCATTTTTAAAAGGAGCTAGGTATTTGAAGACTGTAAGCAATGTATTTTTTTGTCTTCTATTTTGCTCCTATGGGTAGAAGAGTGATGTTTGACAAAGCCACTATAGTACTGAGGGTGGAACCCAGGGGCTTTTCTACCTCCGGGCTATACTCCCAGACCTATTTTATATTTTATTTGGAAACAGAGTCTCACTAAGATGCTGAGAGCCTCGCTAAGTAGCTGAGGCTGGCTAAGTAGCTGAGGCTGGCTTTGAACCTGTGTGATCCTCCTGTCTCAGCCTCCCAACCCCTGGGATTACAAGTGTGTGCCCCCATGCCCGGCTGACAAAGCCACTATAACTTAATTTTAAACACTTCCATCTGATACATTGCATTGAATGGGTGGTTCGTTTGTAGAGATCTATTGTTTTATATTCCTAGATTTGTCGAGTACCAAGTTATGTAAAGCTGACATCCAGAATCAACAATAATGAAGAGTGGCTCCTCTCCACCATCCACCTTCCCAACTGACATTTGGTCTGACTGTAGGCTCTCTAGGGAAGAAAAGTTTTCTTTTTAACTCCATCAGCCGTTTCCACAATGCCGCTCTCCTCCAAAGACAGATTGTGTTCCTACTTTTGGTACCAGGAAACTGCTGGGGTCCAGGGCTGCCTGAGTTCCATGGCTTTCCAGACAAAAGGCAGTCGGTGGGCACAAGCCTGGAGTTATCTTAAGAAATTGAGATTCCCCTGTGAGCCCTCGTTTCTGCTGATCTCACACTTTCCCATGAACAGGGGCTTCCTTTAAATGTCAGTGAGGTCAGTTTATCCTATAAATCAAGGGCAAACTCTCTCCAGCTAAAGCCCCAACTAGCTCCAAATAAGACAAAACTGGGCTCTTGTAAATTCAGTCAGAAAAACAAGAGGATGAGAAATTAGGGCCCTGCTTTAATTACTTAAAAAGGTAATTGTGCCAATGTGGTGGCAAAATGCAAAAGGCAGGAAATAATTAAAGAAACTATTTTCCCCCTTCCTATTTAATTTTTTTCCTCTGAACATTTTAAACTTCACACGGAGGAATTAAGAAACTCCACTCTCCATCCTCTCATTACTTAAGTTTGGAGTCTTGGGCATTTTAACTTTCCTTTCTCCCTACCAAGAAAGAAGTTAACGCCTTTTTATTTATTTTTTAACAACGCAGTAAAAGAAAACAAACACAGGTCCCCTGCAGAAGCCTGCCTGGACAGGGGGGCCCGCGGGATGGTTCTGACCATGCAGAGAAGCAGCTCAGGATGCGGCAAGGCCAGGGGTGAGGTAGAAAAGGAAGAGAGGGATGGCATCGCTGAAAACCCACGGGTTATACACACATGCCCACTCACATCCCCGGGGGGCCAGCGGACCCTAAAGGAAAGAGATGGGGTCGGGGGAAACAGGAGACAAAGTAGGAAAAACAGCATGAAATCACCACGCATTTGTCCAGGTCGCTGCAGTGGTGGTCATGTTAATAGAGTGGACAGGAAAGAGGGAGGGGGAGAGAAAGATGGGGGTGGAGGTGGGGGATCAGGAATTAGCTACATGCAAGTTTCTAGTAGTAACTGGGACCTCGGTTTCCGAGGAAAATGAACTAAAGCATAAGAATGAAACCAATTAGGTGACATTTGAACTTCCTGCCTGAGCAAATTTGGCCTGATTGCCAGAATCCGAAAAGAAGAATACTACAATTTCCACACTACGGGACCCCTGGCTGCCGCATCTGATCCCCAGGCGAACTGCCTGTAGCGGCATGTGCAGCCTGCAGCCCCAGGCCGGCTCGGGCCTCCCGGGCTGCGCCCCAAGTCAGCCGGGCCCCGGCCCGGGTCGGCCGCGCTCTCCAAGCGCGCAAGCCGGGAGAGGCTGCCGCAGCGCGGGAGGCGGGGGAGGGTGGAAAATGCGAACCATGTGTCGGGGACGGGGGATGTTATGGGTCTGGTAGCTTGAGATGAGACTGTGTGTGGCAAGAAAACAAGGGGCAAGAGTTTCAAATTAACGAGATCAGGACACCCCCTGGGAAGAGGCCTTACGCTTCCAAAAGCAAAAAGCCTCCGGTGGTGGGGTAGAGGCCCCCGAGGCCCCGCGGCGGGTGCCGAGACCCGCTCTGCACAGCCCCCGCCGCGTCTCTGCGCCCTTACCTTGGTCGGTGATGGAGCGGATGCCCAGGATGTCGGTGACCGAGTGCGAGGAGGGCCAGGTGCGCGGCATGGCCACCGACCCGGGGATGGCGGGCACCCCGGGCGGCGTGGGCACCTTGGCGGCCGCGGCGGTGATGGGGCCGGGGTACGAGTAGATGTGGTTGTAGGGCAGCGCGGGCTGCGGCGCCGGCTGGTGTTGCTTGTAGGAGTCGTAATGGGCCTGCTGGGCCAAGTTGCCGATCTTGTTGCGCAGAATCCGGCTGATGGAGCTCACCGAGGGCACGTTGTACTTGTCGCACACGCCGTCCGCCAGCAGGCGGTCCCGGATCTCCCAGGCGAAGATGCCGGGGTCCCTCTGCTTGTAGGTCCGGATGTGTTTCACCACGGTGGGGGTGGTCACCCGGGGCTTGCTGCCCCCGATGGCCCCGGGCAGGATCGACCCGGTCTCGTTGTAGCGCGCCAGGATCTTGCTGACGCAGCCGTGCGAGACCCGGAGCTGGCGGCTGATGTCACACGGTCGGATGCCCAGTTGGGCCAGTTCCACGATGCGAAGCCGGATGGCGTTGGGCAGCGGCCTTCCGTTCACGAACACTCCTCCCAGCTGGTTCACCTCCCCGAAGGCTGGCTCTGCAAGAGGCACACACGGCGCGCCGCGACGCGCCCCCGCCGCTTGGCACAGCCGCCGGCACTCGGCCCCTCCGCCGGCGCTCAGGCCGCCCCCAAGCCCTAGGACCCCCGGGCACTGCCCAACAGCCCCAAACGGGCTGCGCCTGGCCGCACCCCTTCCTCATTCCTGCCGCGAACAAGTGGCGAGACGCAGGGCTGCCCCGAGGGTGCCGGTCTCCAAGCAGGCGGGGTCGTCGGTCTTTGGGTCTGAACGCACGCCCCTCGACGGCTGGACACTGGAGCCCTTCCCGCCGCCACCCCCTCCCCAGCGCCGCGCCCCGAGGCCCAGCAACGCCGAGGGGAAGCCCGAGGGGTTTCTGCCGCGCGGGCCTGGGTGTGCGTGTGTGAGACCGGACTGAGATGGCCAGCCGGGCCGCGGCGCGCGCCAGTGCCCCAGCTCCCTGCCCTTCAGATCTGAACATGGCATCCACAGCCACCCGGTAGCCGGTGTTCTCGCCGAGCTGCTGTGCACGCCGCTGACCCTCGGCAAGCTCCGACAAGTTGTAGGAACTCGAGCAAAGTCAATAAGGAGAGTGTGGGCTCCCGCCCGCCCGCCCTCGCCTGCGCGCTCCCTCCTCCCTCCCCGCTCGGTTCTGACAGCGGCCCCCGCGCCACTCACCCATGGCTCTGAGCAGCACACCAACCCGGCCCCAGTTCCGCACGCCCCGAAAGAAACTTTTCTCACGGCCTCAGTGGCCCGGCCGGTCGCCTCTCCGGGCTGCCGGTGCCTCGGCTTCTCCCCGGGAGGAGGCGGCGAGAGTGCAAAAGGAAGGAGTAAAAGGAAGTCTGTGCCCTGATGAAAGAGGCTTGAGTTCTGCATTTCAATCTAAGCAGCAACGTGGGCTGGGCTGAGCAGGGCCGGGCGGCTCCGTCTATCACTCACCAGGGACACGCCCCCAAAGAGGCGGGCCCGAGGGCACGCCGCGCGGTGATTGGTGCGCGCCGGTGAGTGACAGCGCACCTCGGGAAACTCCTTCCGCTGTCTTTTTCAGGCTGGCTCCGCACCTGAGTGACTAAATAGAATGAAAATGAGTGTTTGACATCTTCCCGAGAGGTGGCAGAAACGGACAGCGCCATCCGGCTAGGAGAAATGATGAATAGGCAAATTAAAGCGTTTGGTCTGAATGGGAGAGAGTCCGTGGAAGTAGGGACCGAGGAGACCTTTCTGGGGGCGCGAACGACAACGACGTCTCAGAATTGAGGTTAAGACTCTAAGAGCGAGGCGAGCGCCGCTGTTTCCGCGGGACAGGCGTGTCTTAGAATAATGTGAGCTTGGCCTTCGGGGGGCTTTGAGGAGAGAAGCGCTGCTACCCGACAATTTTATGTCATTTCAACCTGCTCCAGTTAGCCAGCACGCAGGTGTGAGAAGGTGGGAGGGTGGGAGAACCCTGCACTTAGCCCAGCCCGAAGCGCTCGGGCCCAGGAGGCCCTTCCAGCGACAGATCTCACGCCCAGAACTCGTCTAGGACGCGGAGCTCCAGGGGCCTTGTGAGGGTCGGAAAACTCAGCCAAAACGTCGTTTATGCCAGCGCACCCACCACCACCACCACGCACACACACAGACACCTCCACCCACTGCTGGTGCGTGGGCGCCCAGCTCCAGCCACTCCTCAGGGGAACCCGGCCGCGGTGCAGGGCCGCGAGCGCGCGGACTCACAAGTTTGCCAAGGCCTTCCACCTACGGAGCCATCGCAAAGGGGGGTTGATTAAACATGAAAGAGACTTAATGCCGAGAAGATGGGCGCCGACCCTGAAGATATGCATAAATGCATATGTATTTTCCCGCGACTTCTATTTTGCTACCAGAAGCCCTGGGGCTCTGCCGGCTTCTGAATTTTTTTCACTTTCGTTCATTCTCTTTCAGCTAAAGTGGGCAGTATGATTTCTGGCGGCCAAAATTATTTATATTTGAGGTAAAGGTTGTAGAGAAGGGGAACAAGAAATAAACAAAATGAGCAGCATAGTTTAATGAATTTGAGTTGTATTACTTTGAGTAAAAAATAACGATACTTCTACGTGACAGTTATAACGATACAAGACTCCTTCTTGTGCATAAGCTGGTTGGGTTTATCTTCTCACCATTCAGAGATGTGTGCGTGGATCTGGTCCTCGCGTGGGGAAGATCGCTGGGCCCAGATGGTGAGCCACTAAGTGACTAGATCCTGGGGAAAACTCATATCCAGTTGTGCTTCTTAAAATGAACACTGATTCCCAGGTGCCCACGCTTCTAGGTTGGGGATGCACTCAAATTTACTTAGATTATGGAGGATTTGAGACATGAAAATGAGTTCAAACACCTTAGATTCTTTACAATAGGGGGAGGGGTCTTGTGATGTCTCACAGCTAGAAATGTTTGAATTTATTCTCCTTTTGTGCGTGCAGTGGTTGGCTGGTGGGTTGTTTTGGTTTCAAATATTTAAAATAGTCTCGAGGTTTGACTTGTGCTCAATTCAGGCCTGCCCCCTAAGACTTGTGGCGTGGCACCTCCTGGAGCTTTACAAGGAGGGCCTTGGGGAAACCAACGTTTTTAGCAGCAGTAGCTGCTTCTTAGGGACAGAGTGTAAATTAATTGAGACTCCTGAGCGGAGCTTGTGATTTTGCCTTAGGCTTGTGCATAAGAAAGAACGGTGCTGGGCAACTCGGTCTGGAGTCATCCTCCTCCTCACGCCCCCCCCCCCCACGCAAGCAAAGAGTAGCGACCTCTAAACGCGCCCAGTTGCGCGTTCACACACTGCTGGGCCGCTCTGCGGTTACAAGGTCGTTCTGCCTACGGGCCGGCAAGACCCCGTGCCCTGCTGAAGGTCAAACAGCACCAGCCGGGACTGATCAGGGGCCGGTAAGGTTCAGCGCCCTGGCTGCGTGAATTTAACACACAACATCTTCTAGTCCGCTGCAGACTCCTTCACCTGCTGCGCTTCTCCCTTGCTCTTTTGCAGGTCCGCCGCCACCTCTCGGTTTTCACCTGCGGGATTTGGCCGCGGCTGCGAGCGGCCGGAGCTGCTCCCTGGGGGCACGCAGGCAGTGTATCCCTGGGCAGCGGTCCCTGCGGGCCCACAGCGCGCGGGTGGTGGAGGGTGCTCCGGGTTCTGGGCTCAGAGCGTTCTCAAGAGCGCACGGAGAATCCATCTAGGGCGCTTTGGGGCACTATGCATCCGATGCATTTCGAAGCCTGAGCTCTGGGAAGAAGAGAAGCTGACGCTGCAGGAGGAGACCAGGGCCCTGCGGAAGCAGAACACTGCAGATCCTGCAGGAATCTTTGCCTAAAGGGCCGGTGCTGAACACTGGGGAAGAGGGGGCGGGGACACACTGAACCTACTGGTAAGGTGTCAGAGTCTAAGCAAAAGATTTGGGGTACAAAGAAGAGAATGGAAGGAAAAAAGAGAGGCACTGAGGTCCAGTTAGCCCCCTCCCGCGAGCTTAGGTAGGGTTAGGGATACAGAATTTCCAGAAAGAGCAAGGGGGTCACTTGGGGTCAGTGTTCCCCTCTGCATATTGCCAGTTCAGACCCCGAAGTCTTACAGGGATCGGAAGGTTTTCGACTAAAAGGAAATTTAAGACCTAAACCAAAATACAACTAGTAAGGCCTGCAGCTGGCTGGGGCCGGGGAGAAGCCAAACGCTTTTCCCTGGGCGCTGCAGAGGCCTCCTCCGAGGGGCAACCCCTTCTCTGGGTAAATATTTATTCAATAGGAGACTGGAAGCTGGCTGGGGCAGAGGGTGTGAAGGAGGAGGCTACACGGGGTGGGGGGAATCCACACTCTTGGCACCGGTCGTACCGGGTGTACACCCGCCGGCGAGAAGCCGGCCCCGACGCCAGGTGCGGCTGGGGGAGCTTTATCCCGTGGCGCTTGTCCTCCACTGGACTCAGCCCTGCCCCCGCGGACCCAGGCCAGATGTGGTAAAGTCTCCATAAATCTGTCAGCGGCCCCAGTGTCACGGGCCATCACCTGTGGCGCGCCCCTCCCGGGCCCGGCGAGATCTGCGGGGAGAAGGACTGGAATCTAGCTTCTTCCAAGGTCGCCCTCGAAATAAGGGGCAGACGGTACCCGAGGGCTGCGGAGGTCGGAACAGGGGCGCTGCGGGGTTGTGCGGTGCGGAAGGAGGCCCGCCTCCATCCCCAGCCTGCCCGGACGCCGGCTTCTCGGGGCGAGCAGGTTAAAGATGACCGCGGGTGGGAGCCTAAGGCACGTGTGTGCGCGGGAGCTGAGTCCTGTTCTCTTAGTTCTGTTGGGCAGGGCTGACCGAGAAGAACAGAATACACAGGAGCCCATTCCTCCACCTTGCCCTCCCGCTGGGCACCGAGGGGACCCTGCGGCGTCGCCAGACCAGGGACGGCGCCCCCTCTCCAGGGGAGATTCGAGGGGCGGAGGGGGGGAAAGAGGCCGAGCTCTCAGACAGGGATATTCAGAGTGCAGTGACTTCTACTCGGGTTCGCCCACGGAAACACCTTTGCAAGGGTAAGTGGGGGGGGGGCTGCACGAGACAGAGAAAAAGTCCGGGCTTCTCCGCAGCTTAGGCCCGGCCTGGCAGGGTCAGCCGCCGCTCCCGGCCCGCTGCGCTTCCCAGCAACCCGTACAAGTGGCAGACAGATGTGAGCGCGGTGCCCAAGCCAGGGAGGGTCCACCCTGGGCCGCTCACCCCGCGAGGCTGCGCGTGGAGTTGGGGGGTGTGTGGGGGGGTGTGCAGGCTAAAGGGAACAACACCATCGGAGGTACGACCCCATCTGGGGGTCCTTAGCCAGGCCGAGGGTGGGGGGGTAGAGAAGGGAGCCCGGGGCGCTCCACACTGACCTGCCGGCCTTGGACTTGAGAGGCTGCAGAGGCTCCAGCCCTGGGGCCGGCGGCGAACTGGAGCACAGCCCGAAGATGCTTGGAGAGTGGTCCCGCGCGGCCGCTCGGCCTTTTCACCAACAAGCCTCCGGATGGCCGAGTCTCATCTCGGCTCGGCTCGGCGAGGCGAGGCAGCTCAGACTGCAGCTTCAGAGTACACCCGAGCCCCGAAACTCCTCGCGGCGCTGCGGGCGGCGCTGCGGGCGGTGGGATCTGCCCGCCGACTGCGAGCGCTCGTCCAGGCTTTCTCCTTCCGAGGGCAGGGGAGGGGCCTGTCGTGGCCTGAAACCCGCTTTTAATTCTCCTCTGCCTGTTTCCGATCACCCGGGGTTGGTTTTTCTGTTTGCTCACTCCTTCTGTTACAATAAAAACAATCGACATTTCTTTTCAGTTTCCCCATATTAGCGTCACTCAGTAATTGTCCTCCACCTCCTCCCCCTCCCGCGTCAAAGGCAAGCGGGGTGGCTGGTATTCTGGCATTGGAAGGTTTCCGAGTTCATAAGCAAATCTTCCCTAAAGACTGTAAAGTAAAAATAAATAACGGCCCGGGAAATTGCCGTGACCCTAACATCACTTTCTGAACGCAAATTACACCCATTTTTCAGTTTTCAACAGCGGAATTGCTTTCAGAAGGACGGCGCAGGGCCCCCGTGTGATATGGTTACGTTTGTTTATTAAATCCGCAAATGAAAGAGAACGCATTTTTCTACGAGGGGCAAAGCCCGCGGGTGCGGGGCAAACGCGAGCAGGGATCAGGTCTAAACTGGGGGGACGAGGCCGGGAGGGGCGCTGAAGGGAGGCCGGCTGACCTCTAGCCAGCCAGAGGGGACTTCGTCTCGCCAGGGTTGCGGCCTCGGTGGAGGTGGCTTGGCTCGCCACTCCTCTGCCTTGAGCCGCGGCGGCGCTCAAGAAAGCTGCGATTGCGTGTGGGAAAAGCAGGACTGTGGCTTCTTAAGGACCCTGCCCTCCAGCGTCTGCGGAGGGCATTGAGGCTGCCTCTTTGCCAAGACCCTGTCGGCCTAAAGGCTGTCTGCAAAAGATAAACGCGAACCATCCGCGCCTCTAAGCCCGGTCCCTGAACTCCAGCACGTGTGAAGCCCTGGTGGGTTGGAGGGGGCACTGGGGTCCGGGATATGTTGGACGCAGCTGTGTTGCACGGTTCGGGTCGATTGCAGGACCGGCCTGTTGTTCTAGGGTTAGGACCTGCTTGCGGCCCTGGGCGGGAGCTTCCGCTGGGCCCGAAATGACAAACCCAACTAGGCCTAATTTATGATCCCCGAGAAGCCTGAAAGGACCTCGGGGGGGGGGGGAGTCGCCGTGATAGGCGCTAGGGTTCCCATTTTCGGTGACGCGGCGACCTGTGGGCTTGCTCACTGCGCGCCCCTTCCGACTAGGAGTGGCTCGATGCCCAGAGAGTCGCCCTCGATCCTGCGCTGCGCCAAGGTCCTTGCACCTAGATAGAGGAGAGCACTGTGGCGGGGTCGCCCGGCAGCACCGCGAGACGGAGATGCACCATGTCCAGCTTTAACCACTTCTGTAGGTCACTCCACCACCCGCCAGTCCTGCGCTGACCGCGACAGTAGAGAGAGACTCGTGAAGTCCTTGCTATTTCCCCCGAAAAAGAAAGAAGAAAGAAAGAAAGAAAGAAAGAAGAAAGAAAGAAAGAAAGAAAGAAAGAAAGAAAGAAAGAAAGAAAGAAAGAAACAGGGACAGAAGGCAGAAAAGGTCAGAGTGAGAGTCAAGGAAATTTCCTGCAATCTTCAGGTCCCGGGCCTGAGCTTCTGGCCGCCGCACCTCGTCACAGCGCCACCTACAGGCGTCTGATTTTATCGCTCTCACACAAAGTTGGTAAGGGCTTTGCAAACCCTTTTGACAACCCGAAATTTTTAGTTCCTCCTTTCAGTTTCCCTATACTCCCAACCCTACACTAGATTCCAAATCCCCGTGCCATTCACCATCATTCTCCAAGACAAACCGAAGCATCTGTCTTTTCAGGATTCACCCCAAGGAAACCCGTCGACCTCTCCCTACCGAGTTGGTTGTCCAGCGGTCCCCAGGGAGTACACGGTTGGGAGCCTTCCCTGCACTAAGGCGGGCAAGCCCGAGTCTGCAAAGAAGTTCTGCAATGGAAAGGAAGGAGAGTGGTGAGCCTATTCTCAGCCAGCCCATCCCACTATTTGCTGAGAGCTCACAAGTTAACAATGGTTGTCAAACTCACAATAATCTTACAAAAGCGGTCCAATCGTCCCCTTTTCCCCACAGATAATAACAGCGTTAGACTAGGTAGGAGCACACGTGACACTTAGATTACAGGAGATCACACTGATAATTAAGCGGCGAACCTAAGTCCCTACGGTTTGCAGGAGCAGGGCGCACTGAAGCCTCCCCAAAGCCCCCATTCCTCAGTTACCTGAAAGGGAAAGTGGAGCCTCTCCCAGCCCGCTCTGCACGTCTTAGGACAGAGAAAACCGCCAAGGCCGCACCGGAGCCCAAGGCTGCGCCCAGGCGTCCTCACTTGGCAAAGATTCCACCACACCTGAAGGTCACTGCTGACCCGGCTGGGAACTGACATCAGGTTCCAGATTGCGCGGTCCCCTCCTACCCCGGGTTGCGCAGGATCACGGGGTGCAGACCTCGGCGGCGGTGGCGACGCCCAGCATCCCCCAGGAGCGCCGGGCCTAGCAGCCAGGAGGGCCAATGCAGGACCGGGAAGAGTCCGGCCCCGCTGCCTGCTTTCCCCACGCCGCTGCCGCCCCCTGCGCACTCTCAGCTTCTCACCCTGGAGCGCAGAAAGAAATCCACCTTTGCCTTTCTAGGGATTCATTCTGGTGCATGCCTGTGTGTTTCTTTTTAAGGCCACTATAGTGGGAACAAAACCAGGAGGTGCCGAGGTGCAATAAAATTAGAACCCCTAATTAACACAGCTAGCTGGGCCCGAGCGGCTCGGGGACGCACGTGGTGGAGTGAGCGGCGCTGTCTCCTCGGAGTCCCGGCTACAGTTGCGCTTTCCTTCCTTTGGGGCGCATCGTGGAGTCCCTTTCAACATCTAAATTCTTTCGTTTTTCTGGATATAGTGGAGAAATGAATGGTTTCATTTAAAAAAATAATGAGATTTTTAACGCACTCAGGAAGACGCTGCAGTCAAGAGAAAGCCTAGAGTTGTTACGAGCAGGGGTCACCTTTCCGCGCGTGGGGGCCTTGCTTTCCTCGTAGCCTGCTGGCCTGCATCGAATTCGTTCCGTCGACATCTCTTGAGGGTTGGGGCTGGGGAGTAAGTGGGGGCACTTCTGGTCAGACCAGGGTAGCTAGACTGTGAAGTTCCAAGCTGGTGTTTTCAGCTTTTGGACAGAAACATCGGTCCAGACTAGGATCTCAATGCCCGCATCTTGGCCAGGATTCCCAGAGCTCTGCGGGCCAGCAGGAGCCTCCCGCTAAGGTCCCAGCTGCAGGTCTTCCAGCTGGGCTCGACTTTCCGGGGAGTTCCCTCTCCTTTTCTTTCTGCCTTCTCAGCGTTCAGCCGGGGAGAAATCTCTACCCACATAGAGACCAGAGAACTCCAACACCCTCCCACCCCTCCCACGGCTGTGGGATTGTACTCGAGAGCTGCGTCTATCTAGAACCCCACTGTTCCGGGGAGTTCCGGAGAAATTGCCCCGGGACTCAATAATACGATTTTCAATGTGCACACAGAAGCTTAAGGAAGAAAAATGTGAAATACACAAAACCTCTCAACAGAATGGCTTAAAAGACTTTCTTATGAGCCAGGAGGGTAAAGTGTATATAATCTTGCAGAGTAAACAAATTTCACCCCCAGGTATTCGTGGGGGGGGGGAGCGGGAGATGGGATTTTTGTCTTCATAATTCACTTTTAAAATCAGATAAATGTTTGCAAAATAATATTAATTAAGCTGATTTTTTTAAGAAAATGCATTCAATGCTGTTGGTTTTGTTCACTACTGATATGTTCTTTCCACAGACATGAAAAAATAATTTTAAGAGGTTGTTTATGCACTGAATTTGCACATCTCTAAAAGCTACCCACACATTTTTTAAATATACACGGAGCTGTTTGAGTGCATATCTCAGTCACAGTATTTTTTGGCAGGGCATTTGATAAAAATCAGCATAATTAGGAAGAATAGACGGACAAAAATGAGAAAGAAAATTCTTGAGGGGAGAATTTAGGAAAGTGGGGGTTTTAGACAATACTAACAACCCTTTGTGTTTTATTCCTACAGTTCTGTGTTACAAGAGTTTTTACATATTAAAGTGCTACAGTTTGAGTTCTGTTCTTGTGCCATATCCAGCCTGTAAATTTAATGGCTGTGGGGGGAAGAGGGGAGTTACAACAACTGGATATTAGCACCAGAAACGCTGGGCTAGTGTCCTCTGTGTGGTGGGGCTGTACCAGGGCTGTGTACTTGACAGACTCCCAGGATAGATACAGAGGATTCGGGAAAGAGGGCTCCATCCATTTCCTGCAGGAACAAGATACCAGTCCAAGACAGTGGCTGACTGGCCAGCCATTACTTAGAAGCCTGGAAAGCCAAGGTCATAGCCATCCGGGACCTTTAAAAAAGCACTCGCAGGACCCGAGGTGTGAATCTGATGTTCTGGCGAGCTGACAACACAAATTCCCTTAGCAGTTTTTATTGCCAGAGTGATTCCTAGCCAATTCCTTTGGGACTGACTTCTGCCCCAACACATGGTTCCGTTCTCGGAGACATCCCTTTCAGTAGGGGGAGAAATAATGATCCCATTACTCAATGCCATTTTAAGGCTAAAAATTTAAACCCCTGAAAGTCAGGAAATAGAAAAGTCAAAATTCTTTTAGTCGGGTTAAGTCACCCTCACTTCTCAGGCTGTATAATGCTGGGCACATCTATTTACAAGCCTCTCTAGCAAGGCCATTCCAGCAACCAGGCACGGCTGCTATATTCAAAAAGAAAATGTTGTAGCACCACTTGACTGGGCAGATTTCCCTTTTGTGATTTTGAATGTTTCACACCAGTGGATACCAGTTGTTACCAATGGACTCAGCTGCATGTATTGGTAAATGAGTTTAAAGTTAAAAAAAAAAAACAAGTTAACTTATAGGCTAAAAAAAAAGACAACTTAAAACAACATGAAGTCATGCTACAAATGTTTACACACCTCACAGATACTTCAGATATAAATCCGAAGAGTTCCATCATTCCAAATCAATTCTACACATTTCTTCAACTCTGACAAAAAATAAAGTCCTCAACTGGTAATTGACATGAGTGGATGTATTTTTCTTATTATTTTCTGTTTTTATTTCAGAACGAAACATGTGTGTCCACTCATAGTTTTCCAAAAGGGAGAGTATATAATAGAAAGATGTGCTATTTAAGTTCTCTTGCTGGAAACTGAGGTATGGCCAAGTTTTCTCTGGATTATGACTTCCCAGAAGAGTCTCCCCCAATCTCTTCTTTTGTGTGTGTTGTGGGGTGGGGGGGTACTGTGGGTGGAACCCAGAGGCTTTCTACCTCTGGGCTATCCTCCCAGACCTATTTTTTATATTTTATTTGGAAACAGAGTCTCACTAAGTTGCTGAGAGCCTCACTAAGTAGCGGAGGCTGGCTTTGAACCTGTGTGATCCTCCTGTCTCAGCCTCCCAAGCACGGGGATTACAAGAGTGCGCCACCACACCTGGCTCCGATCTCTTCTTTTAATTCGAGGGTAGCTAAAAAATGTACATGAGTTTTCCTTTGAAATCAGCTTTGTCTACAATATTTTAGCTGTGGAACAAAATTATCTTAAGACTTTGTTTTTCCTATGACAAATGGGACCCCCCCCCAAAAAAGACAGAAAACAGAGGGCTAACCTCAGAGTTGTGTGTAAGGTGAACCCTGGCTTTGGCCAAGCATGTACGTGATCTGTATGTTTCATGATTGAACTGCTAAGGCACATGAAGGGGTTTCTTTATATAAAACTATTAGGTGCATAGAAGCCGTCCTTACACTATTATATATTCTATTAGAGCAAATTAGTCTCATTGAGGAAAATATACCCTTGGGGTAAAATATACATTGAATTCTGTAGAAGGAATGAATAAAAGACACTTGGATGGCACTACAAGAAAGCCTCATGTTTTTTCCTCTTGTGAGAAAGTTTCTTGTGTCAATAAAAATGAGGGCAATGCAGTCTGTACATGCCACCAGAACCCAAGGCATCATTTGATTTCATAACTCCATCACCCAGCTGTCCAAAATCTTCAAACAAATGTACTTGTAAGGTTTCTGAAGACATAATTCTCATCATAGTAAAGCATTAACTAACCAGATCATGCAGGGAAGCAAGTGGATGAAACCCGACATCAGGTCCTGCGAACATTTCCCAATGCCTCTGAGCAGAGCAGAATATACATTTAGATAGAAGTGTGTGTGTGATGTGCTGCTCTTTACAATTTCTTCTGACATGAAAATCATTCTAGAAATCCTCTTAGGTATTATCCATGCCTTCCCCAGAATCTGGTAAAAGGAGGGTTCATAAAAATTACTCCAAATGGATGTCTCTTTGGTGACAAAGCCTTCTTGTAAATATAATTTGTAGCTAGATCTGAATGGAGATCATTCAGAATCCATTAATGTGACAGTAGTGAAAATCAATTTCGAGAGTCTGAACGGCCTTTCTTGGGTAAAGACAGTCATTCTGAGAAGGATGATGAAGGAGGACAAGGAAAATATTTTTGTCATAGACAAAAATAAAGAGGAGGTTTCTCCCTTTATATCTTCCCCTACAGGATTATAGGAAAAGCAAAATGAATGTTGGGATTACTAGCAGAGAAAGACAAACATTATAAATTAAATCTATTGCTATTATTGCTACAACATGCCTATAAGTTTAGATATTTATATATGTGGATCTCAATAAATAAATCTAATCAACTCAATTATAAGGGCAATTTTCCAATTTACTTCTGAAGTTAACCCACTCCAAGAGCTGTTCAGAAATGCCCCAAGCTCAAAGGACTGAATTTAGACAGCTTATTTGCTCCTTGTATCCGATAAAAGATTCTGTATACATGCTGGGCATAGTAGTAGATCCCTGTAATCCCAGTACTTGGGATGCTGACACAGAAGGATTGCCTCAGCAACTTAGTGAAATTCTGTTTCAAAAAGGGAGCTTGGGGGTATAGGTCAGTGGTAGAGCAACCTTGTGTTCAACCCTTAATACCCTCACCATGATACTGGGGGTATTGAGGATATGGACTGCTTTGTGGGTTCACAGGCTTTCCCCCATCTTTCCTGAAACTCAGTACTAATTTGGGGACATAGAATCTTTCTCTTGATGTGTGGCATCATTTGTCGAAGTATAAAATGGTAAATCAATGCAATTTGTACCCACTAACTAGGGGAAAGTATAGACACCAGGAGAGTTTGCGCTCTCTAGTATTTTAACCTCTATTTCTTTCTTCCATTAACTCCATCTCTACACACACACACACACACACACACACACACACACACACTATATATATATATATGCTTTGTAGAAGAAAGCCTTTTACATAAGATTTTGATTTTTTAAATGTTCTTTTTTTAGTTAAAATTCCATGAAATCCCTGAAATATTTTAAGGCACACCAGGAAACAAAGCATAACATTACCAAGATGAGTTCCAGTGAGGTCATAAAGCAGTTAGCTTTCTTCATTTAGATTTCTAAACCACCGTAAATACATATATGCCTGAATCTATCTTGGAGATTATATTTTAAACAACCCATGAAAAGGGTATCAGACTTTTATTTATATGTTCTGGAGAAATTAACACACAGCTAACACAAGGTCGACCTCACCATCTGTACTTGCTCACAAATCCCCTTGTCCAAGAAGCAGGTAGTCTGATCTTAGTTAGGCAGTATTAAGGGAAGATGGGCTTCAGCCAGTCCAAAGTGGAGCTTGGGAAGAGGAGAAGCTACTCAAAGTTATCAGAGTTCTATAGCCGGCTCCATGATCCATGGCTTAAGCCTACACACACAGTTAGGTCTACCATAAACAATGGCGATTTCAGCAGAGCCTAGCATAATTTATCTCCTGCAAGTGTCTTGGAACATTAGTTTGGGTTCTTTGCAATATAGTTCGGAGCTCCAGTCTCAGCCAAAGCAGCTTCTTTCCTTTAAGCTCATGGCTGGGAGTGGGGTGGGGAGGCTGATAATTATTCATCTGACCTCTGAATATCTTTAAATATCAATCAAGCCGGGTGTGGTGGCGCAAGCTTGTAATCCCAGCATTCTGGAGGCCAGAGGATCTTGGTTCGGGGACAGCCTCAGCTACTTAGTGAGGCCCTCTGCAGCTCAGTGAGACCTGGTTTTAAAATAAAGAATAAAAATAAATAGGGCAGGGGGGTGTAGCTCGGAGGACAAATGCCCCTGGGTTCCACCTCCAGACCCCCCCCCACACAAAATCAATCAAATATTTAAAAAATTAACTCCCTAAGTCACATGACAGATAGCTGTGGCCATTTGCTTCTTAGACCTCTAGTGCATACTGCAGGGAGCAAATGCTCTTTAATAACTTTAAAAAGTAGTTCACAGATCTTCCAAAGAGAAACGGTTTTACACCCTAATTTGAACCCAGGTGATTTTCTAGAAACGGACGGTTGGTCATAAAACATAGCCATTGTTATTATCTTTTCTACAATTATATTTACAGAAAAGAACAGAATTAAGTTTAACTGTTGGTTTGCAGACATGAAGGTCAGAATGTCATATTGCAGTTCGTGGGTTCTCGATAATGGGCCACTATGTGGGCCACTATGTTTAACCTCCTCGACTTCTTTTCTCCACTTATAGAAAGGAACAAAATAAAATATTTTGTGGAAGTTTATATTGAAATGAGGTCAGGTAAACTAATGACTGCTTGGTATTTTATGGCAAGTTTTATAACCTTGGAGTTGCCATAACTTTCAAACGATCATCAATAAAGTTTTATTGCAAAAGGGTCGCCATGTGTCTGAATGCTTTTGCACATAGTAAAGCCATGCTGCTCCAGTGGCTTAGCTCACCAGCCCCTTTTCACCCCAGCCATAAAGTCCTCTTCTTTTTTATTGAAGGTTGAAAAGTCTTCAGGTCTGTTCTGCTTCATCAGGTTGGCAAGGTAGGTACTACACAAAAAATTGTTTATTCACGATTAAAGGATCGTATAAATTACATTTCAAGAATGTAATAAGATTTCTAAACTGAGATTTTAAATTGGGCTCTTTTAATAAAATAAATGACTGGGGTTTGGACAATAGTTTACTGCAAGAAATACGCGTGTGTATGTTAGACAACCTGTATAGATATAACACAGAGAGCTGCTATTAAATAATTAGGCGCTTAGGGACAGATAATGGTCTCAAAGACAACAAACTACAGTTCTTAAGACTCTTCGAGCTGGTTAGAGGATCTTAATGATTTGGGAGGCCTCGCATCCTAACCTGAACTTTCGTAAAAGAGGAAGATAGGTTTGGACCAGGGCTCTTGTTTGTTTGCCTATAAACACATCGCACGCACCGGCGCTGCCTTGTTCGCCGCCAAATACTAGATGCCAGTGAAGCCGAGAATAACGTCCTGCTATCGGAATGAAGAGGGCGGTAAAGGCAGATAGTACAAAACGAAGCTTTTGCTATGTGTGCGTCCTTCGGACAGCTCCCTTCCTTCCGGGGAGGGTCACCACCAGGAGGAGGACGCTCTGGCGCGCCCTCAGACTGGCTGGAGGACGGAGGAAACCTGGAAAATTATGGGAGCGCGCTCGTCCCATCTCGGGACGTCTGTGTGCAGTCCAGACTCCAGTCTTTGCCTCCCGGCACTTGCAGATCCTCACACGCCCCTGCCCCATCCCCAACCACTCTCAATTCTCAGAGTCGTTCTGGGGAGAGAGACTGGTTGAATATCGCCCTCTCCCGGATCTCTAGAATCTCTCTCGAGCGCGCTCAATCTGCTTCCTGCTCAGGTGGAGCTCACTGCGCGTCCCCTTCCTTGGGGCCCAAATCCGCAGAGCTCCAGAGCCAGCAGCCAGGGCCTGAAACCGGCCGGCCCAGCCAAAAACGGGAGCCCGGGCTGAGCACCCGCAGCTTGCTGCAGAGAACTCTCGGCAAAATTCCTCCCGGGTCTCCGCGCTCTAAACCCCGCTGGGCT
This sequence comes from Muscardinus avellanarius, assembly GCF_963383645.1. NCBI lineage: Eukaryota > Metazoa > Chordata > Mammalia > Rodentia > Gliridae > Muscardinus > Muscardinus avellanarius. The sequence goes on along the minus strand of NC_137798.1, from coordinate 42,205,883 downwards.
TCGCAAGATCCGCCGCCTACAGCCGGGACTGAGACCGCAGCAAGCGGGAAACCCTTAGATGTCCCAGGACTTAGGAACTACTCTGTGCCCAATTCGGGCCCGACAGTCCCTTTTATTAGTGTGGTGGAGCGGAGCCCGGGGGAGCGGGCCGGCGCGGAGATCGGGGTCCCCATGGAGGAGAGGGGTCTTGGGGGAAGAGGCTCGCAGCTCGCTCCTCATGCCCCGCGGGTCACCCGCCGAGTCCCTGCCGCGGGCATCCCCAGCGAGGCACCCAGGGCAGCCGCGGGCGCCCGGGTCCGGGGCGCAGGGTGCGGGTGGGAGCGGGGCGGGGCGCGGCGGCTCTGCAGCGGGCCGGCGCGGCGCAGCTCGGAGGAGCCGGGCTGCAGCGGCCGCTCAGCGCCGGGCTGTGGCGCCACCTCCCGAGGAAACCTCGCACTGGAGTGGCTCCCTCCCCGAGCGCCAGAGCCCCTGTCCGCGAGACCTCGCTTAAGGACCCCCAGAAATGCCTCCAGAATTGCCTGTGGTGCAATGGTTAAGCCAGCGGCCGGCGTCCTCTCCTAGTGTAGCCAGAAAGATTGCAGCTCCCGGGGGAGAGCTGGGCGCACCCACACTATATTCCGGCCCCAGGAAGGGGGGGACGGCGGGCTCCCATGGCCAGCTACCAAGTACCCTCTCTCTCTCTGCGGATCTCAGACCCTCTTTCCGTCCCCGCAGGGCGAGAGGGATGTAGTGTTCTCCTCCCATCCCCAGGACTCTCCCAAATCAGGCTCCAGGAGCAGAGGCCAGCCTTCTAGAAAGGCCCCTGCTTGGCTCACCCGCCTGAGCAGAGCCTGCCGCTCCGTGGTCCTCGGCCCCTCTCTGCAGGACTGTTCCCTGGGAGAAAGTCTTCCTTCATGCAAACAGGTTAGAATTTAGAGTAAGAGTTAAAAAAAAAAAAAAAACTGAGTCAGAGGGTAGGAACTTAACCCCAGCCGCCTCAGAAAAATAGATCAGTTTTCAGTTTCTGATGCTAATTAGTCCAGCCCCTCCCTTTCGGGAGCACCCCCATTCCTGTGTTCCTTTCTCCAGTTCCATCCTTGCCTCCTTTGGAGAACGATGCTTCTCTATTACTGAGCAGTTTTTTAAATTGTTTTGTGTGTGTATGTGGTACTGGGGGTGGAACCCAAGGGCTTTCTACCTCCGGGCTATAATCCCAGACATATTTTATATTTTATTTGGAAACAGGGTCTAAGTAGCTGAGAGCCTCACTAAGTAGCTGAGGCTGGCTTCGAACCTGTGCGATCCTCCTGTCTCAGCCTCCCAAGTGCTGGGATTACAAGTGTGCACTACCACGCCTGGCTTACTGAGCAGTGTTTATCCCAATGGAATAATAGCAGAGTGGGAGGGAATTTTCCCCCTATACATTGGCAGTTACTGCAGACTCACCTTATTAAAATCAGCTAAAATGGCAGCAAAGGGAGGACTTTTAAAGGTGAATGCAGAAGCTGGGGCCTCCTGCCTGTTATCTCTGACAAAACCACTAGGGCTTGTGTTGTGTGTGTGTGTGTGTGTGTGTGTGTGTGTGTGTGCTTTTTGTTTTTTATTTTCTTGTTTGTTTGTACTGGAGATCCAACTCAGGGGCATTCTAACTCCCAACCCTTCTTAGATATTTATTTATTTATTTTATTTATTTAATTTATTGGTACTGGGGATGGAACCCAGAAGCATTCTATCTCCAAGCTACAACCCCAGCCCTATTTTTTATCTTTAATTTTGAAGCAGGGTCTCATTGAGTTGGGAAGGACCTCACTAAGTAGCTGAGGTTTCCCAGATTTGTGATCCTCCTGTCTCAGCTTCCCAAACGCTGGATTACAAGCATGTGTCACCATGCCCGGCTGAAGTTTTGTTTTGTTTTGATTTTTTTTTTTTTTGTGTATGTGGCAGGTTTGGGGATGAAACGCAGGGGCATTTGACCTCTGAGTTACACCCCTACCCTATTTTTTATTATTTATTTTCAAAACAGGGTCTCATTAAGTTGCAGAGGGCCTCACTAAGTAGCTAAGGCTGTCTGCGAACCGAGATCATCCGGTCTCAGCCTCCCAAATGCTGGGATTACAAGCATGCGCCACCAGCCCGGCTTGTTTTGACTTTTTTTTTTTTTAAAGGTTCTCATTCAGTTGCTGAGGCTAGCCTTGAACCTGCCATTGTCCTGTCTCAGCCATCCCAATACTAGGGTTATAGGCGTGTACCTCCTGGCCCAGCAGGCTTGTGTTCTTGCTGTAATTATCCTGCCATATTAATGAAGCCTGGGGACTCATCACTGCCCCTATACTTTGGATTTTATTTATTTATTTGTAGCCATGCCCGGCTATACTTTGGATCTTAAATGTCTCCCAGGCTCAATGCATTGGAGGCTTGATCCCCCACTGGGTGCTACGGCAAGGTAGTAGATATTTTAAGAGGTGGGTCCTAGTGGGAAGTTTTAGGTCCTCAGGGGCATGCCCTTGCAGGGGACTGTGAGATCCTCGTCTCTTCTTTTTCTCTTTGGAGATGAGCAGCTCCACATCTCATGATGTGCTGTCTTGACAAAAGCCCAAAGGCAATAGGGCAAATCGCCCATGGACTGAAAGCTCAAAAACGACCAAAATCAACCCTTTCTCTTTCAAGTTGGTTTTCTCAGGTATTTGTTAAAGTAATGAAAAGCTGACTCATAGACTGTGTGTTCAAAATACTGGTTAAGGGGCAATAAATAACTTATTTTTGATAGTCCTGAATGGCATGCTCAGAGAGTCAACACACATTTATTGAGAACCTGCCTGGCGTCAGGCACTGCGCCAGGCGCAGGGGGCACAGTGTCAAAGGAGACATGTCCTCAGAAACAAGAGGAACACGTGGCCGGAAAGATGCTGCCCTCTACTTGGGAATCTCCATAGGGCCAGCTGCCTCCTCCATCCTTGTGCCCGCAAATACAATCATACTCTTTGGAAGAAAAAAGAGGGAGGCCTTGAGGGAAGTGGCTTCTCCAGCCAACCAGAAACCTAGCTGCCAAACTCCTGAACCCAAGGGTCTGAGGACCTACCGCCGAGCTGGATAGTTCACCTGACATGGGGCACTGAGTTCTTGTACCTTCAGTGAGATAATAGTACCAAAAGGCAGTGATGTCCAGCCACAGAAAAAGGGATGCCCATAGACAGTGGCCAGCTGCTTTTGGTAACTGAGCCAAACCTGAATGGCCGGGCCCACTCAGTAGGGCAGAGATACCTCTCTGGTTTGTTTGTTTGTTTGTTTTTTGTTTGGTCCTGGCGATTGAACTCAGGAACATTCTATCTCTGAGCTATACTTCCTGCCCTTAAAAAACATTTTTTTTTTTTTTTTTTGGTAACAAGGTCTCAGGATGTTTCTGAGAGTCTAGCTTAACTTGCAGAGGCTGGTCTCAAACGTGTGATCCTCTTGTCTGAGTACTTGTCTGGGTACTTCGTTCCATGTGTGCACCTCTACATCCAGCTTTCTTTTTTCTTTCCTAAGTACAGTTTTCTCATTTACATAGTGTAAATCTCTGAGGACCTACTGAAGATGCTCCAGGAGCCTCCCCAATGAAGATATGCAGGAGATCCTGTCTGGACCCTTCAACACAGAATCTGGAAAACTGGCAAAGACCCACCAAGAGGGCAGGCCCTGGATGACAGGCTGCAACTTTCCCTCAGAGCTCCAGGGTTCCACCCCCTTAGCCTTTCCTGATCTTTCTTCTCAGAGGCTTTGCTTCCTGCTCCAAAATAGAAGCCACAAGCCACAAGCTCTTGCAAGGTCAATAAATTTAATTTCCGCTTTTGGTAAGACTGATAGAGTGGGGGAGATGCTTATATCTTGCACATTTCACTGTTTTGTTAAGCACACGTTTGCATATTATTCATTGTATTAATCTTGATAAACTTTAATAGTGTGCATATGGCGATTCTGAGGCACAGAGAAATAAAGTGGCTTTTACCTAAACCAGAAGGCAGCAGCGTTGATATAGTTAAAGGCTTGCATTCCAGGAAAGCATGTGACAAAGTCCTGTAGGGTAACCTTGGATTACCCTAAAAGGGATCTCTGCCCTCTGCACATTAATGAGAGGTTGATAATGGTAATATACATGAAAAGGGAAACAAAAATAATGGATCCAATGGCTCATTCATTCATCTTTTGAAATAAACAGTCTTTTTTGTAAGCATAATCTATGTATTAGGGGTCACACTTAATACTAGAGGTACAAAGCTCGATAAGCCATTGTCCTTAGGGAGCTCCCAGTAGAGTAAGGGAAGACACATGTAAATATATAGTAGCAGAGCTGGGGGTGGTAGCTCACACTTGTAATCCCAGCACTTGGGAGGCAGAAACAGGAGGATTACACAGGTTCAGGGTCAACCTCAGCTACTTAGTGAGGCCCTCTGCAACTTAATGAGATCCTGTTTCCAAATAAAACATCAAATACATCTGGGAGCATATCCCGGAAGTAGAAAGCCTCTGGGTTCCACCCCCAGTACCACTAAAAAAAGAAAAAGAAAAAAGAAAAAGAAAAAGAAAAGTATATATTAGAAGTAAGGCAATGGTTTGATCTTGTAATGAGTTAGACACAAATGCTATGGAATCCAAGTGGGCACCAAAAGGTAGACTTTGCAAGCCTGTTGCAAGTTCTCATACTTGAAGGAACATGGGAAAAGACATTTGGAAAAGGGCGCAAACACTATATAAATACCTTCGTAGGCAGGAATGACTGGCCATGAGGAAGATTAATTAATATATAGGCAAATGTAAATTTCTGCACTCTGATACAAAATAACTGCACCCATATATGAAGACCCAATCAGAGATGGTGGCACAGATAAACTCAAGTCCTAGCTCGACGTGAGCCTAGAATGTGAATGTTCTTATTTGTGTCAGTAGAAGTGAGGTGTCCATCATAAAAGTGATGATTTTTGTCCACAGGGCCGGGAACCAGCCACGTTTCTGGCCCTCTGCACATTAATGAGAGGTTGAGAATGGGAGTATACATGAAAAGGGAAACAAAAAATGGTGAAGGACCCCAAACTAAGTCGTAGAAATGGTGAATGGAAGAGGGGTTGGTTGTTGGTAGAAACTGGAAGAGTCAGAAAGCTCAGCATGGCTTTTCTCATATGCTTGAAGTGCTATCACATAGAAAAGAGAAGATACACAAGTAATAATCACAAAGCTAATAATCATTGAAAGTGTCCTATATGTTGGGCATCACACTAAGTCCATGACATCTCTTATTTTATCTTCATAATATCGCTGTGAAGGTTGGTATGATCCCCATTCTATAAAGATACTCAGATGCAGAAAGGTTAAATAACTTCCTTGAGGTCATGCAGGTATTGTATGCTGTATTCATGATCCAGAACACCTTCATTTTCCAGAGATGATACCTTACTTCTTACTTTTATTTGATACTTGCATCCTATAGAACCGAAAACCAAAGGACTGGAACTTACCTTTCTAGCCATAACTCCAGATTTAATTTTTTGTTAAAAGATAGTGTTGCATAGTAGAATTCATATTTTATTTCAAATAGTTCAAGTTATTGAACCTGCTTAATTACTATTCAGGTTAATTACAATTTTATTCTGTTTTGTTTATAGCTGACTCTGTCTGGGACATCATTATAGAGCTGGGAAGGTCTTAGGCCAGTCAAATTATCTTCCAAATTCTAAAAATAGTCCCTGTGTCTTGTTAACATTATCAGGTAGCTCTCATACAGTGCTGTCCATAACCAGGCACAGTTCCAAGAATTGTAAGCATCGGTCCTCGTAAAACCCCTATGAAGTAGGTTTTATTGTTAGTTCCACTTTACAGATGAGGACTCAAAAGCAAGAGAGGTCAAACAGCTTGTCTGTGTTCGCAAAGGAGACAAATCAGCCCCTTGGCTGGAGTAGGGTGGTCCCAGGTGTGAAGAATAGGCTTAGAAATGTCAGTTACTAAATGTTAGAAAATTTAGTGAGCCAGTTTTTAAGCTTGGCCATTATTAACAATAAAATTATGTAAATCTACAATTACATAAACTATCTTCAAAAAGGAATAATAGATATTCAAACATTTATTAGTCTATTTTACTTTTATAGTAGGATGGTATGCTACTATGCATTTCTTTCCAATTCCATACTCAGTGGCATCACATTTGTAGCATTGGATTAATGAGGTATAATATTTACACCACCAAAATTGGCAGTTGCTCTAAGCAAAGCTTCCCCCCCCCCCGAGAGTCCATGTTAAACACTAGCCAGCATAATCCCTGCATAGAGCTCAAGGCCCAACACCTAAGCTTGGAACTGGAAGAATTCAGGAGTGGTTAAAGTGACAAGTATTTTAAAGTTATGGTTTTTAAAAATGTGGTTTGCGCATGATCACTCATCCTCTATTAAAGGCTAACATGGCACCACAGCTCAGGGCTACACTCCTACTCCTTGCTAGATACCAGTAGACACAAGGTAAAGCAAAAATTAAAGCTATGCTTTTTTATTATTTTGGTGCTAGAGATTGAACTCAGTGATGTTCTAACTCCAAGCTACACCCCCAACCTTTAATTATTTAATTTTTTTAATTTTGAAACAGAATCTTGCTAAGTTGCTGAGGTTGGGCTTAAACCTGAGATCTTCCTGTTCAGTTCAGGGCTGCCGAATTTGTGTGTTTTAAAAATCATTTACAAGCCAGGCATAGTAACTTATGTTTGTAATCCTAGTACTTAGGAAGTTGAAACAGGAGGATCTCAGGTTCAAGAGCAGCCTCAACCTCGCAAGACTCCAGCAACCTAGCAAGACTGTGTTTCAAAAGCAAAAGAATAACAAGAGCTGGGAGTGTAGTTCAGAAATATACTGCCTCTGACTTCAAGTCCCAATAGTGTGCACGTGCGTGTGCGTGAGCACACACACACACACACACACACACACACACACACACACATACACACTATTTTGTAGCAAAAATTTAAAGATCTAAACTGGAGCTCTAAATAACATAATTCTTTGGTGAGTACCACAGATTATCTTCTTGGAAGAGAAGAGCCACCAGAAAGATGGGACTGGACCAGTTTCCTCAGTGATTTAACTCATACATGCTTCATCCGCTATGCAGGGTGAGAGAGGACAAAGAAATGAAATGGACATCCGAGGGCTCACAATACCTGGGAAAAAATGGCCAGGCAAACAACTCATTACATCAAATGAAAACCGTTAGGATAACAAAGAAGAGAATTATTATTTAATTTAATTAATTAATTTATTTATTTTGGTGGTACTGGGGTTCCTGGAAACCCTTCTACCTCCGGGCTATACTCCCAGACACCTATTTTTTATATTTTTATTTGGAAACAGGGTCTCTTAAACCAGCGTGGCTGGCTTCGAACCTGCGCGATCCTCCTGTCTCCGTCTCCCAAGTGCAGGGATTACAAGCGTGTACCACCACGCCCGGCCTATTATTTTATTATTTTGAAAGAACAGTATGCCAAGTGTGTAAGTGAGATGATATAGGAAGATATAACTAATTCTTTTTTTTTTTTTTTTGAGGTACTGGGTATGGAACTCAGGGTCATTCTACCTCTGAGTGACACCGTCAGCCCTATTTTTTATTTTTTTTTATTTTGAAACAGGGTCTCGAAGAGTTGCAAAGGGCCTCACTAAGTAGCTGAGGCTGAGGCTGTCTGAGAACCATGATCCTCCTGTCTCAGCCTCCCAAATGCTGGGATTACAAGCGTGTACCACCACGTTCAGCTGACTAATTCTTATGGGCTAAAATAAAATCAATTATTTTACAGATGTTTGCATTTTAAATGTTTGATGGTATAAATTATTGTGACAGTCTTATAGCTCTTCTTTTTTTTAATTTATAGAGAGTTTATTACAGACTCGAGTCCGTTCTCTCGGTTCAACAGAAACAGCTGTGAAATCCTCAGAATGATATTACAATTTAAACATCTATTACCAGGAAGCCAATGGTAGTTGTCTTAGCCTGAAGAAAACAAAGTGTGTTATTCTTTAATGACAATTTTGAAATTTCCAACAAACTAAAATCTTTAAAAATTTAAGCCACATGAACTAATATGTAATAAGAATAAACTTTTTATACATAGAAAAAACAACAAAAGATTAAGTTCAAGTTAGCCTTGTGAAGTGAGACAAAGCATACTCTCTATGATTATTTAAATGTCTGACACCCTGCCCTGAAGTTTGTTCTTTCTTTCTTTCTTTCTTTCTTTCTTTCTTTCTTTCTCTCTTTCTTTCTTTTAATTGGTGCATTGTAGTCATATATCATTCACATTGGAGTACTCGACTTTAGAGGATATAGAAGCAAACATCATCCAATTAGCCCTCATCCAGTCCCCATCACATTCCCTCCCCCTCCCTTGATCCCATGCTTGTTTGGTGATTAACTTTGATACATTTGTTTATGTACCTCCTGCGTTTTAAAGAGGCTCCATCCTCCACTATTCCATACCCTCTGATTGGTCACATTAGTTGCTTCACAATAGGGCCCTTTCTATAGTTCAACCTCTTCCTGTTGATTAGGGGAAGCATCTGATTTATATTTTCTGCGATATTTCTCTCTGTGCATGCCGCGTTGCAAGTACCGATCCCACTCTGGACAGCCCCAGTAGTGGCCTGGCTACCCGGTAAACTGATCCAGACCTTGCTGGCACAAGCAGCGGCCTTGCCTCATAGGAGGCCCCAGTTCTGGTCTCGCTGGCCCCGACACCAGCCTGACCCCTCAGCTAGCTCTGATCCCGGCCTCGGAGGCCACAGTAGTGGCCTTGCCTCACGGCAGGCTCCGATCCTGGCCTCGCTGGCCCCAGCACTGGCCTAACCCCTCGGCAGTCTCCGATCCCAGCCTCGGAGGCCCCGGCCCCTGCCTTGCCTCATAGCAGGCTCCGATGATGGCCTCGCTGGCCCCAGCCCCGGTCTAACCCCTCGGCAGGCTCTGATCCGGCCTCGGAGGCCTCAGCACCGGCCTTGCCTCACAGCAGGCTCCAATGCCGGCCATTGGCCCCGGCACCAGCCTAACCCCTCGGCAGGCTCTTATCCCGGCCTCGGAGGACCCAGCACCGGCCCTGCCTCACAGCAGGCTCTGATGCTGGCTGCTCGCCCCAGCATCGGCCTAACCCCTTGGCAGGCTCCGATCCCAGCCTCGGAGGCCCCAGTAGCGGCCTTGCTTCACGGCAGGCTTCGATACCGGCCATTGGATCTGGCACTGGCCTAACCCCTTGGCTGGCTCTTATCCTGGCCTCGGAGGCCCCAGTAGTGGCCTTGCCTCACAGCAGGCTCCGATGCCGACCATTGGCTCCTGCACCGGCCTAACCCCTCGGCTGGCTCTTATCCTGGCCTCGGAGGCCCCAGCACCGGCCCTGCCTCACAGCAGGCTCTGATGCTGGCCTCGCTGGCCCTGGCACCAGCCTAACCCCTCGGCAGGCTCTTATCCTGGCCTCGGAGGCCTCAGTAGCGGCCTTGCCTCACGGCAGGCTCCGATGCCAGCCTTGCAGGCCCCAGCACTGGCCTAACCCCTTTGCAGGCTCTGATCCCGGCCTCGGAGGCCCCGGCACCGGCCTTGCCTCACAGCAGGCTCTAATGCCAGCCATTGGCCCCGGCACCAGCCTAACCCCTCGGCAGGCTCCGATCCCGGCCTCGGAGGCCCCAGTAGTGACCTTGCCTCACGGCAGGCTCCGATGCTGGCCATTGGCCCCGGCATTGGCCTAACCTCTCGGCAGGCTCTTATCCTGGCCTCGGAGGCATCAGTACCGGCCTTGCCTCACGGCAGGCTCCTCTGCTGGCAACTGGCCCTGGCATCGGCCTAACCCCTTTGCAGGCTCTGATCCCAGCCTCGGAGGCCCCAGTAGCGACCTTGCCTCACGGCAGGCTCCGATGTTGGCCACTGGCCCCAGTACCGGCCTAACCCCTCAGCAGGCTCCGATCACTGTCTCTGGGGTTGTTATTTCAAAGGTTCCAGGTATAATGTATCAGATCTCTGCCTCCCCTGAGTATTGGCCACTGCCATTACCACTGCCTCCACCATTTCAAATCCTTCCCAGGCTCTTTTTCCACTCTGAATGTTGTCCAGTGTTCCTAAGCATGTGAGACGGTAGCATTCGACATTTGCTGTAATTTCTCCAAAAAAATAAGGTTGGTAGGATCCGGTTTCTGCTTCTCCTGAATACAAGTCTCCACCTCCATCACGGAGACCGCTTTCAACACCACCTTTCTCCTTGGTCTCCGCTAGACTCTCTCCTTACAGGTGATGTCCAAGATTCTTAACAATATAGAGAAACAGCAGTCCTCCTTCACGGGGAATTTTTCCATAAGTTCCAGTGCATTTAGATAAGTTTTGTCTGCATCTCCAGTGTCCTGGCATCCACAACAGGTTTCTTAACTCCTCTCCGATATTTTTCTTTTTCTTTTTCTTTTCCTCTTCCTTTTTTTTTTTTTTTTTAAATAAGAGAAGACAGTATATGTGCTTTGAGGAGGTAGTGGGATCAGGCACTCAGTAGCACTGTGACCCAGTCGGTTTCCCCATGGGTCCAGAGTGCTCCGCACTACTCTGCCTGGGGCCCAGGGTCCCGTGACCCGGGCCTCGGCTGGCGTGGCCCGTGTGACCCCCGCCCGGGACCCAGGGTACTGTGCCCAGTTTCTCCAGGGGTCTGGCATGCCACATGCGGTTTGGCCCGGGGCCCAGAGTCCTGCGACCCGCCCCGGCTTGCGTGACCCGCACGACCCCCGCTCGGGACCCAGCGTCTGACTGTGCCCGGTTTCTCCAGGGGTCTGGCGTGCTACGTGCGTTCCAGCCTGGGGCCCAGAGTCTTGCGACTCGGGCCCCGGCTTGCGTGCCCCGCGGGACCCCCACCCAGGACCCAGGGTACTAGGCCCGGTTTCTCCAGGGGTCTGGCGTGCTACGCGCGGTTTGACCCGGGGCCCAGAGTCCTTATAGCTAATCTTAAGGAAATGGTCAGTGTGTGTGTGTGTGTGTGTGTGTGTGTGTGTGTGTGTGTTCTTGAATTTGTTGTTGGTCTTTCAGTACTGGGAATTGAACCCTGTATTGAACCCTCTCACATGCTAGGCAAGTACTATACCACTGAGCCATATCCCAGCAATTTTTAATTTTATTTTGAAACTAGGCTCAGTAAGTTGCCCCATCTGGCCTCAAACTTGTGATTCTCCTGCTTCAGCCTCCCGAGAAGGTGGTATTTCAGGCATAAGGCATCACATATAGCTGTTCTTGGGTGTTTTGTTTTGTGGTACTAGAGACTGAACCCAAGGGCATTCTACCTCCAAGAACCCAACTATTTTTTTTTTTTTTGAAGCAGGATCTAAATTACTGTGCTGACCTCAAACCTGTGATTCCCCTATCTCAGCCTCCCAAATACTGGAATTTTGTTCATTTTTTTATGAATAGAGGAATAAAGTGAGCATGATATAATGACGTGCGCACGCGTGTGTGTGTGTGTGTGTGTGTGTGTGTGTGTGTGTGTTACTAAGGACTGAACCCAGGGGTGTTCACCCCCAGACCTATTTTATTTTTTATGTGCTTTTAATTGGTGCATTATAGTCTCACATCATAATGTAAATCATGTTGACAGTGACATACATGCACACAGCACTTGGTGCTCCTGCACCCCATCCTGGCTGCCTCCCCATCTCCTCCTTTCTCCATATAGAGTACTGAGATTGACAGTGGTATTTTCACATATGTCCATGTAGCCGATGGTATTAATTCCTTGGATGAACTTCAATATTCCCCTCCCCTTCCCTTAGACCACCTCCCTGGTAACAGTGAGGTTTCTCCTCCATCATCTGGTGTCGGGGCCCACTCGGCTGGACCGAGATGGCACCCAGGTTTGTTGCCAGCGTGGACTCAAGATGGCGCCTAGGCTTGCAGCCAAGTCATGAGACTCACAAGATGGACGTCTCCTTGAGCATGCGCAGTGTGCCATGCTACGTGCCTGCAGAATGATCAGTGACACAAAGCCTCGTGCTACCACCAGCCTGCATATGAGAGAGTCAGAAATGTGCATGCCCTAGCTGTGGGAAACTTGGGGTTGGTAGGGAATAGAGGGAGGGATTATGATGCTGATATATATTGTGCTTGCTGTACGCAGTGACAGACATATTAGAGACATATTAGAGACATATTGAGACATATTAGAAGAAGAATTAAGGATCCATTAAAGAAGAATTCATATTTCAGCTGAAGAGGTGTCTGTGTCGTTCTCTAAGTCCCTGCGGGTCGGAGTCTTAGGGGACGATAATCTGGAGTCCCAGTAGTATCCCAGTCACTTCCTAGCTTCCGCATATGAGAGAAAACATATGACCCTTCACTTTGTGTGACTGGCTAATATCACTTAATGTAATGTTCTCCAAGTCTTTCCATTTTCTTGCAAGTGACATAATTTTGTTCTTTTTTTATTGCTAAGTAGGATTCCATTGTGTGGCTATCCCGTAATTTTGGAATCCATTCATCTGTGGATGGATACCTAGTTGGTTCCATAATTTGGCTACTGTGAATTGTGCTGCTGTGAACATGGGTGTGCATATGTTACTGTAGTTCTCTGATTTCAACCCCTTTGGACAGATCCCCAGGAGTGGTACGGATAGATCATATGGTGGATCCATTTTCAGTTTTCTGAGGACTCTCCACACTGATCTCCATAACAGCTGAACTAATTTGCAATCCCACCAACAGTGTAAAAGAGTTCTAATTTTGCCATGTCTTCCCAATACTTATTGTTTTGACATCTTGATGATTGCCATTCTTATTGGGGTTAAATGTAATCTCAATGTAGTTTTGATTTGCATCTCCCTGATTGCTAATGATGTTGAACATTTTTAATGTATTTATTGGCCATTTATATCTCTTTTGTGAAGTGTCTGTTCAATTGTCCATTTCTTGATTGGGTTATTTGTTTTTAGTGTAAAGTTTTAAAAATTCCTTGTATATTCTAGATATTAGTCCTCTATCAAAGGCATAACTGGCAAAGATCTTATCACATTCTATAGGCTTTTTCTTTAGACTCTTGCTAAGTTGCTGGGAATCTCACTAAGTCACTGACACTATCCTTGAACCTGAAATCCTCCTCTCTCAGCCTCCCAAGTACTAGGATTATAGATATGTATCACCATGCTAGGCTAATAAGTCTTGTATTTTTTTTTTTACAGTACTGAGGATGGAACCCAGGGGCATTCTATCTCCAAGCTACACCTGCAGCCCTATTTTTTATTCTTTATTTTGAAACACAGTCTCACTAAGTTGCAGAGGCCCTCACTAAGTATCTGAGGCTGTCAGAGAACCTAAATCCTCCTGTCTCAAACTCCCAAATAGTGGGATTATAAGCCTGCACCCCCAGGCCCGGCTAAGTCTTTTCTGTAAATCATCATTAAGTATGCATGGTTCATCATAAATGCTTTGCGCTTGGAATTTAGAAGAGAGCTAGATTCAGGTTTGGAGTTCATAAAAATTACTTTGGGAAGCCATTTTCCCTCTCTGAACCACCTATAAAATTTTGAATTTATTTATTATTTATTTACTTATTATTTTGTGGTACTGGAGACGCAAACCAGGGACTTCTACTTCCAGGCTATACCCCCAGATTTATCTTATTTATTTCTACTTGGAAACAGGGTCTCATCAAGTTGCTGAGAGCTTCACTAAATTGCTGAGGCTATGCCGGCCGTGGTGGCGCACGCTCGTAATCCCAGCATTCGGGAGGCTGAGACCGGAGGATCGCGGTTGGCGGACAGCCTCAGCTACTTAGTGAGGCCCTCTGCAACTCAGTGAGACCAGTTTCAAAATAAAGAATAAAAAATAGGACAGGGGCTGTAGCTCAGAGGTAGAATGCCCCTGGGTTCCATCCCCAGACCCGCAAAAAAAAAAAAAAAAAAAAAAAAAAAAAAAAAGTTGCTGAGGCTAGCTTTGAAACTCTGATCCTCCTATCTCAGCCTTTCAAGTACTGAGATGACAAACATGTGTGCCACATCCTGCTAAAATTTTGAATTTATAGTAAATGATCCATGAGGACCTTGCAACTCTCGTACCCTGATATTTTCTTGAGAGAAAGGTGGAGAAAATGGAAGATTTTTATATTGAGAGACATTTTTATGTTCTAAGGTCCAAAGGCTTGACTACTCATGTTGAGAATGGAGGCTAAGACAGGATGTTGCAGCTCAGTTACTCGCTCTGCTGTTGATGAACTGTCCTAGCACATCTTGGCCGGCTGTAGTTGTAATAGCCTAAGGATTTATCTGAAGGCACAACAAGTAACCCAGGAGATACCTTTACTTTGTCTTGCTTTTAATTTGGAAATATATGTTGCAGTTGTAGAGGAGGACACCGGGTGTGGTGGCACACACTTGTATTCCCCGTGCTTGGGAGGCTGACACAGGAGGATCGCACAGGTTTGAAGCCAGTCTCAGCTACTTAGTGAGGCTCTCAGCAACTTAGTGAGACCCTGTTTCCAAATAAGGAATAAAATAGGTCTGGGAGTATAGCCCAGAGGTAGAAAAACCCCTGGGTTCTACCCCCAACACCACACACACACACACCACACACACACACACGAATACACACACACACACATACACACACAAAAATTGTAGAGGAGGATAGTGGTATGGTAAATGAATTTGTTTAGGATTTGGAAGACCTGTCTTTATCATTTTTTTTATCTAGAAGAAATATTTCCACTTGGCATAATTTTTTTTTAAAGATTATGTATTCACTCTCACCCTCTCTATCCTTTCCCTTCTCTCAATCGTCTAGCACACATCTCCTAGGACTTATTATGTGTTGCTGCTTCTAGGTATATGATTTTGCCTACACAAATTCCCAGAGGAGCACACATTTGTATGGAATGACATAAAAAGTGACAAACTATTTTCATGACATTCTCCCCGCATGTGGAACGTTTATTGGTTGCAAAGAGTTATAAATATACCTCTGGTTATTTTTTTTTGTCTGTCTTTTATGAATACCGGAGAAAGAGCTGTTTTTAAAAAGCATCCCTTTAACATGTCTGGTGTTGGGAATGCTGCGGGGTCAGAGTCAAGTGTGGCTGCACATGTGCAGATCGCATTGTGAGGCGAGGGGCTCTTGCTACGCTTCCCATGACTTTCAGACTGGTGTTATTTTCTGTGACAAAGGAAGCCTTAAGGTTTCAATCAGCTGTTTGTCAGCAACAGCACACAAAGATGTTAGAATCTGTCTCAATTTGGGTGCGTTGTTTTGATCCGAGAAGTGAATGTGTTGTGTCCTGACCTCAGATACTCACGCATCTCCCATGGTAAGACTGAGAAATTAAAAACACAAGGTGTGCGCGTAATGTCCGAGTCTACCTAAAACGGGGCGAATTTGGGGAGACTCCCACTTGTGTGACTGATTAGCCTTAACTGTATATAGCCTGTAAATTTCTGAGAGCAAAACATTGATGGAGAGGAGGACAGTATATTGCGAAGACTCCGTATGTTGCTCATGGGTTGGATGTTGATACAGGAGGGAGGAATCCAAGATCAAGGCAAAGGAAATAGAGACTAGAGCTTGCAAAGTAAATTCTCAGGGGGAAATTTATAGCCTTTTATTACTACAAAAGCAGTACATATGGTAGCAAATTAGAAGATAAAGAAACATATTTATAAAATTAAAAAATACTCCTACCAATAAGATAAACACGGAAAGCTTGTAGTTTATATTCTTTCATATTCTTCATGAGTGTGTGCCTGTGTTTGCTAAATGAGACCATACTTACACTTACCTTTTCAGTTCAGTCCATAATCTCTGATTTTCTGTGTTAGGATGTCTTCAGTTTTTATTTCACGAAATAATTACATCAAATCAGATTTCCCAAGCCAGGCATGGTGGTGCATGCTTGTAATCCCAGTATTTGGGAGGCTGAGACAGAAGGATCACAGGTTTACAGACAGCCTCAACTACTTAGTGAGGGCATTACAACTCAGTGAGACCCTATTTCAAATAAAGAATAAAAATTAGGGCTGATATGCAGACTGGAGGTAATATGCCCATAGGTTCAATCTCCAGTACCGCAAGAAAAAATTTCAAATTTCGCAGTGACCCCAAAATGTTCTTAACAAGATCTTATCCAACACCCCTCTGGCATCTGATTGTATCCCTTATGTCTTAATTTAGATCTAGCACAGACTACAACGGAATGAAGAGACCAAACCGCTTGACCTGCAGACTGTCATACTTTCTGAGGGTAACTGGATGTTTCCTTGGGGTGTTGTGTAGCCTGTTGCTCTACCTCTTATGCCTTTTCTAACTTGGAGGTTGAGTTTTGATTTGAAGGTGTGTAGGGGGAGACAAGAGGTGTCTGAAGATCATAAAGATCAAGAAATTGACTGCTATTGAAAATGGTGCACAAGAGTATATCAAGGGCTAAGAATCAAGGGAGAAAGAACACACTAAAGGATCCATGGCAGTTGGGGCTAAAAGATATTGTTATAGTTATGTGAAAAGAATTCCTTACGGAGTCCCAAGACACCCCTGTGAGACACTGCCTAGGAGCCAACTTCCTGCCTGAGCAAACGAAGGCTAAGAATCATTACAATTTGGGCATAAGTATAAAAGTGATCCCGACTATATCCATAGGCTGGTAACATTTGGATTACACCTGGAAAGATTTTCAAGACATATAGCCATAAAGGTAAGGCATGCCGTAGTATAGGGATATATAAAGTAGCAGATGAGGTCTCCTTTTCCCCAGCCTCACTACCTCCCTCTCCATGCTGTTCTTTTAATAGTCATAACTGTGATTTTTAAAATATAGTTACATATGTATATCTTATTTGTGTCAAATTCAGACATCCTCCATTGGCTTCTAGGTACAAATCAGGAATTCTGAACCCAAGCAATTTCTCGTCTCTCCTGCTTAATTCCTATTTTTATTACATTAGTATTTGTATTATGAGCTTCTTAAAACATAATTTAGCCTTCTGCCCCTTGCTTTTAGGCTGATGGGGATAATTATAAACCTATGTGAAAGGCCAGGTATGGTGGCACATGCCTATAATTCCAGAGACTCAAGAGGAAGCAGGAGGATGGAAAGCTCCAGGCCAGCCTGGGCAATTTATCTCAAAATTAAAAAAATAAAATAAAAAGGGCTGTGAATGTAGCTTAGTGGTAGAATGCCCCTAGGTTCAATCCCAAGTACAAAAAAGAAAGAAAGAAAGAAAGAAAGAAAGAAAGAAAGAAAGAAAGAAAGAAAGAAAGAGAGGACACATTTATACAATTATATTACATGACTATAAATCTCTCTAGAAATAAATGGTGATTGAACTTCCATTGGAAGAGAATATAATCCCTCAGTCAAGAATGGCCCATGCACTCCTGTCTAGAGGAAGGCCTCTACTTTTAATTTTTTTTCACTTCTGTAAATCTTACTGAGTCAAACCGGGCAGGAGAAGCTTCTTGCATTTCACATTTTCGTCTGCCCGATCGTTTCTGGGATTTTGTTGTGCTCCTTCATGAGAAATGTTTTTCTTACTGCATGAGTGGTTACCAAACTTACAGAATCCTTGCGTGTCTTCAAGTTCCTTCTTTAACCCTCATACTTGATTGAAATTTGGATATAAAAAAAAACTAGGTTCCAAATAGTTTCCCCTCGCAACTGTGGAGTTGCGAGGGGAACAGCTCCACTGCTTCCTGTGGCTCTAGATGCAGACTTACCCTGGTCTCCTCCACCACCCGCAGAGGCAGGAGGGCTTCTCTGGGGTGAAGGGCTTCAGGTGATCCACAGCTGGCTGGCGCCCCTGAGCCATTGAGGGGCCCACACTTAACTTAAACTCGGAGTTGCTCTTCTTGGCTCCCTGTACCCTCAACAGTGGCCCTCCCAGGCACATTTCCTATGTTTTTAAAAAGGCAAACATTGCCTCATTTGTTTCTCTATTTATAACTAGAGAAAAAGCCATATCCACTTAGCTATCTCAAATGCAATGGTTTTGTTTTGTTTTGTTTTTTGCAGTACTGGGGATGGGACCCAGGGGCATTTTACCTCCAAGCTTCACCCCCAGCTCTAATTTTTATTCTTTATTTTGAAACAGGGTCTCACTGAGTTGCAAAGGGCCTCTCTAGGTAGCTGAGGCTGTCCTCTAACCACAGTAATCCTGTCTCAGCCTCCCGAATGCTGGGATTACAAGTGTGGGCCACCACGCCCAGGTTCAAATGCAATTTTTATTTCTTTTTTTCTTTTTTCTTTTTCTTTTTGCGGGTCTGGGGAGGGAACCCAGAGGCATTTGACCTCCGAGCTACATTCCCTGCCCATTTTTTTTGTATTCTTTATTTTGAAACAGGGTCTCACTGAGTTGTGGAGGGCCTCACTAAGTAGCTGAGGCTGTCCGCCAACCGCAATCCTCTGGTCTCAGCTTCCCAAATGCTGGGATTACAAGCGTGCACCACCATACTGGCTTCAAATGCAATTTTAAATCTTAGTCTAATCTGTACATTTGGAGCTATAATTATCTGGGAAACTCCCTTGGAAAGGTCACCTTTACCTCAGGAGTCTGAGTTCCTGCCTAACTTCCCCACTTACTTGAGGCTTTTATTTTTTATTTTTAACATACTTTTATTGGTGCATTGTAAACATATAACATAATAAAGGTCAGAGTGATGGGGACACACCCACACAAAGCACTTGGTGAGCTTTCCTGGAGATCCTACCCCATTCCCTCCTCTTCCTGGTGCACATGCATGATACTGAGATTGGCACTCATGACTTCAGACACGTACATAGTATCACTTGAAGTGTTTCCTTCAAGTCTCCAAATCCTTTTCTATTGATTAGAATCCTTTGAGTTTTCTGGCTTATTGATGACTTTTAGTATGTGTTTTACTGTTGCAGTGACTTAAAACCAATCCACCTTTATCATTTCTTTCTTTTTTTATATATATTTTATTTGGAAACAGGGTCTCACTAGGTTGCTGAAAGCCTCACTAAGTAGCTGAGGCTGGCTTCGAACCCGTGCGATCCTCCTGTCTCAGCCTCCCAAGCGCGGGGATTACAAGCGTGCGCCACCACGCCCGGCTCACCTTTATCATTTCTAAGGGGCCTTTGGAGAGGGGGCGGGGCGGGCCGATGTGAGCAAACTGCATGGCGTCATTAACTGCAAAGTGTGAAACTATGTGAATTATCACTTTGAATCTCACTGTGATGCATAAGTGTATTGCACAAATAACCTTTTTTAAAGTGCAAAACAATATGTACACAGACGCAGATAATAGGGTGTTCATGTGACTATGACTTAACACTGGATATCCTGGGTAATAAGGAAATGCTTATTTATTTATTCTAATTTTTTTACAATAAGCATGTTTTGCCCTTGTAATTATAAAGAAAACACATTGTAGGTATGTTGGTGAACAACTGCGTGTTTTTAACAGAAATATCTGGGAGCCGTGGCATGCCTGTAATTCCAGTACTTGAGAGACTAAGAAAGGAGGATCACAGGTCTGAGTCCTGCCTTGGTAACTTAGTGAAACCCTCAGCAACTTAACAAGAACCTGTTTCAAATTTTAAAAACATATATGTAAAGGACTAGGGATGTAGTTCAAAGGTAGACTATCCTAGGTTCAATCCTCAATATCTAAAAAAATATATATGTGTGTGTATGTATTTATATTCTGTATTTTATGTAAATATATTTATGTATATACATATATACATGAAAGAAATGATGGCTTCATTGTGTGCAGATATAAAGCATGTATGTAAATCTAAGCAGAAATGGATGTTTTTAGCTGGTTTTGTAACTATTCTTCTCCTCTATCATGAAGTGCAATGCAAACCATTCACATGGACACTAATTTTATTTGGGATTCTCGGCAAAATTAAATCGAGACTATGAAATATTTACTAAGCCTTTGCTATGGGCAGTGCTGGGCAGTGTAACTTAAGGGGGCTGCCCAGCCCAGGGTGGACCTCAAGAGGGAACAGTAGCGAAAGGCCGGCTCCAAGTTGAATCCACCCAACGAGGGCCAGTGTGCTTTGTACTAGAGGGTCCCCTAGAGACCGGCTGAGCTCTGGGCCTCCTTCCAGGTGTTCTAATCCCTGGAACTATAAATGTCATGTCACCCATTTAATCAGATTCTGAAAGGGCTTCTTGGCAGGAAAATATGGGAACTACCGTGGCAGATCAACTACAAAGACAAACCAGTTTATTGGTTCAGCCTTCAGAAGAAACACTAGATGAAACTAAAATTTGCTGTAAGAAAAATGTGATAAATCTAGTATTACTTAAAAGCTTCTAAAGCAATGGCAAATAATGATAATAATACGTTGCATACCTCTTCCACGTGCACAACTTCTGCCTTGTGACTTCAAAGAAGTCTCCTCAGGTCCAGGGGGAGACGCGCAGCTCTGCCGAGGAGATATTTATGGGGCCGTTATGGCGCCTCGGATGCTCCTATTATACTCACCATTTGACTCTCCAGATTTCCAGGCCCATAGAAAACAGAAGACTTGAGGCATTCTAAAAGAAAGGTTGCTTTTCCCTATAAGACAAATGACCGGGTTCCCATTGCTGGCATGGATTCTGAACTCTCACCATTAATTCTACTCATCTTGTGTCTCATCCATGGGCAGAACTAGAAAAGTCCTTCAAGAGGGATTAGGTACAGAGATGAGCCGGTAGTTATGTTGCTAATTTAATGAATGTGAAAGCATATCGTGTGGGGCTTACACAATGGAGTTTAGGAGTAAGTGAGATCTGATAATCTTCTGTAGAGGGAGAAGGTTGTGTCTTCAGTCCTGAGTAAGGCCTGACGGCATCACAGCATTCATTTACCCCTTTCCACCCACTTACCCTCCCTGGCCCCAACCCTGCAACCATACAAAAGCCAGATGCAGTGCCAGAAGCAGCCAAGTCTCCTCCATCACCCAGTTTGAGCATGGCGTCCGTGAATTTAGTGGAATTTTATTACAAAGAAATGCATGCAGGAACTTCCTTTCCCATATTCTATATTCCCTGTGTTCTTTTCCCACCTTAAAATGAGGTCATATAATTAGGGAAAATGTTTCCCCTTCAAAGATTTTTGTAGCCTATTTTGTGTATCATAGGAGAAAAACATGAGTAATGTTTTCTTTAGGATATGACTATATGAAATCAGATATGGTGGCACATGTGTCTATAATCCCAGCAACTCAGGAGGCTCAGGCAACAGGATTGCAAGTTCAAGGTCAGCCTGGGCAATTTAGCAAGACCCTGCCTCACAAAAGAATAAAAAAGAAGGTAGGGGCCAGGCATAGTGATGCATACTTGTAATCCCAGTACTTTAAGAGACTGAGACAGGAAGATCACAGGTTCGCAGCCAGCCTAGCAACTTAGTGAGGCCATCTGCAACTTAGTGAGACCCTGTTTCATAATAAAAAAATAAAATAAAATAAAATAAGGGGGTCTAGCTCAGAGGTAGAATGAACCCTGGGTTCAATCCCCACCACCACCACCAAAAAAAAAAAAGATATAGTTGTAAGATATACTTACATATACATACTTCTATTGAAGACTTCAGTTTTTCTTTTGTTATATGAGTTGTTATTTTCTTTATTTAATATTTTATTTTTATAGCAGTATCAAATATTATTAGATCATTTAATTCTTACATATGCTAAAAATATGGGCCATTTCTTATAAAATCATATTGTTATTACATACCCAACAAAATTATTGATATTTCCCAAATCCCAAACTTAGGCAATGTTTGAATTTCTATGATTATTAAAAAAATATATATTAGCTGGGCATGGTGGTGCACACTTGGAATCCCAGCATTTGGGAGGCCGAGACTAGAGAATTGAGGTTTGCAGACAGCCTTAGCTATTTAGTGAGGCCCTCCACAACTTAGTGAGACCCTGTTTCAAAGTAAAAAACAAAATAAAGAATAAAAAATAGGTTAGGGGGTGTGACTGGGAGGTCGAATGCCCATGGGCTCCATCCCCAGACCCGCAAAAAAAAAAAAAAAAATACACACACACACACACACACACACACACACACATATTACAAATCATTGTGTAATTCAAAGTTCACACATTGTTTGGTTGTTATAGCTCTTAAGTATCTTAAAATTGTCTTCTCTCTTCTTGCCATTGACTTGTTAAAGATATTAGCTCAATTGTCTGGTAGTCTATCTTACCAGATTTAGAATAGAGGCACAAATTTATGAACCTGGTTTATTTATTTATTTATTTTGGTACTGGATGCTGAACCCAGGGGACATTCTACCTCTGAGCTACACCCCAGCCCTTTCTATTTTTTTATTTTGGGACAGGTTCTTGCTAAGTTGCTGAGGCTGTCCTTGAAACTATGATTCTCCTGTCTCAGCCTCCCAAGTTGGGGTTACAGATGTGTAACCACCACGCCAGGCTTCCAACCCACACATCTTAGGAGAAATCCTTTGAAGCAGGTAGAACCTTAAAAAAGGAACCAAGACTTTGAGTGATAAGCCTAAGAAAATCTGAGACAGAATCCTCATCTCTAATTTGTTATCTAGTTATCTTTATACTAAATCTTTTTGACTCCGTGTATGTTTGTCAAAGGGTAAGTATGATAGGATGCCATAAATATATGTGGTTTCCAAAAAAATGGACTTGGCTATTTAATTTTGCAAAACTTTGTTAATAAAATGTATTCAATATCCCACAAAGACAAGGTTGAGTCTGTCTTATTCCCCGTATTATTCCTAGTGTAGCAGTCTCAGACACTAGATGCTTGGAAGAGCCTGGCATCGTTTAATACTCAAAGAATGTTGAATGAATGAATGGATAAATGAGTGTGTATTATATTTCACCAAAGTGTGACAAAGCCCTGAGCTTGAATAGCACCTCACCCTTAACAGATCTCCTGTGTATAGCCTCCCATTTGATCATGCAACAAGCACAGAAGACAAATATTATAATCCCCACTTAACAGACAAGGAAACAAGATGGAAATCATTACTCACGCATGTGTTAGGCATAAATAGCAGTGAGACTGGGTCCCGGGGTGTTTGCATTTCATCAGCTGTCTTAATTCTTTACACAACTCGCCCACTCTGTTAGGGCAGACGTGCTTGATACTTTACAACTTGCAAAGCCTCTTAGATCATTTGGTCTCTGCAAGTAACCATTCAGTGTAGGAGTGATCGTCCCAACTTCAGAGATGAAGAAACTAGGCTCAAACCATATGACTCTTAAGATGAAAAGACAAGCTGGCCCTAGATTTTTCTGATTTTAAATATACGTCTGTCCCCTGCCTCCTTCCACCGTGCAGACACAGGTCCTTTGTCTTTCCCCCTCCCCAAGTAAATTCATGTCTGTCCAGTTAGCCGTGGCCTGTTGCAGACACGTTCGTGTATTACACCTTCCTTCCCCTTCTACCTCTCCAGCCAGTTTCCTCTCGTGGCCTGGCTACCATCCTTGATGTGGGAGTGGCTTTCCCCTTCATATGTCTAATTCCATCTTGGTGAGTAGAGGAAGACCAGCAGAGCTACTGACTGGCTGAGCATTTAACTGGTCAGTATTTCGGAGGTCCCTTGCTTCCAAAGAGAATGAAGAAATGGATGATCTAGGGAATTTTGGTTTTTTGCCTGACATAAATTATTATGGGTCTAAGATGAGTAGCTGCCCGAGGGGCTGCTATAAAATAATTTATATTTCTAAAACCAAGCAAGGAAAAAAAATACCTTAGCTGGATGTGGTGGCGCACACCTATAATCCCAGTACTTGGGAGCCTGAGACAAAAGGATTGTAGATCCGAGGCCAGTCTCAGCAATTTAGTGAGATCTTGTTTTAAAATAAAAAATAAAAAGGGCTGTGGCATAGCTTAGAAGTAGGATGACCCTGGGGTCAATATCTAGGACAAGGAAAAGTAAGAAAAGGAGAGAAAGAAAGAGAAAGAGAGGGAAAGAGAAAGGGAGGGAAGGAAAAAGGGAGAGAGGGAGGTAGGAAGGGAAACCCAGCATTAGTAAATGGTTGAGGAAGCAACAATTGCTTACATGTTAAGAGGATAGATAAAAACCTGGCCATTTGAGGAAGACATTCATCACTTTGGATATATATATATATATATATATATATATATATATATATATATATATATATATATTCACATATGCATACACACCACACCCTTAAATTTTTTCCTTACAATAAAACAAACTATTCATCAGCTATTTAATTTTTCTGGATTAATTTTTAAAGCGATTCTTTCTAAAGGAGTTGGCTACATGAACTTCTTCAATTTGATCTTAAATTCAGGTCTCAGTGATGTAAGAGTTTAGGGTACCCACCCTCACTGCACCTTTGGAAAATTACTTTGAAACCTTGGAAGGTTTGCATTGAAGGGAGAATTGGAGGGTGGGAGAATTTTTATTATGCACAATCTTTTATGGGTTGTGGCCAGATATTTTCAATGTGCTATTATCCTGAGTTTTATGGAGTTCTTGGACCCTGTGGATATAAACATCTGGGAATAAATGGCTGAATGCAAGCAAAGCTATATGCTATTTTGCTCAGGAAGAAATACATTTGTGTTGCATTTAAAATATAATGAATTATCCACAAGGGAAGTAATAATTTAATAAGTATACTAACTACACATAAGCCAAACAAAAGAAATTTTTGAAAAGCCTTTCTATTGACTTGATACAAATGCTTCATCTGGGTTTTATCTACTTGCATATGATCAGATCACACAGATTCTTGTCTTCATAAATGACCATGTCCATCACTGGAGCCCTGGCGGGGGAGAAAATTAGTGAATGAAGGAAAAGATTCTGCCACTTACATACCTTCAGGGGTTAAGCTGAAATGGGAAATGAAATGAGATTCCATAGCACTCACTTTTAGAGGAGAGAAAAATCAATATGTCTATAATGAATTCCTGTTTTGAAAGTCTTCTTAATTTTAGTCTTTCTCAGACCATAGTACTATGATTAAATAACTCTAAAAATGTGCTCTTTGAACTGAGACTTTTTCTTGTTTTAGCTTCCCCTTTTCTCTTTCTCTCCTTCTCTCTTCCTTTCTTTCTTCCTTCTTTCCTACAGCTCCTTTGTGGGAAGGGCTGATGACACTTCTCAGTGTACAGGGATTAAGAATACCATCTCCGATGTCATTGCTGAGCCGTGACAAATATTGTACAGGGGTAGGTTCCCACTGTGTTCCGATAGTCATTTCTACACCCATATTAATTTGAATGTGGACAGTGATTCTTTCTCAGGTCTTCAAGGCAGCATAATCCCTCTGACCACAGCTTTGCCAGATGTCCAAGGAATGAATAGTGCTCGTGTTTGCACTTTGCCTGGGCTAGGCTCTCTGTGAGCTCTTAAGGACGAAGATGGAGGAAAGAGCTGCTCTTATCTTTAGGGGCTGCAGCTCTAACAGGGGCCCATAATCAAATAATAGATCCCAGGGTAACAGAAGCTCAGATTCTTATGGGAGCATTGAGCCTGGGTTATATCCAGCTTCGATTTTGTTCTTCCAGTTGAAATTGATCCAAGCTGGGGAAAGCAAGCAGTGATAGAAGAGAAAAGAGGGAGAGGGGGAGAGAGAAGAAAAGAGGACAAGAACACATGTGCATGTTCAAAACCCTAATAGGATTGGGTGAGAGCCATTGAATACCTGGCCCACTGCAATGGTAAAGTCTGCTTTCGCCATCAGGAGTGGGGTTTGGCATCTGGAAGTGATTTCACTCTGTGATTACCTTTGGACTGCAATGCTTGTTGGTTCTTTACTAACAAGCAAGCAGAGACCCAGAGCAAGCCTTTCATGCTAACAAGCAAACAAGCCGTCGGTGTGCAGATTTCAAAACCAGAGGCAGGAGGAGGATGTGAAGTGGGTCAAAATGCTGCAGCTTCTCTGGGGGAAAGAAATTAGGAGAGAAAGGAAAAGGTGGCTGTGTCCTCCTAAGCCCCTTTCAAAGCAGACGCAGAGTCAACAATTATTTCCTACATGGCATGTCTGCCCAGGTATTTGTAAGCTTTGGGACTGCCACTAACATGGCCGCAGGCAAGTAGTAAGAGATTCTCAGATCTATTCAACTCCAAAATGTAACACGGATAAGCAATATGTCAGCCATCATCTCTCTAAAACACGTGGTACCTCCATTCCCATTGAGATGACCTAAGGCCGTATTCCTCTTCTGTATGCAGATTCCCTTGAAATCACTAAAAAGTGTCCAGGTAGCCCCAGGTGTTCATATTCACAAAACACCCAGTCAAAATGTGGCTAAGGGTTAGAGAGGTGAAGTGTGAAAGATCAATTTTGTTTCTTTTGTAACGTTTAATTCTCTGAAAACTTTCTTGATAATGGGTTCTAATTCTACGATGTCTTACTTTGATGGAAGCCAACTACCAGTAATGGATCTCCACAAACTGTATCTATAACACACTCATTGGTGTCATTAAAAACTGTCCATGAGTTTTTAGCATAGACCAAATTTTAAGAATCCTATGGGGAGCCAATGTAGGCTTTAAGAGCAGAAGGTTTGAAAGGAAATACAGAAAATTAAAGGCGAGAAATGGAGTAATAGTGATAAGAATAGGCAGCGAGGTGTCTTTCGCACATGCAGTGTGCCAGGCGTTATGCTAGGTCTTCATATATGTACTTGCTGGTATTTAATCCCACTCTACACCCAGTGATATGAATTCTATTATTACCAACAGTATACAGATGAGGAAAGGAGCTTTAGGGAAGCTGCTGTCCAGAGATGCACATCTCGTAAAAGGCAGAGCCAGAGATAAAAATCAGGGTGCATAGGAGAATGTGGAGAAAATATGCTGGGTTTATGTTCTAGTGTCTTTCTCTCTTTCCCATAAGCTACAGTGTGACCCAACTTTCCCCAGCACATGCGTACGAAGTGCATGCCTGTGCTCCATGTGTGTGACTAGGTCAGTGTTTAATGTAGAAAGATGGCGGCTATCAGACAATTATGTGTAGCCACAGACTGTTCAGAGAGGAGGCAGAGGTCTACCAGGGTGATGTGATTATTATCTCACTGCCCATGTTCCTGTGGGCACTGAATAACAAGGCCAGATACACACTTCCAACAACCCCCACCTGCAGGCATTCATGGCCTGGAAAAGCCTTTCCTGTTGAGTGTGGGATGGACCTAGTGCTTTGTTTCTGGTTACTTAGAACGGGGCAAAATCAGTGGGGTGTCACTCCTGAGATTAGGATGCATAAAGACTGCTTTGTTCCAGACAAAGCCAGCTGCCATGCTGGGAAGAGCCCTATGGGGAGCGCCACTTGGCAATGAGAACTTCAGACCTAGAAACAGCCAGAAAAGTCCGTTTGGACCCTCCCTTGGTTGTGACTGAGATGACCTGCAGTCCTTGCTGGTGCCTGGGCTGGAACTTCATGAGAGACTTTAAGTTGTGGACACCTAGCTAAGCTGTACCAGGATTTCTGATAATCAGAAATTAATACACTATCCATTCTTTTTTTTTTCTTTAAGAAAACCAACTTTCAGGGTAGGTTTCTTTTTAAATTTTTATTGATTCATTTTTTCAATAAAAAAATTGATTGAACTAAGGGGCATTCTACCTCTGAGCTACACCCCCAGCCCTACTTTTTATTCTTTATTTTGAAACAGGGTCTGAGTTGCAGAGGGCCCCACTATGTAAGCTGAGGCTTACTATTATACTTCTCTTCTTCTTCTTCTTCTTCTTCTTCTTCTTCTTCTTCTTCTTCTTCTTCTTCTTCTTCTTCTTCTTCTTCTCCTCCTCCTCCTCCTCCTCCTCCTCCTCCTCCTCCTCCTCCTCCTCCTCCTCCTCCTTTCTCTTCTTCTTCTTTGTACCAGGGATTGAATTTAGAGTCCTTCTACCTATGTCCTCAGCCCTTTTTGTTTTAAAATAGGGTCTTGCTAAGTTGCTGAATCTGGCCTCAAGCCTGGGATCCTCCTGTCTCAGCCTCCCAAGTATTGGAATAATAGATGTGCTCCATTGTTACACTTCTTTATGGTGAAAGGAACAGATTACAGCTTGCCCTCCATGGGTAACTTCAGGGAGAGCTGACCCTAGTCCAGGAAGCAGGCAAAAATGTATCTTCTTCACACCATCTCGTCACCCGGCCAGCCTCTCCCGGGCCAGGTTGCAGCTTGAGGAGCAAGCCACTCTGTCTTTGCAAATTGATGGATTTCTTGGCTTTCTCCTACTCTGCTCATCAGATTGTGATTAATTATGTCAACTGGCCCAGGGGAGAGTGAAAGGCAATTAAACTGAGCTTGAGAAAAAGAACCAAGACTGAAGTGAAAACATTGGCTAAACAGAGAGTGAGAAACAGGACAGACCCCATCCTGCCCCCGGGTGCAATGGGCCGACACAGCCGCAATCTTAGGAGTGTGAGGTATCTGTGGAGCCGGCAGCCACATGGCTCCAACGTGACGCAGGAACAACTCAGCAACACGACCCACCAACCGACGAGTAACTGAAAGAATTAAAAATTTTTATTTGGTGTCTCAAAGTAACATCCGAATGAAGAATCTATTCTAAATGCATAGCCAAACATCTTTACAATCGCTTCTAATTCCAGCCACTTTCAGAATCCTCTACACTACAGAGCCAGGCGTGGTAGCGCACGGGCGCTTGTAATCCCAGAACTTGGGAGGCTAAGACAGGACTGCAGGTTTGCAGTCAGCCTCAGCTACTTAGTGAGGCCTTCCACAACTTAGTGAGACCCTGTTTCTAAATAAAAAATAAAATAGGACTGTGGGGTGGGTGCCCTTGGATTCAACCCTCAGTATAACAAAAAAGAAAATTCCTCTCAGACCCCAATTTCAGACTCTCTTAAACCTAGCTTCTTACCCTGCCACCCCTCCTTGGCTTTCCTGTTCTATTTCTTTCCTTCTTTCTTTCTTTCTCTCTTACTTTTTGCTTTCTCTCTTTTAGTATTCGTTTTATTGGTGCATTGTAGCCATACATTTTAATGGGGTACAAGATGGTAGCGGCATACATGCACACGTCATTCATTTAACCCTTTCCCAATTCCCTCCCCGTTCCCTCCCTCCTCGCTCCTTCTCATGCTTGGCTTATTGATTGACTTGATATGTTTATGAAGTACATCATGAACATTAGGGAATTTCCCTCTTATCCCCTCCCATCTTCCTCCGTTGGGTCAACTTATTGCTCAAATATCGTTTCTCCTTCTTTGTATAAAGTTCTTCCTATGACCCATTTTCTCCCCTAGCTTCCACATATTAGGGGAAACATCCAATTTCTTCTATTTTGTGACTGACTAATCTCTCTTAGCATATTGTTCTCCATTTCCATCTATTTCCCTGAAAATGACATAATTTTGTTCTTCTTTATGGATGAGTAAAATTCCATTATGCATATAGCCCATAGTTTTGTAATCTATTCATCTGATGATGGACATCTTGGCTGGTTCCATAGTTTGGCAATTGTGAACTGTGTAGCTATGAACATAGATATGCATGCATTAGCTTGGTTGTTTGGTTTCCATTCTCTTGGGTAGATACCCAGAAGTGGTATTGCTGGATCATATGGTAGGTTCATTCCCATTCTTCTGAGGATCCTCCATACTGTTTTCCAAAGTGGTTGCACTCACTAATTTGCAAACCCACCAACAATATATTAGAGTTCCCACTTCTCCACATCTTTGCCAGCGTTTGTTGTTTGTGTTTTTTGTTTTGTTTTGTTTTTGTTTGTTTGGCTTTGGTGGTACTGGGGTTCCTGGAAACCCTTCTACCTCCGGGCTACACTCCCAGACACTTATTTTTTATATATTTTTAAAATTTGGAAACAGGGTCTCTTAAGCAAGCAAGGCTGGCTTCGAACCTGTACGATCCTCCTGTCTCTTCCTCCCAAGCACGGGGATTAGCGTGCGCCACCACGTTTAGCTGTTGTTTGTGTTTTTAATGATTGAAGTTCTAATTTGAGTTAGGTAAAATCTCAGGGTAGTTTTGATTTGCATCTCTCTGATTGCTAATGATGATTTTCCATACATTTATTGGCCATTTGAATTTTTTCTTTTGTGAAGAAATGTTTAGTTCATTTGTCCGTTTTTTGATTGGATTATTTGTATAGAAGACTCAAACAAATCCTCACACTTACAGCCAATTGATTTTTGACAAAGGGACCAAAAACATACACTGGGGGGAAAAAAAATAACCTCTTCAGCAAATGGTGTTGGCAAAACTGGTTAACCATATGCAGAAAAATGGAAATAAATCTCACTTTCTCACCCTGCACAAGAACCATTTCAAGATGCATCAAAGACTTAGAAATCAGGCCAGAGACCTTGAGGCTCCTTGAAGAGGGTATAGGTCCAACACTGCAACACATAGGCACAGCTCAAAACCTTCTCAACAAGACCCCAAAGGCACAAGAAACTAAAAGGTGGATCAGTATGTGGGATTGCATTAAACTGAAGAGCTTCTGTAAAGCAAAGGAAACTCTCAAGAACCTCAATGGAGAGCCAACAGAATCAGAGAAAATATTTGCCAACTATTTCTCCGATAGAGAACTAATACTGGAATATACAGAGAACTCAAGAAAATCAGCACTAAGAAAATAAATAATCCTGTTCTCTTTCCAATGTATAATATCTTACCCAGGTCATACACTAGCAGGCTGGGCCACAACTAGCCTGTGGGTTGCATCCAAAATAAACAAGGCATTTTATACAGTGCTGGGGGTTTAGCTCCCATGCCTAGTATGCATGAGACCCTAGTTTTAATTCCCAACACTGAAAATTTAAAAAAAAGCAAAGAAAAAGAAACAAAAGGCTGGATGTGAGGTCAGCCTCAGCAATGTAGAGGGACCTTGTTTTTGTTTTTGTTTTTGTTTTGTTTTGTTTTGATTTTGTTTTGTGGTCCTGGGGATGGAACCCAGAGGCATTCTACCTCCGGGCTAGAGAGACCCTAAACAAAAAACAAAAAAATTAAAAGGGCTGAGTGTATAACTCAAATGTAGAATGATGCTCCTGGGTCCAATCCCCAGTACCAAAAAAGAAAGAAGAGGGAGGATCCAGGGAGGGAGGGAGGGAGGGAGGGAGCGAGGAGGGGAGGGAGCGAGGAGGGGAGGGAGGAAGGGAGGGAGGGAGGGAGAGAGAGAGAGAGAGAGAGAGAGAGAGAGAGAGAGAGAGAGAGAGAGAGAGAGAGAGAGAGAGATGTAGAAGGGGAGAGAGGGAGGAGGTGGAGGAGAAAGAAGGAAAGGAAGACAGAAAGAAAGAAAAGGAAAAGTGAATTTTGAGCAGAAACCAAATGTGGGGTTTGACTTGAAAACTGGTTTTGCCTGGCTACACCAGTCCTACTTTCTTGCCTGGTGACACCTTGCTGGATCCAGCTGAGTTTGATGTTTTGCCCTCCTTTAACTCCATGGGCCTCAACCCCCTGCTGCTGCTACGCTGCTCCTTTTGCCCCTTACATCCCTGCCCTGTGGCCTTTGGCTTCATGGATCCTTTCTAGCTTCACACCTTGCTCCCCCTGCTGAGCCCAAGACAGAAGAGAGAAGAGCCTGCCAAGCTGACAACACCAGGGATTTTTTGAATGAGTGGAGTGGAGGAAAGAAAAGAGGTAGAGAACACACACACACACACACACACACACACACACACATACACACACATACACACACATACACACACACACATACACACATACACACATACACACACATACACACATACACACACATACACACACATCCACACACATACACACACATACACACATACACACACACATACACACACAGAATGGTCACTGTTACATGTGAAATTGCTGTATGCATGCATGTGTGTGTGTGCACGTATGTGTGCGCGCGTGTGCATGCGTGCGTGCGTGCGTGCGTGCGTGCGTGCGTGTGTGTGTGTGTGTGTGTGTGTTACTGGGGATTAAACCCAGGAGCAGTCTACCTCTAAGCTATACCCCCAGCCCTTTTGTATTTTTTTGTTTGGAAACAGGATCTCATTAAGTGGTTGTTTGTCTTGCTATGTTGCTGAAGCTGTCCTCAACCTGTGATCTTCCTCTCTCAGCCTCCCAAATACTGGGATTATAGGCGTGCACCACCATGCCCAGCTGAAATTGCCATTTTGATAGATGCTATGAAGGGAAAGTATAGATTTTTCACTCTGTCCCTGCAAAAAATTATGAACTTGATTCCACGCCTGGGTCACAGCAGCCTGGGCTGAGGACAGGGACTGAACTGAACATTTGGGGACCGCTTTACCCAAGTCAACCCTGTTGAAGGGCTCCATGTGCTGCGGGAGCCTGGAGCGAGCAGCCCTGGAGCATTTACTCTGTGTAGCCCCTGTTTTCAGAAGGAAGCCAGGAATGAGCTGGTGAGTTTGCTCTGGCAACAAGATGCAGTGCTGACTTGGGAAAGGAAGAGCAAGGTTTATTATGATTGAGTAAAGCCCTTAATTGCCACTTGGGATGGAGCTTAGCCTTTAAACTCATATTCTGTAGCCAAAGGGCCTCTCTTTATACGAAATCACGGCAGCTAATTAGTGGCTGGGCATTTTGTAAGAAATGGCTATTTGCTTTATTTTTAGTAAAAGCATCCTGGAATTTTCCTGACTTCGGCCTTCTTTCAGTGTTCTGGCTACAAGAGGATGTTAAGAAGAATGGGCAGGGTTGAATTTTGTTCATTGCCAGGTGGCCTTTGCCAAGGACCTGATTTTTTTTTTTCTTTCCTTCTCTTTGGGGGAAAGAGCATGCATGACTGATCGCTCCTTCCAGTGTGCCCTACCCGGTGGCCCCACAGCAGTGACAAGAGCCAGATTCCAATGATGGTCCCCTTGGTTCCTCTCCAGAAATGGCAAGCCTCAGAGCTTTCCTTCCAGGAGCAGATGCCAAGATGGGCGTGATGAGATGCATTTACCCTTGGGTAGAGGGAGGAGGCAGAGCTGTAGGAAAGGCCATACGGTGCCCAGCTACTGGCTAGAGCCATTCTCACCCTGCTCTGGACCCCAGGGCCTCACCCGTGTGGGCCACATTGACCAGCTCCATGGCCCTCCAGCTTCCCTTTGGGTGGTATCCATTTCTGGCTTCCATACTATGAAGCTGTTGTCAGGAGATCCTCTCTATATAGCTTGCCCCGTTCAGGTTCTAGGAGCCATGTCCTCCCCTCTTCCTTTCAGGTTGGGGCAGTAATGGAGCTCTTACAATGGTGTCCAGACATCTTGTCCACACCCTTTGTAGACAGCTGACTATTACACTCTCCTCTGATTATCCTAATTTGAGTGTGCCGTCTGTTTACTGCAAGAACCATAATGGAAACAGCTCTCTGACCCTAACTAGATCTTCAAGAGCAAGACTGCCTTTCTTTAGGAGCAGAACAGGAATCAGCCAGGATGAAGGCCTGGGCCACCGTGTGCAGAGGAGAGCAGACTCTTCCTGTGCAGGAGGGAAGGGCCTATCCCACTGTGCATCGGGGATGTTGAGTGGGCCCAGGCTCCCTTCCTTCTGGAAGAACACACCAGACTAGAAGAGAGCCTTTCTAGAATTGGACACCAAATCTTTTGATTTGCAGGCAAATTTTCTTTCCATGAGTGTGACGGGCCCCGCCCATCAGCCAGTAAGTCCGAGAGCTAAGATGGCGCTGAGCGGAAATCTTCCCCAGAGCACTTAGGTGGTAAACAGCTTTCAGGAAGTGACGACAAGAGCATGAGATACACGGGAACACCGCATGCCATAGGGCAACAGCCAATGGACTGGCTGTTGCCATGAGTTGTGCACGTGAACAGTCTGCTGATTGGCTGTTGGGCTCTATATAAGGGGAAGATCTCTGGGGGGAAAGGAGAGAGAAGAGAAGATTTACGGGAAGAAGATTTGCGGGAACTGTACAAGAACCTGGGGTAATAAAACTGCTTGAGGAAGATCGTGTAAGAGTCGTCACTGCGCGCGACAAGTGGTTGGCCCGTACGGGGACCTTCGCTTTGATCAGAACCTCGGCAGTCCAGGGCAGCCGGCTGGTAAGTACTCCTTGACTCCGAAAAGGGAGGAGGAGGCTCCGTTTACGGAGGGTTATTTTCCCCGATCAAAGGGGGCTCCATTAAGGAGGATATTTAGTAAATAAGGCTCGCGGATAAGCGAGGCTCGCGGAAAAGCGAGGAACAGCGCTGTATTTTCCCCGATCAAAGGGGGCTCCATTAAGGAGGATATTTTTTAGTGTAAGTAAGTTAGAGAATCGGGCTGGTCCTGATTCGACAAGATGGGAAATAGTCCATCTCACCCATTGCATAAAGCATTGAAAGCTTTGTTGAAAAGTAGAGGCCTAAAGCTTAGGGACAAGACAATACAAGATTTTCTCGAACAAATAGATAGGGTAGCGCCATGGTTTACAGTATCAGGGAATCTTTCTTTGGCAAGCTGGGATAAATTGGGAAGAGACGTAGAACGCGCCGAAGAACAAGGTATTGTCACAGGAGGGACTCGGCCGCTTTGTCGGCTGATTCGTGCCTGTTTGGAAGAAAGGCGCTTTAGAAAATTTGTGCAGGAGGGCCAGGCAGCTTTAGACGGTGTAAAAGAGGAACGTTCAGCTTCCTCTAAAGTGGCCAGTGAGGAGGATTCAGAGTCAGAGGGGGAGGATGAATCTGAGGAGGAATTAGAGGCCATTTGTAAACAAGTGAAAGCTTTTGAACTGATTAAAGAGGAAATTTCGCCTCCTCCGTATAACCCTTCTGCGCCCAGAGCAGGAGAAGGTGTCTCTTTTAGTAGTCAGATGTGGAGAGATGCGGGAATTTTTTTAGCAAATCAAGCTTTCCCAGTTTTCCAGCTGCAGGAGGGGGGAAATCGTTATCATGAGCCTTTGGACTTTAAAATAGTTAAGCATCTCGCAGAGTCAGTTCGCACATATGGGTCGTCAGCTGCTTTCACTATAGCAATAATAGAGAGTTTACATCGCTATGCCATGACCCCAGGAGACTGGCAAAATTTGGTTAGGGCCACCTTGAATCCTGGCCAATATTTGGATTGGAAAGCTTATTATATAGAATATGCCACTGAACAAGCTGCACGTAATCGAGCAGCAGGAAATTCAGCCTGGGATATAGACATGCTGATGGGCCAAGGACGATTTGCTAATCAACAGCTTGGGTATCCACAACAGGTGTATGAACAAATCAACAGACTCGCTACCCAGGCCTGGAAGGCCCTCCCTAACAAAGGAGAGGTATCTGGTAACCTTACAAAGATTACTCAAGGATTGACTGAACCCTTTTCAGACTTCGTTGCCCGTCTAGTAGAGGCTGCGGGAAGAATTTTTGGGGATTCTGACGCGGCCATGCCGCTCATTAAACAATTGGTCTATGAGCAATGCACTAAAGAATGCAGACAGGCCATCACTCCTTACAAACATAAAGGCCTAGAGGTGTGGATGAAGGTGTGCAGGGAACTCGGAGGACCCTTAACCAATTCAGGACTTGCTGCAGCCATTATACAGGCCTCCGGACAACAAAGTAAGAATAGTACCAAAAATGGCAATTGTTTTTCCTGTGGAGCGACAGGACACTTAAAACGAGATTGTCCTAAGTGTAGGGCGTCCCAATCTTATCCTTCTCCTCCTGAGTATTGTCGTCGATGTAGAAAAGGAAGGCATCCTACTTTTGAGTGCCGTTCGGTTAAAGATATCGATGGCAACCCCTTGCCCTATACTGGAAAGCAATCATCAAATACTCAGACAAAAAACGGGAGGGCGGGCCCTCGTTCCCAGGGCCCACAAAAATATGGGAACCCTCAGGTGTATGGGGCCATGGAGACACAGCCACCTCAGTGGCCCAATTTACAGCCTCCGGAACAGTCCGGCGAGCCACTCCAGGTTCGGCAGGATTGGACCTCTGTGCCACCTCCAGGCTGGTATTAACGCCACAAATGGGGGTTCAAATTATTGAAACAGATTTTCAAGGTCCTCTGCCACCTAATTCTGTTGGCTTACTTTTTGGAAGGTCTTCCTCTACCATGAAAGGACTTGTAGTCCATCCGGGGGTTATAGATGAGGATTATACCGGTATCATCAAAGTGATGGTTTCAGCGCCCCGGGGTATCGTTGCCATTTCCCCTGGGGATAGAGTGGCACAGTTACTTTTGCTTCCCAGTCTACATGGTATGTTTCCTTCAGCAGAGGGACGACGCGGTATTGGTGGGTTCGGTTCTTCAGGAAATGAGTTAATATCTCTTGCCTTTGATATGGGAACTCGTCCCTTGATAACCTTGGACGTGGAAGGCAAGCAAATCCTAGGACTTTTAGATACTGGGGCAGATAAAAGTGTCATCGCCTGTAAAGATTGGTCATCTTCATGGCCCACTCAAAAGGCTACCGGAGAACTTAGAGGTTTGGGTTATGCTAAAACCCCTGACCTCAGTGCTAGGGCTTTACATTGGAAAGATCAGGAGGGACATAAGGGGCAGTTTGAACCCTATGTGCTGGAGCTGCCAGTTTCCCTCTGGGGAAGAGATTTATTAGTGGACATGGGATATTCCTTACAAAATACATCTTATTTCCCCCAAGCCCATAATATTCTCCTTCGCCAGGGCTACCACCCTTCCTACGGGCTGGGAAAACACCTCCAGGGACGTAAAAGCCCAATTCCTACTAAAGAAAAGAGTGGTCGCGAGGAACTGGGTTTTGTGCAGTAGCCACTGAGGAGGCAATTCCCATTACCTGGAAGACGGGAGATCCAGTATGGGTTCCTCAGTGGCCTCTCTCCCGTGAAAAGCTTGAAGTAACAAGGAAATTAGTACAAGAGCAATTACAGTTAGGCCATATCCGGCCATCCACCTCTCCTTGGAATACCCCGATTTTTGTGATAAAGAAAAAATCTGGAAAATGGAGGTTATTACACGACCTCCGAGCCATAAATAGCCAAATGCAGATTATGGGGCCAGTCCAACGAGGGCTTCCACTCCTCTCTGCTATTCCGAAGGAGTGGCCACTTATCAGCATAGATATAAAAGATTGTTTTTTCTCCATCCCTTTAAATCCTGCGGATACTCCTCGTTTTGCTTTTACTGTTCCCTCTATTAATCAAGAGGAAATTGACAGTAGATATGAATGGGTGGTCCTCCCACAAGGAATGGCCAATAGCCCTACCCTCTGTCAATTATATGTAAATAGTGCTCTTGAGCCCGTAAAAACCAAATTTCCAGAAATTCGGTGTATTCATTACATGGATGACATTTTGTTAACCACAAAAAATCCCTCCATACTTGAGGAGGCTTATTGTCACCTTGTAAAGATTTTGGAAACTCATCAATTATTCATCGCCTCAGAAAAGGTACAAAGAGGAGAAAATATACACTTTCTTGGCAACATTGTTCTCCCCCATGCAGTCCTGCCTCAAAAATTAATCATCCGCACTGATCAATTAAAAACCCTCAATGATTTCCAAAAACTGTTGGGAGACATTAATTGGGTTCGACCCTTTTTACAAATTCCTAACCATGCCTTGAAACCTTTATATAATCTGCTCGTAGGCAATCCTCAATTAGATTCTCCTCGCGTCCTTACCGATGAGGCCCGCCATGCGTTACAATTAGTAGAACAAGCACTTACGAAAGCGTCTCTCCGTCGAGTGACCCCTGGACAGCCATTATGGGCTTGTATCCTGGCCACTGAAAAACAGCCTACTAGTGTTCTTTGGCAACAAGGACCCCTTCTTTGGATTCACCCCAAAGTCTCCCCTCAAAAGGTAGTTGAATATTATCCCACCAGTGTAGCAAGCCTTGCCCTTAAAGCCATTCAGCAGTGCATCCAACATTTTGGCAGAACGCCCGATAAGCTGGTGGTACCGTACACTGCTCTGCAAGTACAAACGCTGGTAGCCACTATTGATGATTGGGCTATACTTATGTGCTCTTTCAGTGGTGAAATAGACAATCATCTTCCCAAAGATCCATTGTTACATTTTGTTCTGGAACATCCTCTCATTTTCCCATTGGTCACTAAAAACAAACCTGTAGCTAATGCAATTAACATTTTTACTGATGGATCCAAAACTGGTGTGGGGGCCTACCTAATAGAGGGAAGCGATCCTGTTATCATCCAATATTCACATACCTCTCCACAACTGGTTGAATTAAATATTGTTTTAGAAATTTTTAAGAGAGTTTCTTCTCCTTTCAATTTATTATCAGATTCACAATATGTGGTTAATCTGGTTAGATCGCTTGAATGCGCGGGTCAACTCTCTTTACATACTCCTATTCATTCTATGGCTAGCCAAATCCAGATTTATATACATTTAAGAAAGACACCATTCTTTATCCAGCACGTTAGGGCACATACTGGATTACCTGGCCCTATTACATATGGAAATGATCTAGTAGATAAACTCACCAAGATACATATGATTTTTTCTCTTACTCAAATGCAACAGGCACAGGCATTTCACCGTCAATATCATGTAAATTCTAAAACATTACAACAGCGATTTAAAATCCCTCGACATCAGGCTCGGGAAATTGTAAAAACCTGTAATGCCTGTGCCCCTTTTTTACACCCCTCACATGTGGGCATTTGCCCACGAGGCTTGCTCCCTCTACATCTCTGGCAAATGGATGTAACTCACATATCTGAATTTGGAAAATTGAAATATATCCATGTTTCCATAGATACTGTCTCTGGAATTATTCATGCATCTGCTCATGCCGGGGAAAAGGCACATGACGTCGTCAATCATTGCCTTGAGGCCTGGGCAGCATGGAATATGCCTAAAGAAATAAAAACTGATAATGGCCCGGCTTATACTTCCCAAAAATTCACATCCTTTTGTTCACAGATGGGAATAACTCTAAAGCATGGCCTTCCGTACAACCCTCAGGGACAGGGTATTGTGGAACGCGCCCATCGTACTCTTAAAGAATGCTTGATAAAACAAAAAGAGGGAATTGGAACCAATATGAAACCGAAGCAGCGCCTATCCTTAGCCCTTTTTACTTTGAATTTTTTGCAATTAGATGTCAATGGCAAGACTGCTGCCGATCGTCATTTTGCCCCCTCGGGTACGAGCCAGGGTTTCGTGCATTGGAAGGATGCCCTCACAGGGCAATGGAGGGGACCTGACCCAGTGCTCACATGGGCCAGAGGCTCTGTTTGTGTGTTTCCACAGAACGGCGCCGATCCTGTCTGGGTTCCAGAGCGGCTGACTCGTCTGGTGAAACAAAAGGATGATGAGCCATCGACTGATTCTTTTGGGGACCATGATACTGTGGAATTCCAAGGATAGGAAGTGATCCACAATGGGGGCTTTTGACTGCTTTTTCTTTTCTATTGCCTTTGAGTCATTCTGCTCAAGTTCTTCCCCGCTTAATCCTTTTACCTTTTCCCCTTAAAATTGGCACAGGAGCAAATTCTACTTTTGCAGGTTATAATTTTACTTATTAGAGCCTGACCATGGCCTTTCATTCTAACCTATTTGATCTGTGGCTTCTTTGTGGGATAAATGGCAGTTGCACGGATTTAGCTCCCCTTGTCATGATTAATGATAATGCGTTTATTGCCGCTAATCTTTCTTGCGAGCTTTCTGCATATCCTACAGATAACCGGTCATCGAAATTTGACAATTTGACAAGACGGTTGCGGTTGGAGATCATCAAAACCAATACTACTCAAGTTGACCCGGTGATGGCCCGCACCTTGATGTCCTGGATCCAACAAGCAGCTCGTCATTTAAAAGAGTGGGCTGGACTGGGTGCTCTTGGTCTTTGTCTGGTCTTACTGTGTATCTTATGTCTCTACTGTCTTAGAAAACTAATCCGTCAGCGCGCTACAGATCAAGTGCTCATAGCTCAGGCATTTGCAGCCATGGAGTTGGGACAATCCCCTCAAATATGGCTTGCGGCGATGGGAAAGTCTTAATGACAGGATGCCAGCTAGGACTGCACTCGGGACCCCGGGAGGGTGCATCCCGAGGAGGGCATGCTCAACTGCATACGGGTTGCCACTGATTCTTGTCCCGTCCCTGGCAAAAGGTGGTGGGCCTAGAAGCCCCTTCCAAACATACAGGGGTTGAGTCCTCTGTCCTCTCCTGTCTGAAAAAACAAAAAAGGGGGAACTGTGACGGGCCCCGCCCATCAGCCAGTAAGTCCGAGAGCTAAGATGGCGCTGAGCGGAAATCTTCCCCAGAGCACTTAGGTGGTAAACAGCTTTCAGGAAGTGACGACAAGAGCATGAGATACACGGGAACACCGCATGCCATAGGGCAACAGCCAATGGACTGGCTGTTGCCATGAGTTGTGCACGTGAACAGTCTGCTGATTGGCTGTTGGGCTCTATATAAGGGGAAGATCTCTGGGGGGAAAGGAGAGAGAAGAGAAGATTTACGGGAAGAAGATTTGCGGGAACTGTACAAGAACCTGGGGTAATAAAACTGCTTGAGGAAGATCGTGTAAGAGTCGTCACTGCGCGCGACACATGAGCTGAGCTCTGAGGCTCGTGCTGGTCCATGTCAGTGACCTAGAGAATTGGGACACACTCCAGTAAAGACCCTTGAGAACATGTATTGATTGACGCCCATCCCTGCTTTTCGGCCTTCATCAGGCAAAGGTGAACATGGCCCTTTGTAGAGCCTTTGCTTCCTGTGGGAATCTCTGCTGGAGCCCACATGCTTCCAAGGGTCTCCAAAGATGAGGTCAGTGAGCATGACCTTCCTCCAGGTCTCCTCCTCCCACAGGGAGAGGAAGGCTGCAGGGTGCAAGGGGGAAGACACATGGCTGGTTCTACTTCCGTCTTGTGATAGCTTTCTGTCACTATCCCAGCCTCTGGCAAGTTTTGAGAACAGCAAAAACATATGGATTCTCTAAGAATTGTCCCATGTATTTAATTTAAATTTTTTTTTTTTTTTTTGCAGATTTGGGGATAGAACCCAGGGGCATTCGACCTACCAGCTATGCCTCCTGCCCCCCTTTTTTTTCTTCTTTATTTTGAAACAGGGTCTCACTAAGTAGCTGAGGCTGTCCGAGAACCGCGATCCTCCAGTCTCAGCCTCCCGAATGCTGGGATTACAAGAGTGTGCCACCACACCCAGCTGTTTATTTTACTTTTTGTGGCAATTATTTATTATTTTTTTTGTAATCATACATCACTTTGGAATACAAGACTTGAGAGGATATACAAGCACATATCATCTGATAAGCCCTCATCCAATCCCCATCCGATTCCCTCCCCCTCCCTCGATTCCATGCTTAATTGGTGATTATCTTTGATATAATTGTTTATGCACCTCATGAGGGGATGACATCC
Source organism: Muscardinus avellanarius (assembly GCF_963383645.1). NCBI lineage: Eukaryota > Metazoa > Chordata > Mammalia > Rodentia > Gliridae > Muscardinus > Muscardinus avellanarius. The sequence continues at coordinate 42,164,693 of NC_137798.1, read as the reverse complement.
TTCTCCATCCCCTCCCCTCTGATTGGTCACCTCAGTTGCTTCTCAATAGGGCCCTTTCTACTACTCGACCTCCTCTTGTTACCCCTTTCCTCCTAGTTCTTGCTAATTAGGGGAAGCATCTGGATTTTATTTTCTGTGCTGTTTCTCTGTACATGCAGCATTGCAAGTTCCAATCCCACTCTTGACGGCCCCAGTAGTGGCCTGGCCACCAGGAGGACTCTGATCCCGACCTCTCTGGCTCCAGCACCAGCCTTGCCTCATGGGAGGCCCTGATCCTGGCCTCACTGGCCCCCACACCGAACTAACCCCTTGGCTGGCTCCTCTCCCGGCCTCAGAGGCCCCAGCACCGGCCCAGCCTCACGACAGGCTCAGATCCCGGCCTCGCTGGCCCCGTCACCAGCCTCACCCCTCAGCAGGCTCCGATCCGAGCACCCTCTTCACCCAGCAGGTTGTCCCACATTCCCAAGGGTGAATGGTGGTAGTATTCTGCCTCTGAGGTAATTTCTTCAAAAGTTCCAGGTGTATTACGTCAGATCACTGCCTCCCCTGAGTACTTGCCGCTGCCAATGCGACTGCCTCCACCATTTCAAATCTTTCCCAAGCTCTTTTCCCATACTGCATAATGTCCAGTGTTCCTAAGCATGAGCGACAGTAGCATTCGACCTTTGGGGTAATTTCTTCAGAGGATCAGGGTGGGTTGGATCAGATGTCTGCCTCTCCCAAATCCAAGTCTCCACTGTCATCTCGGCCACTGCTGCCGCCACCACCTTCCTCCTAGGTCTCTGCTAGACTCTCTCCTTACAGGTGATGTCCAGGATTCTTAATGATGTAGAGAAGCAGCAGTCCTCCTTTGCGGGGAATTTTTCCAAAAGTTCCAGTTCAGATGGATATGTTTTGTCTGTATCTCCAATATTCTAGCTGCTGCCTAACCCCTCTTGAATATTTTTCTTTTTTTGTTTCCCTTTTTTTTTTTTTTAATAAGAGAAGAGAGTATGTGTGGTTTGGGAAAGATGTGGGATCAGGCACTCAATAGCGATGAAAATTTTTTTTCTTCCCGGGTGAAGGGGGGTCTCCTAAGGGTGCCCCGCCTGGGGTCGGGTTCTTGTGGCCCAGACCTCCGGGGCCTTCAGGGTAGGGGTGTTGCTTAAGGGTGCCCTGCCCACGCCCGCCCACCAGCCCAGGTTCAGGGCCATGCAGCCCGACCTCTGGGGCCTTCCGAGTAGGGGGAGTCACCTAAGGGTGCCCAGCCCGCACCGCCCACCCTCCCCATGCAGACTGGACCTCCGGCCACCCGGCTGTTGAATCCATTTCTTTTTTCTTTTCTTTTCTTTTTTTTTTTTTTTTTTGGTGGTACTGGGGTTCCTGGAAGCCCTTCAACTACTCCGGGCTACACTCCCAGACCTGTTTTATATTTTGAAACAGGGTCTCTTACACCAGCACGGCTGTCTTCGGAACTGCGCGATCCTCCTGTCTCTGCCTCCCAAGCGTGGGGATTACAAGCGTGCTCCACCACGCCCGGCTGTTTAATCCATTTCTGAATGTAAGTTTGTTCCAGACCTGAAGTGTTTGCATTCACTGGAAAGTTTTTTATTTCAAGAGAGAAAGCTCTTGAGGGTTAACGTGAACAGATAGAACTGCACTTAGAGAGAAATTGTTTCTTTGACACACCTGGCTTACAACATAACTTTGAAAAACAGGAACAAAGTGTAGAATTCATACTATCTGGTTTCAAGACATTATAATGTTATAATAATAAAAAATAGTATACCATTATATTAAGAATAGTCATGGATCAATGGAGAATTCAGAAATACATCCATGTATTTGTGGTCAATAGATTTTTTTTTTTTTACAAAAGTGCCTAGGTAATTGAAAAGAGAGAAAGAACACACTTAGACAAATGGCATTGGGACAAATAGATCTATTCATAAAAAGAAAGAAAAAAAGAATCTCAGTACTCCCCTTATACAAAAATTAAAATTAACTTGAAAATGGATCATAGGTCTTAATTTAAGAACAAAAACTATATAGGAACTTAGTAAGACCCTGTTTTCAAATAAAAATATAAAAAACAAAACTATATAGGATTTTATTAAATCAGATGTGGCAGTGCTTGCCTATAATCCCACTACTCAGAAGGCTGAGACAAAGGATCATAGGCTTAAGAAAAGCCTCAGCAACCTAGTGAGACCTTGTTTCAAAATAAAAAATATAAAATAGAGCTGGGGTATAGCTCAGAGGTAGAATGCCCCTGTGTTCAATCTCCAGTAACACACAAAATAGATAAAGAAATAATAAATAGATAAATAAATAAAGGACTTTGCAAAACTTAAAAATTTTTCACCTGTATAGGAAGGAAAAAAAGAGAGGAAACAATGGGATATGGAGTGAAATACACCAAGTGTTTTGTGGATATATGAATGTATCCCCCTGAATCTCACTATATTGTATAATTACACTGCACCAATAAAATATAAAAAATTAAACTTTTTTCCTTAAGCTTGGCCTGGTAGCACATGCCTGTAATCCCAATACTTGGGAGGCTGAGATAGGAGGATCGCAGGTTTGAAGCCGGTCTCAGCAACTTAGCGAGATGCTTAGCAACTTAGTGAGATCCTGTTTTCAAATAAAAAATAAAAAGAGCTGAGGTATAGCTTAGAAGTAGAGTGTCCCTGGTACACACACACACACACACACACACACACACACACACACACACAAAATAAACAAACAAATAAATAAATAAATTTCCTTTTAAAAGATAACCTGTTAAGGAAAAGAAAACTCAAAGACTAGGAGAAAATGGTTGCAAACCACATTTGTATCCCATATATACAGAAAAACAAGTCAATAATAAAAAGATGCACAGTCCAATTATTTAAAAAAATGCAAAAGTATAACAGATACTTCACCAGCAAGAGATTAATGGCAAATAAATGCATGAAAAAGCACTCAACATCATCAATTTTCAGGGAAATGCAAATTAAAAGCATCATAAGTTACCTCAATTTACCTTATAGAGTGGGTAAATTTTAGAAGAATGACAGCTGGGCGTGGTGGTGCACACTTATAATCCCAGCATTTGGGAGGCTGAGACAGGAGAATCATGGTTCGAGGCCAGCCTCAGCTACTTAGTGAGGTCCTTTGCAACTCAGTGAGACCCTGTCTCAAAATAAAGAATAAAACATAGGGGTGGGGGTGTATCTTGGAGGCAAAATGCCCCTGGGTTCCATCCCTAGTACCACAATTTAAAAAAAAAAGATTGACAATAGCAAGTGCTGACAAGAATGTGGTATCAGAATCTTGTCTCATCCATAGCTGATGGCAATAGAAAATGGTAAAGCCACTTTGGAAAGCACGTGTGTGTGTGTGTGTGTGTGTGTGTGTGTGTGTGTGTGTGTGTCGCTGCGTCTTACTAGGTTGATGAGAGTCTCACTACTTGCTGAGTCTGTCCTTAAACTGCAATCCTCCTGTCTTAGCCTCCCAAGCACTAGGTTTACGAGCGTGTGCCACCACACCGGGCCTCAGTAGTTCCTTATAACTTTAAACTTTCAGTTACTATATAGTTCAACAATCACATTCCAGGATACTTACCCATAAAAGCCTGCAAGTAAATATTCATACCAATTTTAGTCATAAAAATCACAAAATAAATACCACCAACTGGTGAGAAAGTAAACAAACTGTGGTACATTCACATGTGTGAATTCCATCCACAGTAGGACACTACTCAGCAATAAAAATGAATCAACGATTGATATTTACAATATAGATGAATTCTAAAAGCATTACACAAAGTAAAAGAAAAGATACAAAAGACTATATACTTGGGGGGTGCTGAGATTAGGCCTAGGGACATTCTACCCCGAAGCTATGCCCCCATCCCTTAAAAAATGTTTTTTTTAAATAGGTTCTCACTAAGTTGTTGATAGTCTCATTAAATTGCTGAGGCTAACCTTGAACTTGTGATCCCCTGGTCTCAAATTCATTATAGGTGTGGGCCACTATGCCCAGCTTAAAAGACTATATACTTATGCTATTTTTTTTTTTTTTTTTTAGTGGTACTGGGGTTCCTGGAAACCCTTCTACCTCCGGGCTACACTCCCAGACCTATTTTTATATTTTAATTTGGAAACAGGTCTCTTAAGCCAGCGAGGCTGGCTTTGATCCTGCGTGATTCTCCTGTCTCTGCCTCCCAAGCGCGGGGATTACAAGCGTGCACCACCACGCCCGGTGACTATATACTTATGATTGATTCCATTTATATGACATTCTAGAAAGGGCTCTATCTATCTATCTATCTATCTATCTATCTAATTTGCCAGGGCTGGGAGATTGGGAGGACATTGACTGCAAAGGCCCAGAAGAAACACATCATTTTTTTAAATTGACTTGTAATAGTTGTACATATTTATGGGGTACCGTATGATAATTTAATAAGGTATACAATGTGTAATGGCCTAACTAGTGTAATTAGCGTCTCCATGTCCTTAAACACTTATCATTTCTTTGTGTTGGGAAGGTTTGGATTCTTCTCATCTCATTTTAATAAAATACATAATAAAATTTTGAGAACTATAATCCCCCTATTGAGCTGTAGAACTTATAAGTTATTCTTCTATTTAACTGCATTTTAGCACCTACTATCCAACTCCCCTGCCCTCTACCCTTTTAGCCTCCAGTGACCACTATTCTACCCTGGTTTATAAAATCTACTTTTTTTTTTTTGGTGGTACTGGGGTTCCTGGAAGCCCTTCTACCTCCGGGCTATACTCCCAGACCTATTTTTCATACTTTTTTATTTAGAAACAGGGTCTCCTAAGCCAGCGCGCGGCTGGCTTCGAACCTGCGCGATCCTCCTGTCTCCGCCTCCCAAGCGCGGGGATTACAAGCGTGCGCCACCAAGCCCGGCTAAAAAATCTACTTTTTAAGCTTTCACATATGAGCAAGAATATGTAGTATTTGTCTTTTTCTGGGTGGCTTATTTCAGTTAACATAATCTTGGAAGGAAAATGTTTGGGGGTGACAGAAATACTCTGCATCTTGATTATAATGGGCATGTGAGCGTACACACTTACCAAAACTCTTCTGACTATACACCAAAAAGGAGAAATTTTATTACATATGAATCATTTTTCAATAAACTCAACTTAAAACACAACAACACAGGCTTTTGCCTGTTACTTAGCTAAAATCTACCCAGATTGTTAGTGCTAATGATGGTATAACCTCTTGTTTTCTTTTCCTTCTTTAGCCCTGTCAGAAATCCAGTAAAAATATGTCTTTATGGATCTTGTCTTCTTCCCATTTCATCCCTACCTACAGTCTATGCTCTAGCTCTCACCTCCTTCCAAGGGGAGGGGGGATGATTGGTGGCTCAGCTCTGTTCACCCCGGGAGGCAGGACAATACTATACTGAATGTCTCAAGGTCCTCCCAGTCACCATGTCGTCATCCCTATTAGAAAAATGAACCATTTTTCCTCTTCTTCCTCCTCTTCCTCCTCCTCTGCATCCTCTTCTTCCTCTTTCTTCTACTTCCTCTTCTAATTTTAGTACTGGAGATTGAGCTCAGGGACATTTTATCTTGGAACTACACATCCAGCATTTATTATTATTTTTATTTTGGAACAGGATCTCATTAGGTTGCTGAGAGTCTTGTTAAGTTTTCTGAGACTGGCATTGAACCCGCGATCCTTCTGTCTCAGGAACAACTGGGTTTTTATGGGAATATGTCCTTGGATCAACTGAAAAGTAACTTACAAAGGGTGAAATAGCAACACCTCTCAGAGCTGGCAGCTTGGCACAGAGGAGAGAATAAGGACTTTGGTGTATCTATTCTCTGGCCCTGTCATTTACTAATGTTACCCTTGAGCAAGCATGCTAAAACTCTTGCGACCTGGTTTTCTTTTCTGTAGCATATGGAAATAATATGCCTTGAGGGGTGGTTGTAAAGATTAAAGGAAATAGTATATGTCGATAGTCTAGCACATAGAATCTCTCAACCGATGATTGTTATCATCATCCTCATTATTAATTATTTAATCAGTCTTGACAAAAAGTGGTCCAGGAAGGCAAATAAAATGTGTGGTTGGGTGAGGAAAAGGTCAAAATGGAGCTGAGATAGATATTTCATTTTTTTTTTTATAACCAAGACTTGTTTTATAAAGGATTCCAGGGAACTGAACAAAAATATATACAAGTAAAAGGCTAAAAGTAAACAGAACTATCCAAGGGAAATATATAGAAAATAGTAATATTAATACCAAGAAATGTGTATACTATGGTCTTGATAGTCGCAAGGGTTGGGTCGCAGATTTGTCTTTGAAATCTTTTGATAATTCAATGTCAAGAAGAAATTATACCAAACTTCAAGATTCATACTTTCCACTAGCTACAAGCAAGCTGGGTCACAAAGAGAAACCACTTTTTCTCATACCCAAGAGATCTGATACAGAGGAAGCACAGCCACAAAACGGGTGGTTTCTCAACCACAGCCCCATAAATCCAACAGTGAGTCCCTCATAAAACCCTTCAGGGTAGGCCTGAGCACGATCCACACTTCTACAAAAAGCGAGGGATGCACATGGTCTCATGCAATCCTGAGGTAAAGTTTAAAGATATTTTAGAAGAATGTCTATCTGTCCTTTAAAGCCAAATCAGACAAATACTTCTCCAAACTGGCTTTTGACAGAAGCTGGAAAACAGAGAGCTCAACATCATAATTGCTGATGAGAATCTGAGCAGGGAGCATTTTTAAAGTTTTAGTTAAGGGAAAAGACAATCACTGGATTGTCCAAACATTAAGATCCTCTAAACATTAAGAAGTCTAGCCCAAACCCACCTCTGCACGGAGGGGAGGAGGGGAGACAAGCGGCAAACTATGGTCAGGATCAGAAAAAGTCCCGTGACCTTTGACACACCGAGGAACGGGTCTCTAGGACCCCAATTTCTAAGCCATAGCATAAGGCCCATAATGATTTTAGCCTGGAAAGTTTGCAGAGCATGTGTTAGCAATCACCCACTATAGGCACTGAAAAAAAAATCTCAATAAAATACACATAGCATTTCTAATTTTAAGCAGTGTAGATTCTGTTCAAACACTTCAAGATGAATTAGTTGCAAATCATACTCTCAGATAGTAAAACGATTTGACCGGTGGTAGGGAACTGTTGGACGTAAGCCACATGAAACACAGGGACGTCTGCAAAGGATGACAGATTTGGTTTAGAGTACTTGATCTTTTCTTCTGGCAACATTTAGATAGCCAGGTCCATTTTTTTAGGCTACTTCTAGTATATGCCAGAAAGATCTCTGTAAAGAATTGGACTGGGTCATCTTGAGAAAGGACGGATCCTAAAGGGTTTTTAAAAGATCCTGACAAAGAAGCAGGCTTTGGAAACATGGTGCCGAAAGGAAAGCCGGCAAATTTACCCAGAGGAGACATCTCACCCGAGGCCAGATCTCCAACGGGGACTGTTCTCCAGAGGCCCCATACACTCCTTGCAGGAACAGGGCTGGCTCTGGTTACCTCTGCACCAAGGAGGGCTCCAGCGTCCATTAGGACTCTCTCAGTTGTAGTGGATGCGGTTGTGCGCTGCCCAGACCCTCCTTTCAGGCCCAAGACACTCATTCCCCAGCTCCTAGTTGAGTTCTTCTCCGGGAATTGCTCTTGGCAGAAGTTATGCCCTCCCCCTGAGGGACAGCTTGAACCCCCTTCCATCAGAAGCAGCACCTTCCCCCTGTGGTACACCTCAAAGGCCACCCAGCTACCAAGCTCCCCACCAGGTGCCTGTGGCCTCAGCCCCGCGGCTCACAGTCCCCTACAGAGGGTTCCAGGATCGTCCCCATGCTTCTTCATGGCACAGACCCACAACACCAGTCAAGTAAGGCTTCCCCTGACCCTGCTTCACTTCCCTTCCCCCTCCTTCAGCCTGGAGGAGCCGTAAACAGGGGCAGCTGATGAGCCAAGAAGAAAGTAAAGGACCGGCCATAATTTTCTTCCTCACCACAGGGTGTCAACCTGAGATCAGTGTAAGGAGAGGCTTTGAGTAGTTGAATTTTTGTAGTGATGTGATTACTGTCTCAAACTTTTTTTTTTTTTTGCAGTACTAGAGTTAGAACACAGGGACATTCTACCTTCAAGCTACCCACCCCAGCCTTTTTTTTTTAATTCTTTATTTTGAAACGGGGTCTCACTAAATTGCAGAGGGCCTCACTAAGTAGCCGAGGCTGGCCTTGAACTTGCAATCTTCTGGTCTCAGCCTCCCAAGTATTGTGATTACAAGTGTGTGCCACCATGCCCAGCTTCAGACTTTTTAATCATTATAAGTAATTACAAAGCCAGACAGAGTGGTGCATGCCTGTAATCCTAGTAGTTGGGAGGCTGAGACTGAGTTTTGAGGACAGCCTTATCAGTGTAATAAGACTCCCAGCAACCTAGTGAAGCCCTGTTTCGAAACAAAAAAATAAAATAAATAAGTGAAAAGGAGTGTAGTTCGCCGGGCGTGGTGGCGCATGCTTGTAATCACAATACTTGGGAGGCGGAGACAGGAGGATCACGCAGGTTCAAAGCCAGCCGCGCGCGCTGGCTTAGGAGACCCTGTTTCCAAATAAAAATGTAAAAAATAGGTCTGGGAGTGTAGCCCAGAGGTGGAAGGGCTTCTAGGAACCCCAGCACCACCAAAAAAAAAAAAAGGAGTGTAGTTCATAGGTAGAATGTTTCTGGGTTCAATCCCCAGTACCATACACATGCACACACACACACACACACACACACACACACACACACACACACAGAAGTAATTACAAAAACTAACTGCTCCAGATTTCAACCAAAAGAAGGGAGAAATGGGCCCATGCAGGAACCTAGGAGGCAGAGTGATAAAGAAGAGATGCTTTCTTCCCTGATGTGGTGGTGCATGCTTGTAATCCCAGTACTTGGGAGGCTGAGACAGGAGGATCGTGCAGGTTCAAAGCCACCTTCAGCTACTGAGTGAGGATCTCAACAACTTATCTTTTTCCAAATAAAATATAAACTAGGTCTGGGGGTGTAGCCGGGAGGCAAAAAGCCCCTGAGTTCCATCCCCAGTACCACAAAAGAAGAAAGAAGAAAGAAAGAAAGAAAGAAAGAAAGAAAGAAAGAAAGAAAGAAAGAGAGAGAGAAGTGAGCAGAACAGGGCGTGGTGGCACACCCTTGTAATCCCAGCATTTGGAGGCTGAGACCAGAGGATTAAGGTTCACAGACAGCCTCAGCTACTTAGTGAGGCCCTCTGCAACTTAGTGAGACCCTGTTTCAAAATAAAGAAGAAAAAAATAAGGCAGGGGATGTAGCTCAGAGGTCAAATGCCCCTGGGTTCCATCCCCAGACCCGCAGATAAAGAAAGAAAGAAAGAAAGAAAGAAAGAAAGAAAGAAAGAAAGAAAGAAAGAAAGAAAGAAAGAAAGAAAATGAATGAATAAGTAAATAAATAAATACATAAATAGGGCTGGAGGTGTATCTCGGAGGTAGAATGCCCCTGGGTTCCATTCCCAGTACAAAAAAAAAGAGTTGCTTCTTAATTACATACCCTACTGGGCCCAACACATTCAGTGAACTAGTGAAACACACCACGGGCCCCTGGGTAGGGGCATAGGAGGCAGGAACAGGTGGGACATGGAGAAGATTCTGCAGGTCCTTGGAACAAGGAGGCATAGATGGAGAGTCTGAGAGTCTGACACAGGTCTGGAAACTGGAGGCAGCACCGGAGAGCCTATTGGCGGCTAGTGGGTGCTTTTCAGTCTATGGACATTTGCTGGAAGTGTCCTTCTGTCCCGGAATTTTTTCACTCACCTTATGGTCACTTCATGTCTTAGAATAGCAGCACTGAATGGGCTCCGTGTGTGTGTGTGTGTGTGTGTGTGTGTGTGTGTGTGTGTGTGTGTGCGCACGTGCGCGCGCATACACTGGTTACTTTCAGAATTGGTGGAAAGCAAATGCATCCGTGTGACTCATGGAAGGTGGTCACAGAGGAACCTTGTTTTAGACCCTCTTTTCCTTTAAGATCACTGGATAGGGCTACTTTTTCCATTGCCCCTGGATGAATGTTTAAGCAGTTCTTGTGATTGTTTTCTGTTCATGCAGTCACTTTAAGCCACAAAATTTCCCATTTCCCACACCCTCTACCTACCAGCATCTACCTGGAATGGCAACCACCAGGCTGCTCTCTGATTCTGTAAGTCTGATTACTTTAGGTACTGTGTAACAAGACTCGTGCTATACTTCTCTTGTGATTGGCTAATTTTACTTAGCATGATGTCCTCAAGGTTCATCCACATTATATCATATAACAAGATTCCTTTCTTTTCATGGCCAAAATGTATTCTATTATCTGTGTAGACCATTTTCTTTATCCATTCATCTATCCTTGGGCATTTAGGCTGTTTCCACCTCTTGACTATTGTTAGCAGTGTTGCAGTGAACTTGGGAGTGTCCATCTCTTCAAGGTCCTGATTTTAATTCGTTGAGATAAGTCATCTGAAATCAGATTGCTTGCCTGTTGGGTAGCTCTATTCTTAATTTTGACAGGAATCTCCATACTGTTTTCCAAAGAAGCCGTACCTTCTGACATTTCCACCAACAAGGTACAAGAGTTTCAATTTCAATAATCTTTTCAGCACTTGTTTTAAGATTTTGTTTGGCTTTGTTTTTCCTGGGGATTGATTCCAGTGATGCTCTACCACAGAGCTACATCAGCAGCCCTTTTTATTTTTTACTTTAAGACAACATCTTACTAAGTTGCTAGGGCTGGCCTTGAACTTGCCATTCTTCTGCCTCAGTCCTCCTGAATTGCTAGGATTATAGTCTTGAACCACCATTCCTGGCTATATCTATATGCATCTATCTGTGCCATTCTATGGGTGTGAGGTGATATATCATTGTGGTTTTGATATGCATTTCCCTAAGGATTACTGATATTGAGCATCTTTGCATATACCTGTTGGCTATTTGAATATCTTCTTTCTTTCTTTTTTAAGAATTGAACTGTCTATTCAAGTCCTTTGCCTATTTTTTTCTTTTCTTTTCTTTCTTTTTATAGCACTGGGGATGGAACCCAGGGGCATTCTACCTCCAAGCTACACTCCCAGTCCTATTTTTTATTCTTTATTTTGAAACAGGGTCTCACTAAGTTGCAAAGGGCCACACTAAGCAGCTGAGGTTGGCCATGAACACAGATCTTTTTGTCTCAGCCTTCCAAATGCTGGGATTACAAGCATGCATCACCATGCCCAGCTTTTGCCTATTTTCAGTTGGATTATTTAGATTTTTTTTTCTTGCGAGTTGCTAAATGTTTTATCTAGAATAAATTTATATATACAGAAAAATTATAGAGATAATACAGAAAGTTCACATATAACCCCTATTAACATCTCACATTAGTATACTAACCCATATTTAAATTCATATCTATAAATATTCCTCTATGTAACCTTTTGCATTTAGCCCAGCATGGGCTTCACTGATGGCTCCATGTCTAAACCATACCTAAGCAATCTGTCTAGACCCCCGGCCTTGTTCCTCCATCTCCTACTACAACAGTGAGGAACCTGGCTCTCTGTGTGGGTGCTGTGTAGGGCCGGGGGTCCCTCCTGATTGTGGAGGACCTCTCCCTTGCGATTTCCTTGCTTGGTGAGGCAGATGCTTCACTGGCTGCTGACCGACTCCTTCCTCAACCCCAGGTTTTCAGGACACCCACGGCCTCCTACTGAGGTTCTGACCACTCTCCCAGTGGTTCTCTAGGATAATCCCTGGCTGCCTCTCCTGCGCGTGGCCTCCAGCTGATGCCCTGTCTAAACAATCTCAGAGACCGCTGAGCACAGTCTGTCCTTTCCTCTCTATCCAAGCCAAGTGTGCTCCGCCCATCTCTTACCCTATAGATTTTATGTACAGGAGTCAGACTAGGGACATCAGCTGTCTCTGTGGTCTCTTATGGAGTGCCTTCTCTTGCTTTGAAATGAAAGGAACAAGCACTTGACTTCTTTGCCCCTGGATTCAGTTCCGAGCGCCAAAAAGAAAAGAGAAAAACACACAGGCAAAAGAGGCACGGCACTAACTCTGTAAGGGAAGACCACTAAACAATGCCGGCAACTCTAAAAAGCACACTAGTAGAGCCTGATAAAGAAGGACAAAAGGAAGCTTATGCAGAAAACATGAGCCCAGACTTTCAAAGAATATGTGAGCCAGACATGGTGGTGCATGCTTGTAATCCCAGCATTCGGGAGGCTGAGACGGGAAGATCACGGTTCGCGGATAGCCTCAGCTACTTAGTGAGGCCCTCTGCAACTCAGTGAGACCCGGTTCCAAAATAAAGAATAAAAAATAGGGCTGGGGGTGTCGCTCGAAGGTAGAACACCCCTGGGTTCCATCCCAGTACCTCAAAAAAATAAAAAAAAGAATATGTGCAAATAATAGAGTATGTGTGGATGGGGGAAGGACGTAATATTAAGGATCAACCGAAGGGGGTGGCACAGATAATGGCAGGGCTAGAAATACTGGTATCATCTGTAAGACAAATCTGACAAAAAGGACTAAGGAGAGCTAAAAAGGGCGTGGTGGTGCATGCTTGTAATTCCAGCATTCGGGAGGCTGAGACCTGTAGGATCGCGGTTCTCGGACAGCCTCAGCTACTTAGTGAGGCCCTCCGCAACTCAGTGAGACCCAGTTTCAAAAAATAATAAAAATTAGGGCAGGGGCTGTAGCTCGGAGGTCAAATGCCCCTGGGTTCCATGCCCAGACCTGAAAAAAAAAGAAAAAAGAAAAAAAAAGAAAAAGAAAAAAGAAAAAAAAGAAAAAAGAAAAGAAAGAAATTTAATTTTAGAGCAAGAAAATTACTTTTTTTAATTCTTTTTTTGGTGTATAGTACTGGGAATTGAACTCAGGAGTGTTTTTTTTATCTCTGGAATACACCTTCAGGCCTATTTTACTCTTTCTTTTAAAACAGAATCTAAGTTACCACACACTGGCCTTAAAACCTAGGATCCTCTGTCTCGGCCTCCCAGGTATCAGTATTACAGGTGCATGACCCAGCCCCGGCTGAAATGACTTTTAGAGCACGAAAGAGATCATGGCATGGCCAAGCCCAATATTGAAGTTGTCTTAACATCTATGGAAATCAGAGAGAAATAATCATTTCTTATTATTTCTGTCTCCTTTGTGAAGAAAGATGATGCTCTGACTTAAATGATTCGATTTACAGTAACAGGAAGGCATGTGCCAGTCAGAAGAGGCTGGGTGTGCTGCAGTAACAAACATCTTCAGCTATTGAAGCAGCAAAGGTTTAAATCTCATTCGTGCAAAGTCCTTTGGCAGGTCACATCAATTCCTCGGTCATCTGTCCATCTAGTGGCTCACCATTACGGGTTGTTTTCATCTGGTGGCCTTGCCACATCCCCATGAACTTCTGTGCAGGGGAAGAGGGGTAGGGGAATCTCACACAAGCTCAAAATGTTTCCGTGCACAAGTGATGTGCCTCACTTTCTCCTCCATTTAAAGGGACAATCCTTCTTGAGCATTTGGAAAAACAGAAGACCTGGAAACATCAGCAAACTGCAGTAACGTCCACCAAAAGTTACCTCTATCTCTTTTCTCATTTCAGCTACAAACTCCCAAGACCCTTGGAAGCTTTCAGATCATACACCAGGAAGAGAGAGAGTGAACGGACAGTTCTGACTTCACTCTTCACCTCTGAGTGGACTGGATCTAATCTGGAACATCTATGCTTTGATGACCCTCCAGCCTGCCCTCCAGAAGTCAGGTGGGTAGAATGAGGATGTCCTTGGGCCATGCCAAGGAGAAAGGAACAGGGCTGGGGGGTGAGGGTTGGTGGTGCTGCTGGTGCTTAGCAGCAGAACACACAAGCAGCAGCAGACAGCAAGTCCTTGAGAACAGACCCGGTTATCTTCTGTTATCTGTTCCTTGAAATTAATATGCTGTGCCTTGGCTGAAGAAATGAAAACTGCTGTATTTCTACGTTGACCTACTAGCTGCTCTCTGGGTAAATAGAAAAACCAGATTTATGGTCAGAATTGTAAAAAACACTCATAATCCTTGAAAACGTAACCATTGGAAATTCTTTTTATGACTATGAAGAGTGAAGAACATTTGCAGCTATGAGTTAATCATTGTATATTGTACATATATATTAAAGAATCACATCAGGACTCATGAATGTGTATAATTATCAAATGTCAATTAAAACTTCTTTATGGGGTGCTGGGGGTTGAACTCAGGAGCACTTTACCAATGAACTACAGCCTCAGCCCTTAATTATTTTATTTATTTATTCATCTAGTTTTTGCAAATGGTTTACATTTTATTTCCCAGGCTTGCTGCCTCAAACCATCCTCCTGCCTCAGCTTCCCAAGTAGCTGAGATTACAGGCATGTACCATCACACCCAGCTAATTAAAATGTTCTTTTAAAGAAAAAAATTGGATATAGTTATGAGATAATTTAGGACTGAAACATAATTCCAAGCGAAGCTGAAGACATGAACTCGTGCAGACTCAAACTTGAGCAGAGCAGTGGCGGGGGTCTCTCTCTGTCAGTGCCATGGAAGTTTTGGTGCACACATTTCTGAGACATGACACAGGAAAAGGGGAATACACACACACACACACACACACACACACACACACACACACACACACACATATATATATTAGAACAGATAATACTTCTTGGTGCCACTGTACCGCTCATGCAGAGGAGACACATTTATGGGGCAGAGAATCCTTTAGAAAAATTGGCCTCTTCTTCCAAATACAGAGTGTGGATTTACCTTTCAAAAGCCAAAAGCCATAAACAGAAAGAGTGTGTGTGTGTGTGTGTGTGTGTGTGTGTGTGTGTGTGTGTGTTGTGTGCTGGGAGACCACTGGAATAAAAGGCTGAATTGAACTGAATTGTATCAGAAAATGTTTATGCAAAAAGGATGGAAGGAATAAACAATATGTTGTGGGAAAACGCCCTTATGACTTCGGGGAGCTGCCAGGCTCCAGGTTTCAAACGAGGAAGCCTCTCATTTGGGGGGTTTATATTAAATTCATGCAGATTTCAGTAGAGCTCTAGAGGGCAGCAAAGACATAGTTTCTTTCATGAAGAAATTCACATTGGCTAATGGAGGGCACTAGTATTTTTTACATATTCTGCAAAAAATATTTTTAAACTGATGTCTGGTTTAAAATCGAATCTAGATTATATGGACACAGACTTTGGGGGCTCAGGAGGCTTGTAGTGCTATCTAATTAGTTCAGTTCTCTGATTTCTATAAGAGGACGAGGCCCTGAGGGGTTAAGTGATTTTTCTAAGGTCATGCAGTTCCACGCCCTTTACCTGTTCCACCCACACACACTGGGACATGCTTTTACACATTGACTCAAATTTTAGATACAACCAGTGTTTTTTTTCCACCCTGAAATCATTCAATCATTACGGAGATTGAGTTCAAACACGTATTCATAGCCTATATAAAAGGACGATTGGCACGGGTAAACCTGAAGCTGGTGTGGGTTTCGTGTTGTGGACAGAGCGATCTCTTCCCAGAGCCCTATCTATTTAAATTTCCTCGGTCGGTACTTACAGGCTTTGACCTCTAGGTGGCGACATAGGACCTTATTTTGCTCTCCCACCTCTGCAGCCCGGAAGAAACCTGATTTTTGCGGTTCTTCTTGACCTTCCGCGGACTAACATCATTTTCTCTGAGTTAGGCTAACGATCAGAGCCTGAATGCCTGCTGCTCACATGTTGTAATTATTTGCACTTTTATCCATGGGCAATGACTTATTTAACAGGTCTTCACTGTAATGTCAGATGTTTGGCAGGGTCATTTCTAGAGAAGAGCATTTTCATAGAATATTTATTCATTATTCATTTACTTATTTATTTCGCAGTACTGGGGATGGAATCCAGGGGCACTCTACCTACAAACTACACCCCCAAGCTACACCCTGTTTTTTTTTTTTTTTGTATTCTTTATTTTGAAACAGGGTCTCACTGAGTTGCAAAGGGCCTTACTGAGTAACTGAGGCTGTCTGCAAACTGGAATCTCCTGTCTCAGCCTCCCAAATGCTGGGATTATAAGCATGCAACACGACACACAACATTCATCGAAATTTTCTTTTTCTTTTCTTCCTTTCTTTTTCTCTCTCTTTCTTTCTTTCTTTTGTAGTACTGTGATGGAACCCAGGGGCTTTCTACCTCAGGGCTACACTTCCAGACCTATTTTTTTTAAAATTTTATTTAGAAACAGGGTCTCACTAAGTTTCTGAGAGCCTCACTAAGTAGCTGAGGCTGGCTTCGAACCTGCACAATCCTCCTGTCTCAGCCTCCCAAGTGCTGCGATTACAAGCATGCGCCACCACCCTCAGCTCAATTTTTTTTTTTTTTTTTCAGGTCTGGGGATGGAATCCAGGGGCATTCGACTCAGTGCTACACCCCCAGCCCTATTTTTATTCTTTAATTTGAAACAGGGTCTCACTAAATTGCAGAGGGCCTCACTAAGTAGCTGAGGCTGTCTGTGAGCCGCGATCCTCCTGTCTCAGCCTCCTGAATGCTGGGATTACAAGCGTGCACCAACACACCCGACTTCAGCTCAATTTTTTTAAAACCCCACAGCATTCATCTGGCTGTTACCTCTTTTTCCCAAGCACTTCTGCCTCCATCTTCCCATTCCCCACTCACGCCATTTGGCTCTACCTTCCCTGGGGTTCCTACCCAAGGTTTGCATCCAGTGGAAGAGGCATGAATTAATTGGGCTCAAAGGACCACCCCAAAAAAAGAAAGATTCAGAGGGTGGTCTGGTACACTGGAAAGGGAGAGGGTGGTACTTCACACGTAATATAGATACAGCAAGGCTTCTTAGGAGACGGTCTAAGAAGAAATGACATGGAGTGCTTGTATAAATGCAGAATTCAGAATTTGTGGGCAGACTCCAGGCCCACTGGATCACAGTTTCTGGGGCTGGGCCCTGGGAGCCATCTTTCAGCTGTGAACCACAGAGGAAAGGAGCTGTTAGGGCATGTGTGATTAGCTGATGGCGCCATCTCCGCCCCGCCTCTCAGTTGCTAGTCTGGTGTTTGATAGTCACTGTTGAACTTGAAGCCTTCCCTTTCATGAAAAAAAAAAGGCAAACACCCCATCTTATGTACCCCTCTCCTCCTCCTTCACCATAACATGTGACTGACAGATAGATATGAACTAGGAAGAACTAGTCTGAAAATCACTGAAGGATAATACCTCTTTCTCTCTCTCTCTCTCTCTCTCTCTCTCTCTCTCTCTCTCTCTCTCTCACACACACACACACACACACACACACACACACACACACACACACAAACACGCACGCACGCCTTCTATGTTTACTATTTCCACTGGCCCCTTACTTAAGGATAATAACGACCAAAAAGGTGAGGACCTTGCCAAGTGGCTGATGGAGGTCAAGGTCATTTTGTAGTTTTCACACTCAACTCAGACACAGATTTCACTCTTTGCAAGTGTGGACGAGTGTTGAATTTTAACTTTGTAAACTTCAGTTGAAACTCCACTCTTCTCAGCCAAGGGGCTGGATCCAAATGGAGGTGTCTTTCCAGAACTGCTGACTGTGGCCAGGTGAGCATCTCACAATTAGAAGGGAAGTTTGCACTCGGTTTCTTTAATGGCAAAGGCGCTCTTATAGAATTAATCCATGCATGGCTAGGGGGAACCAAGACTCTCAGCAACTGATTGGACTAACGGTGCTCCTTAAAATCAGAAATCCTAGCTGGGCGTGGTGGAACACGCTTGTAATCCCAGCGTTCAGGAGGCTGAGACCCGAGGATCGTGGTTTGAAGACAGCCTCAGCTACTTAGTGAGGCTCTCTGCAACTTAGTGAGGCCTTATTTCCAAATAAAGAGTCAAGCATGGAATACGCTTGTAATCCCTGCGCTTGGGAGGCTGAGACAGGAGGATCGCACAGGTTCAAAGCCAGCCTCAGCTACTTAGTGAGGCTCTCAGCAACTTAGTGAGACCCTGTTTCCAAATAAAATATAAAATAGGTCTGCGAGGATAGCCCAGCGGTAGAAAAGCCCCTGGGTTCCACCCCCAGTACCACACACACACACACACACACACACACACACACAAAAGAATAAAAAATAGGGCAGGGAGTGTAGCTCAGTGGTCAAATGCCCCTGAGTTCCATCCCCAGACTCGCAAAAAATAATAAAAATAAAAATAAAAAAATCAGAAATACTTGCACACTCATTGCAGCCACTGAGTGGTTGACAGAGGTCTTCAAGCCATCATCCCTCATGGAAGGTACTTGCAATATCAGAGCCTTCTGGTTTGAATCAATTAAACCTATAAATAGAAATGAGCTGCCATTGTTTTCCCTAAAATAATACCCTGAGCCTTTTACCTGGCTCCATGCTGCATAGGAGCTTCCAGACAGGCCCGCTGCACCTGAAGAGCTCAGCTGAGTGCTAATGCTGGGCTCTGCTGCAGGAAGGAAGCACTGGGGTTTAAATGAAATGTGAGGTTGAATCTCTGTTTTGCCCTTCAAAAAAATATGAGAAAAGAAGATATAGCCTTTGCCCTCGACATTAATTAAATATAACTGCACTACAACACTGAAAACGCCAAACTAGAAGCCTTTGAAGGCAAAAGAAGATGCAACCTTGACCCATGATAGTTGCAGATTAAAACAACCTTGAGAAGGAGATATAGATCTGGTTCCAGGGGCCCCAGGAAAAAGTCTTGTGGATATCCCAGGTCCTTGGAGTTTCTTCTAGGAACTCAGTGCTCTTTAACTCTGAAGCATTTTGAGTTTGGGGTTTGATTGAGATGGTAGGATTTTCATTAATATCTATTGTCTTTTGAAATGTGGCTAGAGCGACGAATACCTTAGTTAAGAGGAAACTCTTTTTTTGTGTGTGGTCATGGGGATTGAATCCAGGGGCATTCTACCTCCAAGCTACACCCCCAGCCCTATTTTTTATTATTTTCTATTTGAAACAGGGTTTCACTAAGTTGTGGAGGGCCTCACTAAGTAGCTGAGGCTGGCATCGAACCTGTGATCCTCCTGTCTCAGCCTGGCCCGCCATGCCTGGCTAAGAGGAAACTCTCCTATCTCTTCTCCTTTACCCCAACTCCACTGCCAGATTCACCTGTGCCAGGGAGGGAGAAAAATACTTTGGTCCCTCTAAATTTATATAGCACCACTACTCATGGCATCGGTGACTCTCTCAAGGCCCTCCGTGATGTGGGGGACAGGAATTTCTGTCAACATTTTCCTGAGAGGAAAGTGAGGCTCAAAAGGGTGAATGGCTTGTGGCCACCCAGCAAGACCACAGCAAAGCCAGGATTAGGACACAGGGCTCTTTGAATTCCACACTACTCTTCTTTTCTCTTTACCCTTCGTTTACATTTTGGACCCAAAGCTTTCTTTCTTTCTTTCTTTCTTTCTTTCTTTCTTTCTTTCTTTCTTTCTTTCTTTCTTTCTTTCTTTCTTTTTTTTCGGGTTAAAAACATTGCTTTCACTTGTTATTAACCACAAGTCAAAACCCTACCCTTTGGCCATGTCCTGAGTGGAACTTTGTTTTGAGTCATTCACTTCTGACTCCACAAGATGATGAGACGCTGGGTCTCCAGGGAATTTGTGCTGGGAGCCTGAAGGTGAAAGGTCACCCCCCTGCCCAGCCCTGTTTTTCCTTTGGGGAGTTGTCAGGCAGCCTCTTACTCATTGATCAATCAACCCCTGACCACCGACTGCCTAGCACACAGCTAGCTGATGCTGTCAAGACAGGAATCTTCCTCCCCGGCCCCATCTGCCCTCTCCCAGCACCTCCAGGCCTTTCTTAGGGTGGTCTCCATCACCCTGGCTGCCTGGCCATTCCCTGGTGCTCACAGCTGCACGCAAGCCAACCTGAGGAATTAATTACCAACTTTCGGCTGATGTGGAAGTCTCTATGAATTCATACTCAGCACCTCCGGTTATCTAGAAATGTGGATTTTTATGCACATGAGAGAAATCGTGGGTGAATCAGTAGATAAAAGCCAGGAGGAAACTCGGGAATCAACTGATACATGTAATTCTCTGTGGATCACAGGTTCCAGGACAGCCTCGGCAACTTAGCAATACTCAGTTTCAAAATAAAAAATGAAAAAAGGCTGGAGCTGGGCGTGATGGCACCTGTTATAGTACTTGGGAGGCTGATACAAGGAGGATTGCAGGTTTGAAGCCAGCCTCAGAAACTCGGCAAGTTCCTCAGCAACTTAGGGAAATCTTGTACCAAAAAATAAAATAGAAATAGAGTTGGAGTATAGCTTGGATACCCCTGGGTCCAAGCCCCAGTACCAAAAGAAGAAGAGAAAGAAAGAAAGTAAGAAAGAAAGAAAGAAAGAAAGAAAGAAAGAAAGAAAGAAAGAAAGAAAGAACCACAGACAAAAATAAATGACTTATGTGACTTGTACAATTACTAACACAAATATTAACCAGATTTTTGGACATCTATTGGGATTATTTTATTCCCAATGGAGACATCCAGTTTATATTTGTTATAAGTCTTTTAGGATATTTGTCTAATTTCATTTATTTTTAGATCTTAAATACGGATACTCTTAAGAAATTATATGTACCTCTAATACTTATTCACTTATAATAATAATATTTTGTATCTCACATAGTATTTTAAAAACTTTACTTTTTACCTAAATATTGAGGTAATGTTAATCAGTGTCTATAATTTGAGAAGTAAATCAACCTATAAGAAAAAAAATACTCAATATTATCAGAGATAATCACTGTGACCATTTTAGTGTAATTTCATCTAGTTTTCACGTACTTTTCACATTGTTGAATTCATATTATTTATAGAATTTTATATCCTAGGGTTTTGTTTACCGGGTGTCATTACAAATTATTTGTATACATGATGTAAAATAGCTGCATATATTCATTGTTTGATATTCTTAAATACATTTTTACTCTGAATATTTAGGTTGTTTTCAATTCTTCTGAGTAATAAATCAATGATATTTATCTCTATATATCTATATAGTTCATATATTTTTCCTTTTGGAGAAAAATAGAAGTGAACATATCTAAAACTGTTTACTCTTTTTTTTTTTTACACTGAGGATTAACCCAGCGGCATTCTACCTCCAAGCCACATCCCCAGCCCTTTTTTATTTTTAATTTTGAAACAGGAACTCCCTAAGTAGCTAAGGTTGGCCTTGAATCTGTGATCCTTCTGTCTCAGCTTCCCAAATACTGGGATTACATGTATGTACCACCAAGCCTGGCAAAAGCTGTTTACATTTTTAAGACCCTGAATACATCTTGCCCAGTTGTCTTCTAGGAAGATGATATCAACTGTCACACCTATCAATGGCTCCATAATGCTTCTTAAAGAATTTCTCCAAACCAGTACCTCATTTTTATTGATTCAGTCTCAACCAACCTCTGGTCTAAAATAGTTTGCTGCAAAACACCAGTTCTAAATTAAAATGGCAAACACACCCCATAGCTCTTTCTGCCTCAGTGTCTTTAGATTGCTGGTGCTCCAGACTGTTAGACACACCTTTACCCAAGCACCACAAAGGTCTAAGTTGGCAGCTTTTTGATTTGCTATGTGGCTGCATGCTGAATGTATTTGAAAACCTACTAACTGGCCTGTATACTAGAATCCAGAGATAAGAGAGCGTTTCTAGTCTCAAGTTATTCTTAGTACAGGAAGAGACAGTACTAAGAAAGCCAGCAGTGGACAGGATGCTTCTGCTGCCTGGAACGGATGAATCCACAGGGCACTGAGGACCCCAGACCCTGACACTGAGCTTGGCCTCTGGAGGTGCAGACAGATTTGAAGGGGACACAGCACTTAAGCTGTGTCCCCAGACATGAAGAGGATGCCAGACAGAAGACCTGAGGCAACAGGTTACACAGATCATCCTGGGCCAACTGAGCTCAGTACTGGTGGCTTCGGAGACACGTGACCTTGGAAAAGCCTCTCACCTCAGTGTCTATAAGAATGCGATTCATATCACCTATTTTTAGGGCTATAAAGAATAATTAAGACAACATGGGTAAAG
This sequence comes from Muscardinus avellanarius, assembly GCF_963383645.1. Taxonomy (NCBI): domain Eukaryota; kingdom Metazoa; phylum Chordata; class Mammalia; order Rodentia; family Gliridae; genus Muscardinus; species Muscardinus avellanarius. The sequence goes on along the minus strand of NC_137798.1, from coordinate 42,142,595 downwards.
TGCTTAGAATACTGCTGGGTACCTCCTTTGAGCTCTGTCCATCATCGTCATTACAGCCAAAGAAAGAATAAGGGAGTGGCAGGAGACATGATTGACAGGAGCCGGAGTCAGTGCAGGAAGACCTCTATCACATGCTTTCCCCTGGCTCTCACAAGTCCTTTCAAAGTATGTTTGGAGTTAACTGCCTAGAGGCAGGAGACTGAACCCATAATCTCCTCAAATTCCTTCCAGCTCTGAGACACAATTCCCACTTGAGAGTAAACAAACTCAGTCTCAATCTTGGGCCTATAGTCTTAAATAATGCAACTATGTCCATTTAGCTTTATGTTAATAACCAAGTAGAGATGGCTCCCCTGTCCTCTGGATTGTGTGTGTATATGAGTGAATGTGTTTGTGTGTGGCAGTGGGCTATTGGGGATTGAACCTAGGTGTGTTCTACTTCTGAGCTACACTCATAGCCCTATTTTTTATTTTTGAAACAGGATCTCACTAAGATGCTGACGCTCTCACCATTTTGCTGAGACTAGTTTTGAACCTGCAATCCTCTTATCTTAGCCTCCCAAGTTACTGGGATTACAGGCATGCACTACCGGACTCAGCTCCCCCTGGAATTTCTCATGGTCCACACCCACCCAGTGAGGGTAATTCTTTAGATAATATAAAACTATTTTTTTTATTTTTTGGTGGTACTGGGGCTTCTGGAAGCCCTTCTACCTCCGGGCTACACTCCCAGACCTAATATATATATGGAAAAATATATATAATATATTATAAATTAATTATATATTAATATATAATTTAAAAATTATATATTAATTAATATATATTAATTTGGAAATAGGGTCTCTTAAGCCAGCAAGGCTGGTTCCAAACCAGCACGATCCTCCTGTCTCCGCCTCCCAAGCAGGAGGATTACAAGAGTCCACCACCACGCCCAGCGAAAAGCTTTTTTTTTTTTTTTTTTTTGGTGGTACTGGGGATGGAACCCAGGGGCCTTCTACCTTTGGGCTATGCTCCCAGACCTATTTTATATTTTTTATTTGGAAACAGGGTCTCACTAAGTTGCTGAGAGCCTCATTATAGTAGCTGAGGCTGGCTTTGAACCTGTGTGATCCTCCTGTCTCAGCCTCCCAAGCGCGGGGATTACAAGCGTGCGCCACCACGCCCGGCTATTAAAACTATTTAGTTAAGAAATAAATCCTGGTTGGGCAGATTCTAAATAAAAAAGGCCCCCAGCCAAAAAATAAAATAAAAACCAGCTTGAAAAAGATCTTGGGAATTTTTACCCACTGGAGAGCTCGGTTTTACTGGAAGAAAAGATGAAGCCAGATGGGTTGATTTTGCCCACAGATTAGACACTCTGCTGATTTCTGCTTACCCTTGAAGATTCAAATAGAACAGGATGGCAAGAGCCAAGGCCCGACTGCTGGCATCCATGGGCAGCCCCAACACTCCCTCTTAGGTTCATCTCTGTAAGTCAGATACTGCCCCTTGCACCCCATTCCTGCCTCCCCCTTCACACTCTTCCACTGTGTTCAGCTTTTGTGAGGGCAGATGTGTCTCTTGAGACCTATTTGTTTCTCCTTGCACACAGGCTAAGAAGAAGAAGAGGAAGGAAAGAGGAAGCAGCGTAGGGAAGACCAGACATCCATTTCAATTCATACCAGTTCTCCTGCATCTTTATGATTATAATTATTTCCCATTCCAAAGAGTCTGGTTATATAACAAATTATATGTAAACCCTGCGAGTGCTTCATATTAAACATTTACCCTGCAAGGCTGAGAACTGGGTCATTTTTTATTATTGAGTCTACAGAGTGCCATCAGAAGTCATCTGACAATCCTCTCTAGTCCTCAGAGTTTAGCCACGAATGACAGCCCTGCCCCCAGAAAGGTTCTGGGATCTGGAGGCATCTCGCAAATGTCATTTTCTAGAACTTACAGCAATTGTCACATGGTAAAAATTCCAAACAAGCTTACTCATCTAATCGAATAGATTAGCAATGATATATTAGCTGCCCTCAGTAGAAAAATGATTGGTTCTCCTAAAATCAGGATGCTATACTTACCGGTCCACACTTTGATGTATCGATAGATACAATGGCAAAGTAAACCTCTTTCACAGGTTTATTATGAGGAACAGAATAAAATAAATAATTGGAAACCATGCCAACAAGTGTTAAGTGTACCTGAAACACAGCTAAAGGTCACACAGGAAGCAAGTCTGGCAGCTAGCCCTTGCTGCAAGCCCAGGACTGACGGGTGACTAGAGAGGAGAAGGACCTGCTTAACTTGGTGTTCTGGTACAGGTTTGTAACCTGTAACTTCCAGGCATTGCTGAGCTGGGGTGGTGACTCAAGCAAGTTAAGACCCAGGGAAGTTCATTGTTATGCCAATGTGCCAATTCCTCTGCCTAGTGTACTTCTATGATCTAAGGTCTCTCACTAGCAGGTGCTATAAAATGCTAATCTATCTTTTTTTCATATTGAAAGGGAAAAAGGAATTGGAAAACAAAACATTGATATAAGTTTGTGTTTGTTTATTGATTTACTGTGATACTGGAGATTAGACCCAAAGGCATTCTATCTCTGAGCTACACCCCAGCCCTATTATATTCTTTTATTTTTTATTTGGAAACAGGGTCTCAACTAAGTTCCTGAGAGCCTTGCTAAATTGCTGCAGCTGGCATCAAACCTGGAATCCTCCTGTCTCAGCTTCCCAAGTACTGGGATTACAGGAATGTACCACCACACCCGGCTGTGTTTGATTTTAGAATGTGCAATTTTGGAATGACAGAAGTCTGACTTCCATATCATATTTGACAGCTAGATGAAGGAGGGAGGGAGGGAGGGAGGGAGAGGGAGAGGGAGAGGGAGAGGGAGAGGGAGAGACAGACAGACAGACAGACAGACAGACTAAAAAGCAGGATGACTACTCTCAACTCAGTATCACTAAATACCAATTCTCCAAATTTCTCCTAACAATGTTTCGTTTCGGGAGTTGGCCCTGAAACAGTCATTTTGACATTTTGGGGGGATCTAATCTCACGTCAATTATAAAGTAGTCATTCGTTGTGTAGTGAGATAGATGTTGGGTGTGAGCAAGGTGTGGCTCTTGTTCCAGGAGTGAAATGTTTAACAAGGAAAAATGAAAACCCGCCCAGCTTAGTGGTTGAATTTCCCATCTGTTTGTGCTAATCAGACATGGCCCTTCTGAATGCCAAGGACTGGGATCAGATAAAGGCTTAGATCTCTATGGTTGATATTTGTGATATGGCACAGTAAGAGGGGAGATCCTTTTCTTAATCAGCCTGCTGCCTGGCTAGGCTGACGGGACATACTTGTAAGAGCACAGGTAGTGTCTCCAGGTAGAAATGTCAACCATTCAATTGCTCTCAGAAAACTAGTGAGAAGCAGAGAGGCAAAGTGGTGCATTCCGCTCCTTCCTGATCAATACATGCTTCTAAGTCCTGAGCCTAATCAGAGGGGCGATGTGCTTCCTAAGAACCAGAAGACATGCAGGAGAGGTGCAGCAAATGGCAAAATCAGCAGAGCTGCAGCAGGACAGAGCATCCCCCAGACATCAGAGGAGGTGGCAGTGTGCACAGACACCCCATGCTCTCTTCCAAACACATGGGCCTTAGGCCCTTTCTTTTTTTTTTTTTGTGGTACTGGGGTTCCTGGAAGCCCTTCTACCTCTGGGCTACACTCCCAGACCTATTTATTTGGAAACAGGGTCTCCTAAGCCAACGCGCGCGGCTGACTTTGAACCTGCGCGATCCTCCTGTCTCTGCCTCCCAAGCGCGGGGATTACAAGCGTGCACCACCACGCCCGGCTAGCCTTAGGCCCTTTCAAAGTTCCAGTATTTTCATCTATTAAATGGGAATGCCATAAAATATAACTCCTGGGGTTATGAGGTCTTAATGAGCTACCTTTTATAAGGTGTTTATCAATGTGCTTGGCATACAGCAATTTCTTTTCTAGAAGTCTAGACAGAATGGCGTAAAAGGGACTGCATTTGAGCCAGGTGTGTGTGGCAGCACACCCTGTAATCCCAGTACTTGAAAGGCTGAAATGAGAGGACTGCAGGTTTGAAGCCAGCCTCAACAATTTAGTAAGGCTCTCGGCAATTTAGTGAGACTGTTTCAAATTAAAAAAAAAAAAAATAGAACTAGGGGTGTAGCTCAAAGGTTCTATCTCCAGTAACAACAACAACAACAAAACAGAGATAGTGACTGACCACTAAACCTGATGGAGAATTACAGAGAGAGATTCAATCCACCTAACAATCTTACCCAAAATTAATGCCACAATAATAGTAATGAGGTTTCTTTGTTGTTGATAGTTTGTTTGGTTGGGTTTTTTTTTTTTTTTTTTTGGCAGTAGTGTTTGAACCCATGGACATTCTCCCTCAGAACCACAAACCAGACATTTTTTAAATTTTTTATTTTGAAAAGGGTCTTGCTAAATTGCTGAGGCTAGCCTGGAACTTGTAATCTTCCTGTCTCAGCCTCCTAAGTACTGAGATTACAGGTATGTGCCACCATACCCAGATAGCAATAAGGTTCCTAAGAAAAAGGATTAATATAAAGGAAAAATCATGAATTTTTTCTTGTCAAAAATAATAGAGGAGCTGGGTGTGGTGGCATATGCTTATAATTCCAACATTTGGGAGGCTGAGACAGAAGGATCGCGGTTTGCGGACAGCCTCAGCTACTTAGGTGAGGCCCTTTGCAACTCAGTGAGACCCTGTCTCAAAAATAAAAAGACTAAAAAGTAGGGCTGGGGATGTAGTTATAATGTAGAATGCCCTTGGTTTCAATCCCTAGTACTGAAAATATTAATAATAATAATAATAATAATAATAATAATAATGGAGGAGTGAGGTATTCTGGTTAAGTCGATAGTCAGTGGAGAATTCTTATTCTATTACTTTCACATAATGAAAACAGAATAAATATTTCTCAAGTATACTATACAACAATATGACATATGTGTGCATAATGTATATATAAAACATGTGAATTCTGAATTGTTCAAACAGCATAATTAATATTCTGTCTATAATGTTAAAACTATGCAATATGCAAAGTCTTTTTGGAAAAGAGTAATTTAGAATATTTCAGCATCCTTTACTTGGGGACATTACTTGGCATACTAGTTCTCATTGAGTATGGGTTGAATTATGCCCCCCTAACACATACATTCAAATCCTAACCCTTAGTACCTTTCAATATGACCTTATTTGGAAATAGGGTCTTCCATAGTTTGATGTGGAATGTATCCTGAAGGACCCTGTGGTAAAGGCTTGGTCCCTAGCAAGGTGGTATCAAGAAGTGGCAGAACTTTTAAGATGTGGGGCCTAGTGAGATATTTTAGGTCATGGGAGGCATGCCCTTGAAAGGGATAGTAGGACCCCAGGACCTTCCTCTTCTTCTTTATCTCTCTTTGCTTCCCAGCCACGAGGTAAGAAGATTTGCTATAGCACAAGCTTCTGCCATGATGTGCTGCTTCCTCTTCAGGCCCAAAAGCAGTGGAGCCAATCCACTATTGACTGAGACCTCCAAAACTGTGAGCCAAAAAATAAACATTTTCTCTCTATATATTTCTTATCTCAGGTATTTTGTTACAGAAACAGAAGGCTGACTGACACAAGGTCTTTGCAGATGTAGTTGGTTAAGATGAAATCATACCAGATTCATGGAGGCCCTAACTTTAATGATTAGTATTTCTCTAAGAAAAGGTCACAGTAACAGACAAGAGGAGGCCATGTGATGTCTGGAAGGACACAATGACATGCTAAGGAACACCAAGGATTTTCAGCCCCAAACAGAACGAGAAAAAGAGCAAGGAAAGAATTCTCCCTAGAGCCTCTGCAGCGTGTATAGCCCAGCCCTTGTCTTGATTTCAGATTTCTCACATCCAGAGAAGAGATTCCTGCAAGAGAAGCAATTTCTGTTCATTGAAACCACTAAATTTGTGGGAATTGATTATGGCAGCCTCGGGAAACAAATATAACAGGTCGGACCCAACATTTTGTCACTTGTTCTCATAAAAGTAGGATAGTTATGTTTTAAGGGAAATGTTTCTTAGTACGCATAGAAGTATACCCATTTAGTAATCCTACACTTTCAAAAGTAATGTCGTATCATTGAAAATGTATGTATATCTCACACGGCAGAACACTAATCACCCTGAAAGAATTCGCCATTAAACACTCCATTCAGTGAGGATAGTTGTAAGGCAATTCATCTCCCTTGTGTAGAAAATTCCCAGGAATTAAAATAGCAGAATGGTATGACCTCTCTTATTACCTCTCAGCAGACATCTTTACATCTTTTACTGTAAAACTTTTTCTTACTAAATTACTGATTACTCGGACCTGCAAGAATTACCAAAATTATGTATTATTTTAATAAAATGCTTCTTCTGCTTTACAGTAGAAACTTAGCATAAAACTCTAAGCGTGAGAAAGTTCGGGTTGCTGCTTATTTGCCGTCTTTATCAAGCAAATAATATTCATATTTTGAATTATGCAAATAAGCATTTACATGATAAATCGTAATTGCTCTCAGACAGCTGTTTATAATTGGGTAAATGAGACACACTTTTAAATTGTCTAAATACATACTTACCCATGTTTACATATTTATACAGGAGGCTGTAACTATTCTAAATCAGCTGTTATCATCTATTGTGTCTTAATGCAGAGCAAGGGGAGAGAACTTTGAATACAAACAGCAAAATCGCATTGAACTTGCTGTGCCATCAGAAGAATTACCATGTTTCTCAAAGGATGACGTCTCTCAAGGTGCCCCTTGCCTGCCTGCAGCGTGCCACCACACCTCAAGCAGGAAATGGAAGCACTTTTATCATTCAGTTGGGTGGGAAATCAATCCAGACTCATATTCTTATCTAATTAGATATACTATGGTAACGAAAAAAGATAAAGTTCCTTCTAGTGAAATAATTTTACACCTAAAAATATCCATTTGTCTTGTATATAACAAATTTTTTTTTGTGATACTGGGGGTGGAAACCAGAGGCTTTCTATCTCTGGGCTATACTTCTAGCCCTATTTTATATTTTATTTGGAAACAGGGTCTCACTAAGGTGCTGAGGGCCTCACTAAGTAGCTGAGGCTGGCTTCGATATAGAACAAATTATTCTTGTGCTGATACAAAAAAAATCAATACACTGGGAGTAGTGGTATATACTTGTAATCACAGTATTTGGGAGGCCGAGACAGGAGGCTCACAGGTTCAAAGCCGGCCTTCAGCAACTTTGTGAGTCAGCAACCTAGTGAGACCCTGCTTTGGGGCTTAGAGGTAGAATGCCCCCTGGGTTCAATATCTAGTACCAAAGGAGAAAAAAATCAGCAAACATTTCCTTAGAGATTACAGAAGAAATACTGAGCAGGATACCTAAGAGAGGCTGAAGATCTAATGGGGAAGGTGAATTAGCACCTTTGAAATGTGCAGGGGGCGATTGAAAGGGAAATGGCTTTGATTATGAGAGCTAAAACGGAAGCCACACCCTGGGGTGGGTTCAGGTCCTCCTGAAAACTGGGGACTCTCCAGCCCCTGGAGACAGACACAGAGGAGGAATGTAGGGACCTTTTCCCTACTTCCTTCACACAAAGTCTTCCAGGGAAATCCAGGTGTCTGTCGTGAGAGGCACCGCATTCCCCTAAAGTGCCTTTTTCTCTGCTCAATTTTCCCCAGTAGGCAAAGAATTCTAGTCCCCCCCTCACCTTTTGCTAAATCTTAATGCGTTTTCCTTTGCTTTTTGGTTTCTGGTCCTTTCCAGGCAAATGCATTTGTTTCTAACTCACTTGAGTCCCTTCTTGTGTGGTGTTTCATATGAGCTAAAGAGAGAGGACTTTTCCTCCAAGATGTTCTGGCCAAATTGAGAGGATTCAAACGCTACTTCAGACTTCACACACTAGAAAGAATGAGTCATAAAGCATAGGGAGTGTGTGTGTGTGTGTGTGTGTGTGTGTGTGTGTGTGCACGCACGCACACACGCACACATGCTGAAGTGGCTAGAGAGGCACCCAGAAATGAAAACATCAGGGCTCTGCGCATCTCCTGCAGCGCGCTCCAGGAGAGACTGTGTGCTGCAGCCCAGCCCCAGCCCCGGAGGAGCAGGTGGGCCCCAAGCCAAAGCTCTGAAGCTGGAGGGGCTGGGGATGCCGCTGAGTTAGGGTGGACAGCTCTTTCCTTACTCTGTCAGGAGAAGGAAAGCTATTTCAGGACTAGTAATACAGGGACTGCTGAAACAAAAAGAACTATGGATCAGGGGCCTGTGGGCGCCAAGCTGGGCTCTGTGAAAGGCGGGGACCCAGCCTCTCTCCGAAACTGTGCCTCAGTTTCCTCTGGAAAGGAAGTCAAAATTCTCTCTAGTTCTGTGACTGATGATCTCAAGGGTATCATCGGACAACTCCCAGTTGATTGCATGGAGGTAAAACTTAGCTTCCTCAGGCGCTTTTCATCTCTCCAAGAGCCAAGAGGAGCGGAGAGGAGAGGCAATTGCTACAATTCATAGAGCACCTGCGAACTGTCCGCGAGAACAGTGGCTGGCACTTTACACAAACACACCTCCTTCATCCTCAAAACCCCTGTGTGAATTATGATTTTCATTTCATTCAGGAGGAAACTGTGGTTGGAAGAAATTGCAAAACTTGACCCAGGTCATTGAGGCGTTATTGAGAGAAGCAGACTTTAAACCCATATCTGGTTCTGCCTGTGAAATCTCAAAGTGTGGGGCATATTGAGAAGAAAATTCGGGTTGGGGACTCCTTACACTTGACTACATCAGCTGCAGAACCAGCTCAAGGGCCTGGCGCCTGTGAGTTACTTACCATGTATTTGTGGATTACGATTTTCCCAAAGTCTTTCCTCCTGAGGGATCTGCGTGCTACTGATAATAAGGCTCTGTGGGTGGGCAGCCCTGTGGTGGAGGGGCTTGTATATTTGTGTAATTCAATTGACTCCGGGCTAGTTAGCGCTCAGACACTCTCATTAATAGCCTTCAGGATCCACTGGTAACGCGACAGCTGGTCACAGCAGCCAGGGCACAATCCTATGGATATTTTGGTTGTACTGGGAAGAAAAGTGGCAGTGGATACAAGGCATAGCATGAAACAGAAATCCTGGTCAGGACTCCGGGTGGCTGCCCTGGCCCAGCCTCCAGGTCTCTGTCCATCTCCAGAATTGATTCCAGTCACCTTGGGTGGTCGCCCCCAAGCCCATTGTGCACGTGTGGCTTTCTGCCTATTGACATTAGGGGGTGCACCCCACCTTCCCTTTGTTTTCGCCCTGTTTTAAGACACATTTGTTCTCGCTGGCTTTTAACTAATTTTCCATCTATTTTCATTGCTGAGAAGATTTAACTTTTTTTTAAAAACCTCAGCTTCTAAAGTGCTTCTGTGCTGCCCAATTAGCACTGTAAAGGACTAAGCCCTCTGGAAACAAATACAACTTAAACCATGTGAAATCACACTCTGGTCACTGAGATGGCAGGAGGTGGAGGAGGAGATGGAGGAGGAGGAGGAAAGAAGGAGGAAGAGAAGGAGAAGGAAAAGAAGAAGAGGAGGAAGTGGAGAAAATCACAATAGGATTCCTAGATATTAGTTTCAGTTCCCTTCATGTACTTTTAAAATGTGCAAGCCTTCAGGTCTCTTTAATTGGCATCTAAACAAAGCCAGCACTCCTCTATGCTTCCTGGTGGGTGTGGCAGTCCAGAGGTGATTAAACTGACTCCCTGCCACTCACCCTCCAGCTGGTAAAGCTCCCAGAGATGAGCCGCTGAGACAGGCCCTGGGTCTCTAGCTTCCTCTCGCCTGCCTAGTCCCCTCCCAGTCACCTCCACCTCCAGAACCCTCCGCAGACAATCAGAGGCAGTCGTAGATACTTGCACCCCCTCTCACGACACCCCCAAGTGATGTTCTTGTGATCAGAGGAGAATCAGAATCCAGGATGCGAACAACAGAAAATCTCAATAACAGAAAACAGAGTAGATTCATGAAAAGAGACACTTTTGCATTTTTATTAGTGGTTCCATAAAATGGATGGTTAAAATGTGACCCGGTATGGGTTTCATTTCATTTTTATGAGAGAAGGCTAAATTCATGAGGCAGGACCTGTTAATATGACTCCTTACATCAGGTTTCTGAGCTTCCACAGAGTTCACCAACATAAGATTTTTTTTTTTTTTTTTTTTTTTTGGTGGTACTGTGGTTCCTGGAAGCCCTTCTACCTCTGGGCTACACTCTCAGACCTATTTTATATTTTTATTTGGAAACAGGGTCTCTTAAGCCAGTGAGGCTGGCTTCGAACCTGCGTGATCATCCTGTCTCTGCCTCCCAGGCAAGGGGATTACAAGCATGCACTACCATGCCCGGCTTATAAGATTGTTTTAATAATGTCTAACTTTATTTATTTGTATTTGTACTAGGGATTTAACCCAGAGGCATTCTACCTCCAAGTTATACCCTCAGCCACCGGATTTTATTTCTTATTTAGAAACAGGTTATCACTAAGTTGTAGAGGGTTTTGCTAAGTTGCCTAGGCTAACTTTGAACCTGTGATCCTCCTGTCTCAGCTTCCCAAGTACTGGGATTACAAGCGTGTGTCACTATGCCTGGCTAAATGTCTAATTTTAAACATACACATTATCCCTTTGATTCCCCCCACCATTTGTTTTATAGCCTAATTCTTAGTTGAGGGGGCTGCCAAGGATTATACAGCGAATTTATTTTATTTTTTGGTACTGGGGATTTAACCCAGGGGTATTCTACCTCCAAGCCTTTTTTATTTTTATTTTGAAACAGGGTCTCACTATGTTTCTGAGGGTCTCACTAAGGGTCTTGCCTAGAACCTGCAATCCTCCTGTCTCAGACTCCAAAGTACTGGGATTACAGGCATATTCCACCAGGCTAAGCTACAGTGAATTTATTAAAGGAAAGAAATGTCTGATTCCAACTAGCCACCTTCAGCTCCACTATGTTTCAATGGGTAACACAAAACACAATTCCTGACACACAGGCACTTTTGCCATACTTTTATATAGCTCAAAAAGTCCCAGATGATAAAGTTAGAGTAGAATAGTTTTTGAAACATAGGTGTTTATATTTAATATCAATTACCAAGTAAACTGTGTGATAATACTCTACTGTTACACTTTTTTTTTCTTTTTTCTTTTCTTTTCTTTTCTTCCTTTTTTTTTTTTTTTTTTTTGGTGGTGGTGGTACTGGGGTTTCTGGAAGCCCTTCTACCTCCGGGCTACACTCCCAGACCTATTTTTTATATTTTTTAAAATTTAGAAACAGGGTCTCTTAAGCCAGCGCGGCTGTCTTTGAACCTGCGCAATCCTCCTGTCTCCGCCTCCCAAGCGCGGGGATTACAAGCGTGCGCCACCACGCCCGGCTTGTTTTTTTCTTAACCTCTCAAAAGTCACATGATTCTGGGCGTGGTGGCGCACGCTTGTAATCCCCGCGCTTGGGAGGCGGAGACAGGAGGATCGCGCAGGTTCGAAGCCAGCCTCGCTGGTTTAAGAGACCGTTTCCAAATAAAAATATAAAAAATAGGTGTCTGGGAGTGTAGCCCGGAAGTAGAAGGATTTCCAGGAACCCCAGTACCACCAAAAAAGAAAAAAAGTCACATGAGGTCTCATGGGATCAACAACCCTAGAAATTAGAAATGAGTAAGATGAGAGATGGCTGCTCTCAAGCAGAAAAAGTGCTATTCTGGATTAAACAAAATATAATGGAGTGCCGGGCGTGGTGGCGCACGCATGTAATCCCCACGCTTGGGAGACAGACAGGAGGACCGTGCAGGTTAGAAGCGGCCTTGCTGGCTTAAGAGACCCTGTTTCCAAATTAAAAAGTAAAAATAAAAATAGGTCTGGAGTGTAGCCCGGAGCTAGAAGGGTTTCCAGGAACCCCAGTACCACCGTGTGTGTGTGTGTGTGTGTGTGTGTGTGTGTGTGTGTGTGTGTGTGTGTATGTGTGTGTGTGTGTGTGTGTGTGTGTGATCCTCCGGAGATATCCTGACAGTACTTTTCTGATAAAATTGCATAGCTGGGCCTGACTTTCAAGTAGATCAGCAAGCATAGTCCCATTTATCTTCTATATGTAATCACACTATTTTGTAGTAAGAATCTACTTAAACATGAATCTACTCTGTTTTCTGTCTTAAGTTTTGAAAAAGAAAGTTTTGAGCCAGACATGGTGATACACATCTGCAACCCCAGAACTTGGAAGGCTGTCACGACGATCACAGGTTTGCCAAAAGAGTAAGCAAGTAGCGAGACTCTTAGCAACCCAGCGAAACGCTGTTTCAAACCCCAAAATAAAATTGGGCTGGGGGCGCAGCTAAGAGGTATAATGCCCCGGGTTCGATCCCTAGTACCACCAAAGAAGGATAGGAAGAAAGGAAGAAAGAATTTATTATTTATCTACTTACTTACTTATTTATTGTACCAGAAATTAACCCCAGAGACATTCCTTTTTATTTTTTTAATCTATTTTATTTTGAAACAGAATCTTGCTATGTTGTTGAGGCTAGCCTTGAACCTGTGATTCCCCTAGTACTAAGATTACAGGTGGGGGCCACCATGCCCAGCTTGAGTTTCTCTAAATAGCCAAATCCAGAGAAGCAACTATAATCCAGTGTGTGGCCATCTAGTTCTCTTTCACACTGAAAACCATTCAAATACACACATGCTTCCAGTGACCAAGAAAAGTACCGGGTTTTGGATATGCATCGAAAACACAGGACGCTGATGCCACAGCTGTCCAGGAATACATCATTCCATTTGTGCGAGCTCAGCGGACATGAGGAGCTGGCAGTGAGGATGAGCAAGGGAAACGCGGTGCTCTTGGGCACACAGATCAGACACATGGTCATTTTGGTGGTTTCATGTGCACCACGATAGAGGCAAGCTGGAAATACACTTGTTGGAACCCACTTTTGCTGGAAACCCTGGGGCACTCACTTGGGGTTGGTTAGAAACTGAATGAAATTCTCACAGGCAGATGGAATCATAAACTACGATGAAAGTTTCATGGCTGAGCACTGTGACACACACTTGTAATCCCAGTACTTGGGAGGCTGAGACAGGAGGATCACAAGTTTGAGGTCAGCTCAGAAATGTGGTGAAACCCTCAGTAACTTAGCAAGACCCCGTCTCAAAAATAAAATAGAATAAAGAAGTGGGGGTGTAATTCAGAGGTAGAATACCCCTTTGGTTCAATCTCCAGTGCCAAAAAGACAAAAGAAAGTTTTGTGAAGCACTCTTGACTCCTTAGGCTCATGTGATAAAAAGTAAAACTCTGTGGTTCAATAATAAGCCGATAAAAGAAACATATTCAGTAGAAGACGTTGTGGGCGTTTATTTTTGTTTCGCTTAATTAAAAGTCATACCCAATAAAAAATACAAACATATATATTAAAGATGAATTTCTGCCGGGCATGGTGGCGCACGCTTGTAATCCCAGCATTTGGGAGGCTGAGACAGGAGGATCGTGGTTCGCGGACAGACTCAGCTACTTAGTGAGGCCCTCCGTAACTTAGTGAGACCCTGTTTCAAAATAAAGAATAAAAAAATAGGGCAGGGGGTGTAGCTCGGAGGTTGAATGCTCCTAGGTTTCATCCCCAAATCTGCAAAAAAAAAAAAAAAAAAAGATGAATTTCTGTCTTGGGGATAATGAAGCTATCACCTTAAAAATCATTTATAAAATTATAGCTTTACCATACACACACCGGGTTTAGTATGCAGCACATACATTTGAGTATTAAAAACAATAATCCTTAGATCAAGTCATTTCTCGGTTGTTTCCTAAATTGAATAAGTCCAATTTATGGGCTTTTTTTTTTAAGATTCAAGACAAGATAAATAGAACAATAAATTTCTTAAGAAGTTCTAAACACCCTTCTTCATACCCTGTCGTTGAGATAAAGCTAAACCTGAAATGCCCAGTGCTGCGCTTTGTCATTTATAGATTTGCCGGATGGCTCCAGAGGTAGTTTCCATGGTAAACTCCCTGTGCACTAGAAGCAGGGTGAGTGGAATGTCTCCTTCCAATGAGGAACTTTTCACTGACAGTGATAAAGGCCAAGAACCTCCTCCTCACAAATGATTGAAAAACAGAACACGGAGGACATTTTTATTTTGTTTTGTTTCCTTTGTGTGGTATGCGACTTCAGTGCAAATAGCCATTTAATCAAGAATACAAAGCCAGCCACCTTTGCTGGGTAAGGGATTTCCAGAGGCTGTGGTAAACAGATGTAGCTCTGTTACTTTTGTTGCAGGAAATTCCTGCAGGTTGTCATTTCAAGCTCCTGTTGGATACTCTTGGAAGACCGGAAAATTTTTTTTTTCCAGAGAAAATTTTAAGAATAAACTGAATAGTTAAAGTTGAAATGCTTTAAAAGCTAGAGTTTATCTAGCACATTGGCTTTTAGACAGATAAAGACTTAAAAATCAAACCCACTATCATCTGGACCTTCCCTTTTCATGTCTCTTTCCTCTGAGTTGATAAAATCAGATTGAACTTGTAACTCTAAGCTATTCCTACTTTCGTTCTCTTTTACTTTTTAATCATTCTTTTCTAATACCTCTATTAAACAGTCTCTTCTTTAGGTCCTCTTTATCCTTCCAACTAATTTCTTCAATCTAGGGATATCACAGGCTATTTGCCTTCAAGTCTCCTGTTAAGCTTTGCTTCCTCTAGGTAATCTATCCTGACTCAGGAGGGTGAGATAAGAGTTGTGCCCATATGTTGAAAAAAAGTTTTTTTAAATGTACCAAGTATAAAGTGATATTTTATTACCATTGCTATCATCATTGATTAAAGAATTAAAATATTTAATTCCTGATTCTTTAGTCCTTAGCTGTCTTCACCGAATATAAACAACTATTTCATCAGAATTTAATATTTAGTTTGGTATTTAGTGTAAATGGTTGTCACATAAGACAGAAATAATATCTCACCTTAATAATAAATTTTGAAAATTGATCTTGAAACAGTAACTATATTTTCTAATGACCCTATTATAATGCATGGGTAATTTAAGAAAAATACTAGCTGGCTTGAGGTGTTTGTGACTGGTTATAAGCCTGCATGATAAGCAGGCCTGTGGGAGGTATCATAAAATGTACTGGGGTCAGTTGCCCCTGTCAGCATCTGCCTGTAACATTTACTATGATGTAGGATCCAGACCTTTATTATGCAGACAGTAATAAGGATTCTGTACTTTTAAACTCTATCTACATCAGTCAAGCACAGGAATATATATTTGTACCTTAAAACAGACAAGAATAATAATTTCAGTTTTGGACAAATAAGATTTGATTCCCTGTTATGACATTACTTTTATTCTGATAATTTATATTCCAGGTCAACTTGACAATTCTTATTATAATACTGCAAGCCGCGCAAAAGAATAGAAGTACTGAATGGATTATAAGCTAATTAAAATTTAAAAGTTACTTATTGGCTTTTTAGGACATGGAGACTAGAGATATTTAATGAGATACACTTATTTTAAATTCATGGAACTATTTTATCCCCTATAACTTTTTTTTTACATGCAACTCTTGAAGAAGTAGATAAAGGTACGAGGAAAGGAAAACTTCCCCCCTAAAGATCAGGGGCAACAAGAGAGCCAATGAAGAGTCAATATTTTAGAAGATTTAAGCAGGGAGGAGTCAAATCTTGTCATTTGGCATTAAACAATAAAATCTAAAGCCTATTTCAAAGACAGACTAAATTCCCAGCCTGAAAGTAATTGCTGTTTCTTGTTCTACATGTATATATCATCAATACAACCAAGAGAGAATGTAGCCAGGCTGGGACCACCACCAAGCAATTGATTATTCACCATTAGAAGGGAAATGTTTACTTATTCATGGCAACTAGTTTTCAGAAGGAAAAGCAAAGAGGTTGGATATTAAATGCTGTCTTTTCTTTCCATCCTATGACCACTCAAGATCATCCACTTCTGGGAAGTGTCAAAAGCCCATTTTTATTTTCCTTTTGCTATTTTCACCAGAATACTGATAAAGAGGGGAGAGCAGTTGCTATGAGGCAAAGAAAAATGTCCTGGCAGTCGAGGGCCCTCCATCTATCAAGGGGAATTTGCAACGTTGCCTCTCTTCAGTACTGTATAGATTTGCAGGATTTTGTGAAACACTTAACCAAAATGGAAGGATTTAAAAACAGAATGCAAGATATAGACACGATTTTTTTTTCAAAAAATCAAGATACTTTAGTTTCATTTCATAATTTTCTAGTCTTAAATTCTTAAGCATGCAGCAGTGATGGCCATCTCTGGATAAGAATTTAGAAAGGATAATTTGTATGAACAGCTTAAATATATTCACCATATCACACACCCCTAAAGATTAAAACCTCTTACTGGCATTGAGATGTCATATACCCAATTACAGGGAAACAAATACTAATCTAATTAGGTAATAACACGCACAAGCTATGTTGAGTTGCAAAATAATGTCAAGCGTCTCGAACACCAAAAAAAAAAAAAAAACATTTTCAAATCTGGAATTAATGTCCAGTAGGTGTTTACTTGTGATTCTAAGAATCTCTTGTGAATAAGAATCAATTCATAGATACAGTGCAAAAAACCCATGTGCAAAAAAACTTAGTATCTCCACTATCTTTTTCTACTGATGCAATATCAAATAATTTTCTACTCACAACTCTTTGGGTTTATCAGATATGAAGAGGTAATAAGAGATAATTTTTCTCTAATGATTTCTGGCTCTCCCCCTCCTTTTTCCATTTCTTGAGCAGACGCCCTTTGTATAAAACAACCTCTTGGAGTCCCCAAGCTCTAGCTCTAGAGATAATTTAGATAAAGCCCTAGAACACAATTGAGGTTGGTCTATCTCAAAGATGCTTAAAGAGCCTGGCGTGGTGGCGCACGCTTGTAATCCCAGCGCTTGGGAGGCTGAGACAGGAGGATCGCACAGGTTCGAAGCCAGCCTCAGCTACTGAGTGAGGCTCTCAGCAATTTAGTGAGACCGTTTCCATATAAAGTATAAAATAGGTCTGGGAGTATAGCCCGGAGGTAGAAAAGCTCCTGAGTTCCAACCCAGTACCACACACACACACAAAAAAGATGCTAAAAGAGAAGAAGGGAATCCAAGATAAAGCTGAGAATTTGCAGCACTTTATTGAGCCAAGAGCCAAGAGATGCTTGCCTAGGATACCCTAGGATACCCAAAGTGCACACAGGTTCAGGAACACTGTTCTCAGGCTGAGGAATGTGAAGCCAGAAGTGATATTCAGAGCTTATCCCAGAGGCAATCCTCCCCAGAGCACAACTGCTGGATGGGGCATGTATCTCTGCTTTGGGAGCCACACACTAAGAGTAAAAGCAAATATTTGATGGTGAAGAGCTCTTAAGGACTGAAGAGTGCCATTTACTTATTTCTACATTCAGTGTGGTCTTAGGATGTTAAACAGATTGAAAGGCTAAGAGAGGTCAGTCACTCCAGGGAAGATTCTTCTTTTGCTTCTCCTGACTCGGTTTTCTTTCCAAAATTGTTATCTACTCCACCCTACTCCTGTGGAGGGTCCTTGGCAAACTCCAAAGATGACACATTCTTTCCTAGAACATCCTGGAGAAGGTGGAGTTCGAATTTTGAGGACCAAAAAAAAAAAAAAAAAAAAAAAAAAAAAAAAAAAAAACTTCAGGAAGGAGGGAGTCCAAAAGTCTACTGATAAATGTCTCAATAAAAAATGGGTTTAGAAAAATGTCCCAGAGGAAAGGGATCTTAAACCTATTAGGGCCCTTAGAAATGACCAAAATATATTTTTTTTCCAAGTGAGGAAAAAAAGAGGGGCTCACCGTACTAAGGTGATCGGCAGCGCGGAGAGGCTCGGTGCCAGCCAGATGCAAACCGATTTCTAGCCTTTCTACGGGTCCCCGCCTCGAAGTTCAGGTCCGAATTTGGGAGGCTGTCCTAAGACTTCCTTTGGACTCTCCCCTCCCCCGCCCACCTCTGGCCTTCTCTCCGGCCTTGCCCGCAGAGAGGACAGCCCAGCCATTTCAATTTAATCTTATTTAAAAAGACATAACTAATAAATCTATTGCCGGGGCCACAGAAAGACGGCCAGCAGAGTCGATCGCGCTCACAATCCCATTGAACCCCATTCAAAACCATGACAACACCGGACAAACTCCGATCTATCCCGGCGAGCTAAAGCGCATTGTGAGTAGGCGTCCATCACGCATTATTCTGGCCCGAACAAATGCAAAATCTTGACTGGAACAAATGCGTCCAACAGGTCTGGGGCGTCGAGCTCCACTTCCCCTTTGTCCGCGGCCTAGCAGTTGGCTTGTATCGGGGTTGCCTCTGCCCGACCACCCAGCGCGCAGCACAGCCCCGGGCACCTCTGGCACGCTTGCTAGGGAGGCTGCGGGGGAGGGCGCGCGGGGCTGGGCCGGGCCGCGGCCGCCCGCTCCTCCTCCTCCTCGCTCGCTGCGTGTCAGGTTCGAATTCAGCCTCCTCCGCAAAGCCAGAATTTCGGGTGTGGCCAACCAAGCGGAGATTTTATCCCTAAAATGTAACAACCAAATCCCCAAACCGCTGAAGCAGGAGGAGGGTCCTCTGAGAAGGCGCTTGCTGAGCCCTAGGAAGTTGGGATAGAGCCAGGCTGTGTACCAACCAAATGTGCCCACACCAGCCGGCTCTCTGCGCCTCCTCATTGATAATTTTCTCGGTGGGGCAAGGAGGCCTAGAAGACCCGGGGGAAGTTTCCCGGCCCCATTTAGTAATATTTTCTGCTGAACAGTTTCCCCTTACTAATTCTACCGATCGGTCCTTTCCTGCACCAGGCCCTGGGGTCCGCAGCGCTGGGGGCGGGGAGGGGGGCGCAGGCCACAAATCCACTCCTGGGGTGGAGGCCACCGAGGCTGCCAGTCGAGGCTGTGGGGCCGACGAGCACTGGGGGCGCCGGAGCCTGGCCACGCCAAGGAAGCCTCGCAGCCCTCGTGCCGCCCTACGAGACTCTCCCACCCGTGGGTCCTGGAATAGATGTGTGTCCAGCTTTGCGAAGGGCCACTGATCCTGGACCCCACGACCCGCAGCTGCCAGGCGGGGCTGGGAGTATCAGCCCTGCGCAGGTTGGCTGTATGCTCCCTGGGTTTTGCCGGCCTGGGGAGGAGAGTGCAGATCTGGGGGTGTCGATAGAGAGTGCACTCCTGGGGGTGTGCGTAGGGCGGGGTGTTTGGAGGCTTGGGAAGCTCCCAGGGGCTGAAGAGATCCTGGGCCCAGATGCTGGAAGGACCCGCACATTTTCTGCGCCCTCGTGGAATTTCTCGTCCCGCGTCCTTAGAGGGGGCCCTACAAAAACAGAGAAAAGGGAGAGCGTCAGCGTGTAACGCAGCTCTGAAAATCACTTTCCAGATAGATCATCGCGGGAAAGGAACACTTCAGCCAACAAGCTGAGGAATAAAGCAAACAGGGAATACATTCCTGCGCGCTCATAAACCCACCCCTGTCGCCCCCACCTTTCGCGGTCCTCCCCACCAGTCCCGGCCCCCGGTCAGCCGGAGGAGGAGGAAGCTGGGGGGGGGGGCTCGGTCGGGAGGGTGGTGGCCACCGCTCGCCACCCAAGATGTTATTCACTGTTTAACAATCCCCATTATCTGTTCCCACTTAGGGCTAATCAGACAATCGCTAATGCCCGAGGCTGCTTCCTGCGGCCCCTAGAGGCACCGCGAGCCGAGGGGCGGGGGACGGGGCGGGGCGGGGGCGGAGATGGCACCTTCCGGGCTCGCCCCGGCTTTGGTCCAGCACTAATTCAGGTACTTAACACACCCTGGAGACCCAGACCTCGGCTTTCAAAGCGGGCCCGGTGGGAAGAGCTGTTTATATAAACAGGGATTGCGCTGTAAACGCGCTAATATCCCGGCGGCCAGCGCATGGCGAGCGCCTCCCACGTCCACTTGTAGGAGCGGCGCGCCCCGCCGCCCCTCAGTTCCCAGCCCGCCCTGCCCCCGCCTCCGTCCCCTCCTCGGCCATGGCCACCTCTGGACGCCTCAGCTTCACCGTGCGCAGCCTCCTGAATTTACCCGAGCAGGACGCGCAGCACCGGCCGAGGCGGGAGCCCCGCGCCTCCCGGGCGGACCCCTGCGCCGCCTGGCTGGAGTCGGAGCGCGGCCACTACCCCTGTGAGTGAGCGAGGATGGCGGCGGGGGGTGGAGGGACAGCCGCATCCAGCGCCCGTGCAAGGCTGGGAAGCCGAGACCCGAGCCCAGAGTCCGGGCTTCCTCACCCTGGAACCAGAGGCCCTGTGCCGCTCAGCCCCCTCCGCCCGGGTCCAGGTCCACACACCCCGAGCCTCCCTGCACCCGGCACAGGTGCCGGCTCTTTGGGTGTCTGTGTTTTGCATCTGGATTCCTACGAGCTGCAATATTTAAATATTTAATGTGTCCCCCCCATTCAGGGCTTTGCAAACCTCGGCTAACTGTAGCTCAGCTGACCTGGCGGGGGCCCGTTTTGGTGACCCAGCTTCTAGTAATTGGGTCGGCCAGAGCAGCTCTGCGCCACCTTTGGAGAGGGTCCCGGGGTGCGGTGTCTTTGAAGCCCCATCTCAGGCCCGACGATCGCGGCGGGATGCAGGGCGTCGGTGCATCCCGAGAGGTGGGCGCCCCGGATAGGAACTCAGGGAAGGAAATGGCCTCGCTGCGAAAGCTGCGTGCGAGCGGGGGGACCCGGGACGCTCGGGGGCGCGGGCGTCTCACGCCCGGCCGCGTGTCTTTTGCCGCCCGCAGCCTCGGACGAGAGCAGCCCGGAGACCAGCCCTCCCGCCTCGTCGCAGCGGGCGTCGGCGCGGCCCGCGTCTCCGGGCTCGGACGCGGAGAAGAGGAAGAAGCGGCGGGTGCTGTTCTCCAAGGCGCAGACCCTGGAGCTGGAGCGGCGGTTCCGGCAGCAGCGCTACCTGTCGGCGCCCGAGCGCGAGCAGCTGGCCCGGCTGCTGCGCCTGACCCCCACGCAGGTCAAGATCTGGTTCCAGAACCACCGCTACAAGCTGAAGCGGGCGCGCGCCCCGGGCGCGGCCCCGCCGGGGGACCCCGCGACCTCGGCGGAGCCGCTCGGCGCGCCCGGCCCGCTGCGCCGCGTGGTGCTGCCCGTGCAGCTGCTGCCCGAGCGCGACGAGGGCGGCGCCGCCCCGGCCGCCTGCGCCCCGCCCGGCCTCCCCGCCTTCGCGCCCGGCGCCGCGCTGGGCCTCTTCCCCGCCTACCAGCGCTTGGCGCCCCCGGCCCTGGTCTCCTGGCACTGGTGAGGCGGCCCCGGGCTCGGGAGCGCGCTGTGCGGCTGCAGCGGGGCTGGGGGCGAAGACCCTGCAGCTGGCCCCACCTCCGGGCCCCCACCCCGGCTTCCCTCTGGGGAACTTTCTCGCCGAGATCTCTCCCCTCCCCTGGACCGCGCGCTCCAGCGCTAGTTTTATTAATTGAGCCTGATTTGTATATTTGAATAGCTATTTGTATAGGAAGCGATTTATTTTAAAAGAAATAGAGTATTTTTTTTCCTTTGTGTGGTACGAGAATGAAATGTGTAGGGTTGGGTCCCCAGCGCTCTGGCCCGGAACACAGGTGAGCGCCGTTTTCCCGCCTGGGTTCCCAGCTCCGACCGGCTCCTGCAACAGCTAGGTTGGGACTGGCAGAGCCCAGTCCTTACATGGCTTTTTACGAAGACACAGGGGTGGAAGGGAGGAAGTTGGTATTCCTGGGGACCCTTCAATGTGTGGCAGCTCTGACCCCCCCCCCAAAATGATGCTGAGGTCCCTGGAGGCTCCCAGGGCTGCTGGCGTCTGAGACCCTAAAGTCAGCCCTGTCCGCCGCAATGAGGAGCAGCGAGCTTTCCCAGACAGCTGGAGGATCGCGAGAGCACCCGGGAACTTGAAACCTGCAGCGAAGCCCTGAGTGCCTCCCTTGGCAATGGTTCTCGACACCTCTTTACCGAGCTTC